>NW_020664376.1:1165104-1169751 GCF_002925995.2 Terrapene triunguis
TTGCAACAATGATCTATATGGTCCCAGATTATATCAATAACGTCACAGTCACTCATTATGAATAACATATTTTGAACATACTGTGTCGTGATGGATAAATTAATTGGCACACAGAGTCAATTCTATTATACAATAGTACCGTATAGAACATGCTATAGGGAAAATCAGCATTGCTGCTTAGAACCAAGGGACCAAATTCATCCCTGATGTAATTCCACAAGTCTCTCATTTGGCCCATTATATTTTATATGTTTTCTACCAAGCCATTTTATTTTTCCTTTATCATATCTATGGTATTGCACAGTAATTGGTTGATATCCAATGAAATGAAATTTACTTTGCACTCTCTCTTTGATTAATTATATGTTGTGTTTTACTTGCAATTGCCACAATTATATATGCATGCACATGCATACACAGGTCCTGGACTCTGCAGAGTAGACAGAGAATGTTATAGTGTAAGTGCTCCACCATCTGACCAAGTATTCTAACCTCACATGCAGACCTCATTCTCTGAGCATGGCTCTTTTCAAGAGCTATCTGTTCTATTTAACACTATGGTTATATGGAACTATGATACCCTCTAATGGTCCAGTAACAAACTACAGATATTTACTGAGAATACTCAACTAAATAACAAAAAATGCTGACAGAACAGATGGGATTTAGCATGGTATGCTTGTAAAGTGACATTTTTCATGGCAAGCACAATATCCTAAAATTAAATGGATATTTATCAAATGTTCTGTTTTAAAGAGAAATGCACTTTTTCATTTTTCTTCAAGAAGTTATAAGTGGTCTAACATTTTACCACCATCCAATTTCCAGAGGTTTTTTTTTTTTTTTTTAAATGATTTCTCTCTTTGATTTAGTTAAATAAATATTCATTCAAAGCATATGGCTCTGAGGAAAAGATCTAACAAGTTAAAGAAAGTAATGTTAGACTACATTAACATGAAAAGTGGAACGGGGAGCTAAAAAAATGTGTAACTCTTACTAGTTAAAATGAAGAATTTAGGCCAGCACCTTTAATTATGATTTGTATTTAATTATGAGAAATTTTGCTTTATCACCTTTACATATAATTAATTCAGATTAATAAAAATAATCTCAAAGCAAAATTAAGGGTCTGATGGAAAGCCACAAAAGCAAGGAAACTGTCATTAAAGACTCTATTTTTATTTTGCGTAGGAATTTTAGAACACATAGAAGAGTAGTCTGTTGTTAATATTCATTCATAACTTCATGCCAGTTTAAGTTATTAATGTACAACAAGGAAAATATAAGGCATTAGCTCTGCATTTAAGACCACTATGGGTGCAATGTTTAACAATCTGTAAAATGCATAAGCACCACAGATGAGTAAAAAATAAAGTTATACCCATAAAGCCCAATCTTCAGCATGAGTTTTGCTTAAGTGAGGACTACAGGATTTGGCAGTGAACTCTAAATTTGCTTGCTTTTGGGGCTTTCAGTCAGACACTAGCTATATTCATATATGCATCAGCATGATCTTGATCTACAAAACCAATGAGATTTTTGCCATTGACTCCAATGAAGGCAGGATAAATCCTATATTTTCCTTATTTAATTTCCTTGATCTTTATGGATATCTAAAAAAAATGTTCTGTTGCTCCATTATGGTGTCTGAAGGCCACACATCCTATCACTAGAACTATAATGATGTGCTATTAGAGTCTTGGTGTACTTTTTGTAAGGTTCATTCACACTATTATATCACAATTCTTTTGAATTCTTAGAGATTTATTATATGGTTTCAATGCATAGTGAAAAAAGTACACCAAATATTCTGCCTGACAGAGGTTTATTTATAAAGAATGTTATCTTTAGTATGCATTCATAATAAAATATTGAAGTTATCACAGTGTCTTCTGAAATGTGTAATACAAGTAATGTATTACCAAGGACCCTTATTACAACTATTAACTATACAAGTATATTAACTGTACAAACTGCCACTTAAATATTTAAAAGTTTACAGCAGTACAGACCATGGATCAATCACCTACAAATTTCATTTTAAAGAGGAGTGTCTATAACAGAAACCTTAACAGGTCTTTAAATATAGTTATGCTACGTAGTACAATTACATCAGCACAAACTTTATCTTTACATTTCTGAACAAGGAAAAATGGTAACTGAATTAAATATCTGTAAGAAATGTAGGCCAAAAAATAAAGCCCAAGTACTCTCAGTTAAATGATTTGTATGACCTGCATCCTGCAGCTAGCACAGGAGGTATGTTCATCATCAGTCAGTTGCCTTTGGAGAGAATGGGGAGCTTGTTTCATGCAGGACTGACCTTTTTATGTTTTGCTGTCTTAGGGGACATCATTATGGAGAGGTGGCAGCAGCGTGTGTATGTGTGAGGGGAGATGGAAAAAGATGCCTTCCTTCTTTATTTCAGCTTACCGTGAAGTCTCTAGTTACACCACATACCTATTAAATACACCTCTACCCCGATATAACGCATTCCTCAGGAGCCACAAAATCTTACCGCGTTATAGGTGAAACCGCATTATATCGAACTTGCTTTGATCCACCGGAGTGCGCAGCCCCGCCCCCTCTCCCCCCCCCCCGGAGCGCTGCTTTACTGCGTTATATCCAAATTCGTGTTATATCGGGCCGCATTATATCGGGGTAGAGGTGTACTAAATGTCATTAAAAATATACTAGAGTTTGGTGCAGGAAGGACTTGCAGGAGCAGCCCTATATATTTTATTAAGTGCTTTATAAAGTTTCAAGCCTATTGTCAATACTCAGCAAACAATAAACCATAATAGGGAAATGTATGCAGTATAGTTGTAGTGGTGTGGGTGATAAGGCATACATAGCAATACATGGCTTCTTCTTTTCATAGAATCATAGAACCATGAGTTAGAAGGGACAACAAGGGTCATCTAGTCTAACCTCCTGCCAAGCTGCAGGATTTGTGTCTAAACCATCCAAATATCGACCCTGACTTTGGGCATTAAAATTGTTCTTGGGCACAGCATGCAAGCCCCAAACTTTGGAAGGGCTCAAACATTTCAGACAGCAAGCAAATCTGCTGCCCAGTGCAAATTCTTCTGCAGCCTCCCTGTGCCCAGGCTCACACTCGCAAGACACTCACATTCCAGTCCCATCATGCTGATTGCCTCGGGAAGGGACATGGTGGTGACTACTGGCCCGCCTGCCTATTTCTGCCATGTGTGTGGCAGTCTCTGCTGGTGCCCAGCTGCCTCACGAGCGGCCTGCCTTTCTGCTTGGAGGACACATGGCGGTGTTGCCAAGTTTGCCATTTTCCTGTGGAATTGGGCAATTTTAAAATACCAGTTGCAAGGTTTTGTTTGTTTGTTTGGGGTTTTTATGAGGAGTCATGGGTTGCAATATTTTGGGCTAGTTTGCTGATAGTCTGCTACATTTTGGGCTGGGGGGGGGCAAAGGAGAGGAGGCAGTGCCTGTGCTGTGTGTGTCCCTGGGGGAGTGGGGAGTGGGCAGCACCTGTATCCTGCGGGGGAGGAGGGAAGGGACTCAAGGAGGGGGCAGTAGTGCTAGTGCTGTGTGTCCGGGGCGGGGGGAGGAGGGCAGTGCCTATGCTGTGTGTCTGGGGGCGGGGGGCGGGGGGTGGCAGTGCCTGCGCTCTGTGTCCAGGGGGAAGAGGAGGGGGCAGTGCCTGTGCTGTGTGTATGTGTGTTCCTGGGGAGGAGAGAAGGGGGCAGTGCCTGTGCTGTGTGTCCGGGGGGCAGAGGAGGGGACAGCACCTGTGGTGGGTGGGTGGGTGTCTCCCGGGGGGAGGGGAGGAGGGCAGTGCCTGTGCTGTGTGTGTCCCCGGGGGTAGGGGGCTGTCTGTGGCCAGCTGGAAGTGACAGGCGCCACAGGCCATTCACCTGTGCTGCCCTCGCTCCGCTGCCCCTGCCCCGCCATGGAGCGTCCCCTGGCCGCGCTGCTCGGGAACCTCCTGTTCTGATGCGCAGGTGAGAGCCCGGCCCGGGACAGAGCCGGGCGAGGGCTGATGTCGGGGTGTCCCTCCCTGCCCCCCGCCCATCGTGTGCCCCGCGGGCAGAGCGCACCCCTGCCCAGCTGAGCCGCCCGTGGGTCAGGTCGGGATCGGGACAAGGCTCCGGGGCTGCTCTCCCGGGTACTTCCCCCCTCCCAGGGTCCCCCCCCGTGCACTTTGCAGCACGAGGAAGATGCTGCCCCACCCCGCTCGTGGCTTCAGCGAGGAGCAGGGACGCTGGAGCCACCCCCACCCCGGGCAGTGCCGTGCCACGAGCCGCAGCTAAGGTAAGCGGGGCAGGGCTGGCCCCCCGACCCGACCCGGGCTAGGTTCTGCCTCCGCAGCCTCCCACACCGCCCGCCTCCCCGCTCACGCGGCGGCAGCCTGCCCGGCGGGAGCGCCTGCTGCAGAGCCCGGGCTGAAGCGCTGGAGCCCGGCAGCCTCCTGCAGGCTCTGGGGCTGGGCGAGGAGGAGACCTCCGGCCTGGGAGGTAGCAGCAGCCAGTCTGGACCTAAGGCAGTGGGCAGGGGGAGGATCCGCAGCTGCCCCTCTGGGGCTGCACATGGAAGGGCGCGGGAGGGAGGGGGCTGAACTGCAGGATGTTTGTTGGGGTGACAGGGTGATTACTGGGGGCCGGGGGTTCCGGA
>NW_020664376.1:1169761-1171825 GCF_002925995.2 Terrapene triunguis
ACTGACAGGGTGATTACTGGGGGCCAAGGGGCTCTGGATGGCAGGGTATTTGTTGGGGTGACAGGGTGATTACTGGGGGCCAGGGGGCTCTGGACCACTGGGTGTTTGTTGGGGTGATAGGGTGATTACTGGGGGCAGGGGGTGCTGGAGTGCAGGGTATTTGTTGGGGTGACAGGGTGATTACTGGGGGCAGAGGGCTCTGGATCGCAGGGTTTTTATTTGGGTGATGGTGATTAATGGAGGGCAGGGGGTTCTGGATGGAAGGGTGTTTATTGAGGTGACAGGGAGGCCAGGGGGCTCTGGGTTACAGGATGTTTATTTGTGGGGAGAGGGAGGAGAAGTCTGGGTGACAGCTTATATTGGGGCTCTGGGTTTTTCTAGGGTGTAGGGGACTCTGGGTGGAAGGATTTTTAGTGGGGGTCATTGGCTGTCAGGGTTTTTTTAGGGTGTCTCATCTGGGCTGTGTGTGTGGATGTCTGTCTGTAAAGGGGACTTTAGTATGGTTGAGGTGGGGGCAGTTAGTGGAGTGACCTTCCTGTCAAAATTCTCCTTGGGGTTTGGATTTTGAATTTGATTGTCATCTCATAGCTTTGTTGCTAATGTGGAGAACTCCTGCTGGGACTTGTAGCTTTTATTTATTTATTTATTTATTTATTTATTTAATCAAATCTGTATGAGGTATCCACCAAAATTTTTCATATATTATTTATGTATAGACTAATGTGTTAATTAAAAAAATTGGTTTCAATAAATAGATTGGGTTACTTAGTTTGGGGCTAGTTTTTAAGTGACTTTGGTTTATTAATGCAGTAGAAATCTGGCAATCCTGGCGAGGCAGGTGAGAAAGCAGGAAACAGAGTTCTGCAGGCAAGGAAAGCAAGTGCAGCCCATCAGGAGGGAGCTGCCTGGGTCTCTTGCCCAGCCCCAGCACCATCCCTGGGTGCCTCTGGGAAACATTCAGCGTCCAGGGTTCATCACCCAGCCTTGGGCTGCAGCAGCCCCAAGAGGAAGGATGTCCCGAGTAGCCCCTTCCTGATCCAGGGCAGCTGGTAAGCGTGGGGGGGAGTAGGAAGAGGGATTATTCCTGCCTTACAAAGCAGTGACGGATACCTGAATCCTGGGGGTAGGGAGCTGGGGTCCCACAGGAGCTGTGGGAAGGGGAGGTCCCCATGGGGCACCTTGGCAGCCAGCGCACCTGATGTTCTGTGACCGACTGGGCCCTGCAGTGCCCTGTATGTGCACGTGCAAACTTTGCCTGGCATGGTGGGTGCTCATGGTGGGACTGGGACTGGCCATGCACACTGTGGTCTTGCTGCCTATGGTAGTGTCATGGGGCTCACTTGGAGGCCAGGCACCCTGCTTTTGGCCTTTCCTGAGAAGTTGGCAGAGTTGGGCAGCTCGGGGGCAGCCGGGCACAGCGCCCCAGAGAGCACCGGGGGCATTAGTGGGCAGAGTCAGAGGCTCTGGGGCTGTGTTCCACTGTAGGCTGGTACTGTGCCTCTGGGGAGGCTGCATGGAGCGTCAAGAGATGGGTGAGCAAGTAAATGAGGGAGAGGCTACAGTGATTGCAGGGTCGATGACAGGGCTGAGGCTGCGTGTGCAAGGCAGTGGATTGGAGGGGATGATGGCTTTGTGGGTCCCTGCAATGCCCTGGCTGCAAGGGGAGAGAAAGAGAGGGAACCAGCCCACTGACCGATTCCTGCTCCAGCCAAGGGCTGGACCACTGGGGAAGGCTTGAGGGAAGCTATTACCTGTCGGTAAGATCCCGGGAGAAATGGCTCCCTGGCTCTTCATAGACAAGTTTAACCCACTGTTCAAAGGAGAGCTCCCTAGCCTCACTAAATGGTGCCTAGTGTTGTCAATTGAATATTTCTAGGAATTGGGAGGCGGGGTCGTAGATTGTAACAGTTAAATCATTTTGGTTTTTTTGGACTGTGAAAGAGGAAGTGAGTAGGATCTGTTCATTTGCCTGAGCAGATCCAAAATCAAGAAAGAGTGAGAAAGGCTGGCTTGAAAGGTGTGTGTGTGTGTGTGTGTGTGTGTGTGTGTGTGTGTGTGTGTGTG
>NW_020664376.1:1171835-1203421 GCF_002925995.2 Terrapene triunguis
GTGTGTGTGTGTGTGTGTGTGTGTGTGTGTGTGTGTGTGTGTGTGTGTGTGTGTGTGTGTGTGTGTGTGTGTGCGTGTAACACTTTAATTAGGATGCAGAGTTAAGCAGTGAGAGACAGCTCTCCCAAATACTGTAATTATTAGGTTACTTAATTATTGAGGCAGGCATCCAAAAAGTGACAATCAATCCCACAGGCAGGTATTATATTATTGTAAATCATTTCCTTAGCATGAGGTTTATGTGCATTTAAAATAAAGATCATGTTTTTGTCTTCTTTTAATGCACAATGTATCAGCACCTGAATTCCAAGTAGTAGAGGGTTTCTAACAGGAGATTTGGGAAAGACAAATTTGTAATTGAATTGGGAATAAGAAAAGAACATAACTAAGAAAAGCACACACAAACAGCACTTGATTATTCAACATATAGCTGTTATTTAAAGTAGGTAAGGGTTAAAATCAGTATTTGGAAACTAGTAAACATCTGTATAATTCTACATTATTTGCTTAATGAGCAAATCAACAAAATAATTTCTTTTGTTTTGTAATTTGCTATTAGTACAAGATAAAGAGGGCCTTGAATAAATGCATTTTTATCATGTACAATATGAGATGCTTATAGGACAATATAGGTAAATAGTTAAAACAAACACTTTTTTGTTGTCTGAATGCTGATATCCTATCATCTCTGTATCTGTTTTTTATTTATATATTTATTTTTGTCTCTTACAGCTGAAGAACAAAGGAGGGAAAGGAATACCTTTCCCGAATCAACTGCTTATATTATTAAACTCATTTGGAATGGACAATGGAATGTTCCCTACTTTTATCATGATCAAAAACTTCTTCCTTCTCTGCATTTCCATAAATTTAGCCAGTCACTTTGGGTAAGTTGTCACGTATTTGACTTTTTTTAACTGAAGACAGTATGTTCACAGATATGACTTTAAGAACATCTAAAGCTCTGTTTCCTCCCAGTGTGTGGCAGGAAGAAAAATAGACTTGCTTTTGATCCACTACTAATGTCAGGGGGGAAAGGGAGCAATTATTTTTTCCCAATGAAATGTTCTGTTCCTCACCAGTTTATGGACCAGTCCTATATCCCCTGCACAGCTGCTGACTGTGCTGGATACTGAAGTCAAAGGGAGTTTTGTGTATACAAAAAATTCAGGATTACAATCCCAGAGGTCAAGCCTGCCAGGTGCTGAATGTGCTGACCCCAGTAGCAAAGCACTAAATTACATATTAAACTTGAAATCGATGAAGGTCACATGACTTCAATGGGAAAAAGTGCTTAACTTTACATGCTTAAAGTTAAGCACATGCTTTAGTGCTTTTCTTGAACAGGGCCAGAGTGCTCAACACGTTGCAGGGGTTAGGCCCCTAGTGAGTTCTGAAACAAGAATTGCTGACACCTTTCTTCTTCTGGATCATTGTACACAGGGTATAGTTGGTGAAGCATCCATTGCAGGTTGTATTAGGACAGAGAGAATTCAGCATGAGCTCCCAGTTATTAAAATTAATTATTTAAAAATGAGCTTGCTCCTACTCAAAATGAAAATAAAGGTTTGAAAGTTGAGAAAATATTTCTACAGAACATGTTACAAACAATTCTATTTAATTAACCTTTTTAGGTGCCTACCTGAATCATTGTTTTCTGAATGTTAAATATAGCAAATATCACTGCTATATTTCACCTCTCAAAAAACCCCAAACTTAGCTGTTTTCACTAATGTACCAGAAGCAGTCTATGAAAGTGATTTTAAACAAAGCATTTAGTAAAGTTTATAGAAATCTAAAGTGACTATATTTTGGGAAAAGATATGTATGTATACAATTTTGCTGAAAAATAAATTTTCCTAATTGAATCCCATCCTGGGACATATGTTAACAGCTCCCCACTTTGGAAAAATACATAATAGATTCAAATAAACTCCCCATCTCAACAAGATTAAATTTTTGAAGAGTTTGGAACTAGCACAGGAGCCAAATTTTGTGACTGGTGACTCTTTACAATGCACAAAGCTAACACCCTGGATGTGAACTCCCCCAAACCTTTGGATCTGAACTTGATGGCTCAGACCCATCTCCAATATAAGCCTATTAAGACACTCAGAACTCTGTTACCAATCAGTTGAGAAAAAGCAGACAGTTCTAAAATGCATACTACAAGGAAGCCAAACAGCTGAAAAATTAAAATACTAATCTATGGTACACCTGCTCCTGCTATCATGCAGCCTATGGCAAAACTCCCATTGGACCTTACTGGGAGCAGAATCGGGCTCTTAGGTCTAGAGTCACAAAAATACCTAGGTGTAGTGATGCTCAGAGCCACCATGCCTAACTCTTAGGCCTGAGTTTGGTGTGTGGACTCCCTGTGCAATGAATGGGGAGAGAGAGGTGTCTTAGACTGAGCGATTCACAAAACCCAGCACCCTAGGTTGCTCCTCGTCTAAGCTAGCCAGTGGGAGATGCCACGTTGATGGGTGTGTCCTAACCACTGCCCATCTCTCAGAGATAGACGCCTAAATCCAGACTGCCTGTGGGCACCTACCTCTACTTGGGATTCTCAGCTGCTAACCCTCTCCTGGTGTTAGGCAGGAGGAGAATGACTACCTCGTATTTTACCAAAGGGGGGAAGGAGGACAAGGACAACGACCTCTCTCATAGCTTTTAGTCCAATGGTTATGGCACTCACACAGGATGTGGGAGACCCCAGCTCAAGTCCCGCCTCCAGTTGATGGGGAGAAGAGATCTGAACAGGAGTCTCCCACTCTCAGGTGGGTGCTCTAACTACCAGCCTACAGAGTCATCCTCATGCTTGTATCCTCTTTGCCCCAATGATTTGTTCATTAGTTAATCCACAGGGGAACAGAGTGTGAGGTCAGAGTATGAGAGAGAGCCTGATGCTTAGAGCACTCGGCTGAGAACTGGGAGACCCAGGATCCACTCCCCCTGCTCCAACTGAGGGAACTTCACATCGGAATGTACCATAACTCATGGGTGAGAGCACTCACCTAAGAAATGACAGACTCCCTGTTCAAATCCCTGCTCCCTCTCAGGCAGAGGGGAGAGAACTGTGGGTCACCCATATTCCAAGTGAGTGTTCTACCCACTGGGCTAAAAGTTAGGAGGGAGGTTCCCCCTGGGGAGGTTGTGTAAACTTCTTCTCCCCCTTTATCCCCAGCATTCTGTGTAAGCTTCTCTATAGGGCCTGATCCAGTAGGCAGGGCCGGCACCAGCGAAGGAAGCAGGTGCTTCAGGCGGCCAATGGAAAGGAGCGGCACATCCAGGTCTTTGGCGGCAATTCGGCGGCGAGTCCCTCTTGGAGCAAAGGACTCGCCGCGGAATTGCCTCCGATCGCGGCTTTATCTTTTTTTTTTTTTTTTCCCTTCACTGCTTGGGGTGGCAAAAAAGCTGGAGCCGGCCCTGCCAGTAGGCAAGGTCTGAACATGCTAACTGGATCAGGCCCTGAAAGCAAGCAATGCCTAGCTTCCCCTGGTTTCTGCATTGATCTGAGCCTTAGGTGTCTGGATATCTAGCATAAGGGTACAGTGCACGTGCTCAGCAGCAGAAACATTGGTGCCAAGGGAACTTGTACTGCAAAAATTTTGGTGCTGAGTGAGCGAGGCACCTTTGGGGTTCAGAGATAGCTGAGCAGAGTGTTTGTGAATCTCAGAGGGGCCTGGTTGTGGGATTTAAGTGCCTAAAGTGATAGTTAGGTGACTACGTCCTTTTGTGAATATGTACCTTAGTTTATTATAGAAATGGAAAGAAATTAGACAGTGATAGTTTGGCTCTACAAACATGGTGGTAATTTGTTAAAATTTTACCATTTTGAGAAACATTCTAGGATTGCAACCTTGAGGTCTCGGCCCTTTCACTTCACTGGTACAGTAAGCAGGAAAGCATGCAATAAGTTAGCGTTAGCCATGTTTTCTTGGATAATATTCAGTCCTTTAACTTCTGTATGGTATTCCCTTTAACAAAGAAGTGTGGATTTGTTGCTCTTTGAAGACAGGGTCTAAGTGCAGTGGCTAAAAACAGGAAAAAAATAATGGATAGAAATAAGCCTCAGGCAGGATTCATCGCAAAGTTTTGCCAGTGCACTTCACTGACCTGCTACTCACTTGAGTTGTAAGGCCTGTACCATATAAACAGAGAGAGACAGTCCTGCCAAATTGGGACATCTGATTCCACGAGTTAATCAAATAGCTATTAAGTACTAAAATGCGACTCTACAATACCATTTTTTCCTTTTGTGATCCAATAATTTACCCTAGGCTTGTAGAGGTAAATAGCTCTAATCCACTCCACTGTTAGCCCTACAGAATTCAAGTGCTGCCGTAAGGTCAAATTGTCACTCCGCTCATGCAGCAAAAGGTGGTGCCATGTATCTAAGTAGTTCTGCCTTACAAGCAGCTGCAATGTCAGTGTATAGTTTAGGTGCTTTGGGATGCTTCAGGATAAAAAGGTACTATATTCAGATAAAATATTAGGCTGGTATAGAAACAGTGATTGCCACAGTTAACACTTATTATTGCCAATAGACTGTACTGTAATGATTTAGGATCATTTAGGTTTGTTATGCAGTGCTACATTTTAGTGTGTTTAATTGTAATACATTAAGGAAAAGTGGCTGTCATTTTGGTATAATGGACAAAGATTAAAAACCAAAATACAAAAAGAAGTTGTAGATGAAGGCTGTGATTTTCAAATCTTCCTAGGAGACTAAGACACGTAATACCCAATGAAATAAATGGGAATTATGTATCTAAATCCCCCAGATGGTTTTTAAAATCTCAGCAAAAGCAAAATCTCAGCTGTAATTCTGGGCTATCATAAATATGGAATGACTGCTGAGAATTATATACAACATTAAGCCATGGGGGAAAAGCGAGGTGTAGAACTGTAAACATAGTTACATGGTGTTATTAAAAAAAGTCACAAAATTAAAATTCAGAGGTATAGATCAAAGAAGACCAGAATACAAAAACCTCCAACCTAGCATTGTTCATATAACAGCGATTTATGAGCCTTGTTCTGCATAAATACACCTCTACCCCAATATAACGCGAACCGATATAACACGAATTCTGATATAACGCGGTAAAGCAGTGCTCTGGGGAGGCAGGGCTGCACACTCCAGCGGATCAAAGCAAGTTCAAAGCGGTTTCACCTATAACACAGTAAGATTTTTTGGCTCCTGAGGACAGCGTTATATCGAGGTAGAGTTGTAGTCTAATGTGAGTCAAGCAGACTTCAAGCTTGCTAGAATTAGACCATAAGTTTTATAATACCTTACTGTACTGAGGTATCTTAAGATGCTTTACAATTTTGCTGAAATTAAAAATTAATCAGTACTATGATGTTAATGAATAGTAAAAAATCTATTACAGTAAAAGCAAACAGATACAGATTAGACAAAGGGTCTGATTTTTTCATTCCTTGTGCACCCAAAACTTCCACTGAACTCAATAAGTGTTTTGAGTGTGCAAGAAATACAGTATCAGTTTGTCACAGAACAAACAAAAGGTGGGCATGTTTCTGATGTCACTGGGGGTCGAGGACAGCGGAAAGATTCTCCAGAGCAGCACATTTCAGGAGTGAAGCATAAGATGAACTGTGTCAGTTGACCATAGCTGGCATCCCATAGAATGAGGAGTCAGTTATTCAATGTCTTATCTTGTGAGGTATCTGTTGCTTCTTGGGTGCAGCTGAGCATCTTGCAGTATCCCGCCCTTAAAAGATTAATTTAGCTGTTATTTGGAAAAGGCTCACTTTATGAGTGACCAAAAATATCTTTTAGCTAATGAGAAATCTGACTGGGAACCAGTACTGTTGGTGCAAGATGAGAAGTGAGGTGATCCTATCTGCAATCCGCCCAGCTTGCTGTTGACTCTTTCTGCGTTTAGAAAACTGTTAATTGGAGCTGGTCAAACATTTTAATCAAAAAGTCAACATTTTTTCTGCATTTTTCAACCAGTTCTACTATTAATCAAACAATTTGGAATGCCAGTAATTAAGGCCCTGCTTTTCCAATAAATTCAGGCAGTAGAGAGTGATGGATGCATTGCAGCTCCCTGATCTTCAGCCAGGGTAAAAGTTAGAACCAGCAGGGGGCCTACTCTAACCTTGTATCAGTAGAGGATAAGTCATAGTATGATGCCCCCTCCTAATCATACTCCTCCTGATACACCCCTTCTCTTCCCTTGCTCTGGGATTAGGAAGGGGTGATTAGCAGAGGCTGTAGCAGAGCTGCTGCTGCCAGCTTCCCACCAGTGAAGGGAGTTTCCCTACACAAAGGGGGTAATTCTCCACCAGCTATCTCCAGCCCTAAAACTTGATAGTGATTTATCCTAGAGGCAGAGAGGCACAGTCTCTACCTCAGAAGAGAAAAGGAAAGAATTTGGAAATCTCTCAAGTAGTAGAAGGCTGACTTCATCACTGCATTATGCCCTTCACACATAAGGCCTCAATTCAATCAGAATGCCCCTCCAATTGAGCAAAGGAGATATCTTTGGTTTTCTGAAATACAGCTGAGAGGAAATAAGTTGGTGTTATTAACCATCAACTAACAGTTTTAATCAGAGTAAGTGAGAAAAATATGAGCCCTACTAACTCCTAGCCCCCTACCAATGCAAGGATTTTTTCTCTACTATATATTTTCTGGGTGTTTTATCCAGTCTACTTTTACATATCTTAATCAAAGGGGTCTTCTTTGTTCTCCATGAGATACTACTCCACAATCTAGTAGCTCTCATCATTCAGTTGATTTTCATGAAATTCAGTCTCATTTTACCTCCCCTTCACATTATTCCTGGTTATGCTCTACAACTTTAAACAAAATTTCTTTTTTTGAATTTCAAAATCTCCCTGGGGTCATCATGCTTCTAGCACTTATAGATAGTTGTCAGTTCTCCCTCATGTTCTCATAGGGCCTGATCCAAAGCCCATTGAAGAGACTCCCATGGGCTTCCATGGTCTTTGGAGCAAATACATACATAGCTCTTTTAATTCTTCCTCTGAATCAGGCATTTCATTGTTTTTGTTTCTCTTTTCGTAATTCCTTCAGTTTGTCTCTATATAATTAGCATGACCATTCCTCCCATTTTTAAAGGGACAGTCCTGTTTTTTGGGACTTTTTCTTATATAGGCACCTATTACCCCCCACCCCGTCCCATTTTTTCACAGTTGCTATCTGGTAACCCTATATATAATAGCATGGTACATGGATGCCTATTCATTCACAAGGAATGCTAATCCATTGGGGAAAATGACCCTATTTTCCACCTTTGTCCACTCACAGCCTATTCCTAACTTCCCTTTTTACATCCTTAACCTTGAAAGACCATCTGAAAAAAAAAAGTGCAATGCTTGCGTGTCCGTAGAACTACCAGTAAAAATGTTGAGCTGTGGAATGAATGCAATAGGAATTGGGGACTTGGCAAAAGTCTTTTGGTGAAAGGGACTAAGCTTATATCATCTTCTTAAAAATTTGTGCTTCTTCTGTGCAGCCGCAATCTAATCCATGTTTTTGGGATCACTTCATCCAAAGGAGGCATGGAATACTGAATGACAGGAAGACTGTAGTAATACACATTTGATACTGATCAACATTTGTCACTGAGGTATACTGTCACAGTTTCAGAGTTAGCTGCACCTGTATTCCTCCTCTGTAGTCCTTTAAGGGCACCCATTTAAGGTTTCAGGCTCCCAGTCATTACCTCTCTTTGGTGGGGAGACCCACGTTTCTTTCCCTCCTAATCAGAGGTTTTAAGGCTACACATTCCCCTGGCATATACTGTACTGTGGTATCCCCAGCAAGCCAATGCCTCTGCTTAGCTTGCTCTATGAGAATATGACCAGTGTGTGCCAGCAGTTATACATTACCACACAATTCTTTCTCTGCAAAGTACATTTATTCTTTGGATAAAAGCATCACAGAGAAAATATCTAAAAAAGTTCCCACATACTTACTAACATACCAGAAAACTACCCATCTTCCGCATGGGGAGTCTGATAGGCCAGCATCCCTTCTACCCCTTCAGCAAGGGCTGAGGTCCCCTTAGGACCAAAGGTCCTGTCCATTTGCTGAAGCAAATGGAAGATCCTGAATCTGTTTAAACTCAGCCTTTATCTATCCCAAGTTCTTTCTTTGTCTCTTGGTCTCTGGAAAACGCAGTTGGAACCAGTGTATGCAAGCCATCTCATAGTGGTGGTACCTCACTGGAGCTGTTTAGGGTCTCAGCGACTTGCCTTAACCAAACCCCACTGTTGTTAGTTCATGGTGGAGCTGTGGTGACCCCTACCCCCATCTCTATAGAGTAGGGGACATTCATACATAAACCATTCCTAAATTTAATACAATGCTCCCCAAAGATACTACATGGGGTTGCAATATCTGCCACATATACATGTAGAGAGACAAGGTGGGTGAGGTTATATCTTTTATTGGGCCATCTTCTGTTGGTGAAAGAGAAATAAAAGATTACCCCCCCCCCTTCTCTGTGATACCCTGGGACCAACACAGCTACAACAACACTGCAAACATAGACATGCAAACAGTTTTATATTTTGCAAAAGGGTCTCGCGTGCAGTTTATATTTTGAGATTGCTAATGAAAAAATCATTTACTTTGGATCAGAGTTAAGGTTGTAATTTTACAATGAAATATACATTTTTTTTTTATATTTGGTGAGAATGTTTTTATGGGTACTGTGAAAACTGCTTCAGCCTTCATTTCCATACTTTTAAGTGCTTGAGTTTTATAAATGATGTAATAGCTAAGCATGTTATTGTCACTGAGCAACTTTAATTGTTGGTAAAGAAAGAATTTTGGTTTTGGAATGACAGTGGACCCAGGAAAGAGACTGTAAAAGAATTACCGATAAAAGCAAAAGAGACAAACTGCTTAAGATCAAATAAACATGAGCAAAACCAAGCAAGTATACTTCTTGTCAAACCAATTTAATATTGCAATCAGTTCAGCATAATTGAGGCCATCAAAAGCAGCAGAAATGTCCAGCAATGCAAAACTTTATAAAGATGCTCAGTCATCCACATTGAAAGGTAAATCATTCACAGTTTTAAGCATCACTGTCTCTGTTGCAATTTGGTCCAAAGCCTGACAGTTAACACTGACAGATTGTTTGTGATAAGGTGATGATATACTGGTAGTTACTTGACAACAATCTTTTCACGCACTTTCACAAGAAAGGGTAAATTAGACACTGAAAAATATTTTAGATTCCAAAGCTGCTTTTCTTTCTTGCTTTCTTTTTTAAGAATGGCGTTTCCAGTAGGATTGGAATTACACCAGACCACAGAGACAAATTAATAGTTTGTGTAATAAATAGAGGGGTGTTTATGGGCACTCTCCTGAAGAAATTCAGTTGGCCAGGTACCAAAAGAAGTCTTACTTTTCTGAACTAGCCTTCCCTTTTTTGAGATAGCTTTAAAATCTAACAATTCTGATAATATATTAAACTGTTTAATGTGTAATTTAATTCCTTCACCAGAGACCAGGGTAAGGGCTGGGGATAAAAGTGAGTTAGAAAATAATGAACCTTAATGGTCTTAGGATCTCCTTTTTAAAAAGGGAAATTTCATCTTTCCATCTATCAGGAGAAATAATTGAATATGTCCTTTTGCTGCAGTTGGGAAAAAGAAACTGATTAAATGTTTTAAACGGGCTTCTGGGATTTTCCTTCTGCGTCTGCAATGGCAGCTGAATAGTTAGTACCTCTGTCACTTCTGTTACCTACCTCCATTCACTAGGATGTTGTTTTCAACTAAACTGAAGGTGCAGCTGCCGTATTATCTTAGTTAATCATTTGCAGTGCACTATCCACCTCAGTGAGTTACTGGCCAATGGAGCAGATGTGGTCATAAGAGACAGAACTGGGAGTTAAATTAACCTGGAGAGCATAGAGTGGTTGGATGGTCTTGTGGCTTGGGCAAGGGATGAGATTCAGTGCGGTGCCTCTAAGAACCCAGGGGGAAGGGTGTAAAGGGGGCTTCAAGGCTTTCCTGATAAGGGGCTGCAGAGGCCTCTAGCGTAACTTAGCCCTCAGGGCCCAAGTTACAGCAGCCTCCCAGGGCTGCCCTCTGGGCTCTAGCATTTCTGGGAATCTCCATAGCACTACCTGCTATGGTCCCCACACTGAACTGCGCCCCCCCCCCCCCGGTCCCCAGCTGCCCTCCCATCCTGAATGCTCCCCTATATCATGGCTTGTAAGAAGGTTCGTCAAGTGCCTACACTGGGGAATCCTCTGGCAGAGCCCTTTTTACCCAACTCAGGCCTATAAAAATAAAATGTCTTTTCCATTTTCAAAAACAGTCTTGGGTAAAAATTCTTACTGAAAAATATTTGAGTTCTGGTTTTTTTATTAAAAAAACACAAACATTTGAGAAGAAATGAAAAATTTTTAGGCAAAACATTTTGGTGAACAATATTTTGTTTACCAAAACAAAAAGGTGTTTCAGTGAAAATATTCCAGCCATTTCTTCTTGTGACCCCATATTTTCATTGTCTTTAGTAACATATTCTTCATTCTAAAAATCCTGAAAAGAAGTTAACATAGCTTCCTTCTTTATGCCCTGGACACAGGGTTAGGTGTGCTTTGTCTGTAAACTGACATAGAGCACCCGGGGCCTGATCCCGCAGTACTTGAGCAGACAGTTAAAGAAATGGGGGAGGGGGAGAGGGTGTTTTGCTTGTTTAAAGGGCCACCATGCCTGAAGTATTTAGACATGTCTACTGAAGTCTATGAGACTTTATAGTGAACAAGGAATGCATGATTCGACCTAATGGCTGTGGAATCAGGTCCACAATGTATAACTGTTGTTTGCTCAATGCAAGGGAAGACCGACTGATGAAAACAAGGAGGAGAGTAGAAGAATTGTTTATTCTGTGCTGTGCTTTTGAGAAACCAAGGAGATTTGGGGTGAAATCCTGGCTCCATTGAAGTAAATGGGAGTTTTGCCATGGGGGAAATAGCTCAGAGGTTTGAGCATTGGCCTACCAAACCCAGGATTGTGAGTTCAATCCTTAAGGGGGCTATTTAGGGAACTGGGGTAAAAATCTGTCTGGGGATTGGTCCTGTTTTGAGCAGGGGGTTACACTAGATGATCTCCTGAGGTCCCTTCCAACCCTATGATTCTATGACTTAATAGCAGCCACTTGTTCATCTTTGATTTTCTGAGATTTCTCATACAGCAAGATATGTCACTACCAGCAGCAAAGCAAAAAGCAGAAGCAGAGGAGGGGCAGGAGGAATAGAGAAAAACCACACAGTTCACATTGCAGAATTTCATCTGAATACTTCAGACTACAGGAGAGGGTGGAAAATCAGAGGGAAGAGGGGTTTGGTCTCCAATCCCCATGGATCCCTCTGAGACTGGCACAGCTTTTAATCTGTTCCCTTTATTTGTTTATTTATTTATTTATTTATTTATTTATTTAAAACAGCTTCTTACTAATGCCAACAGCTTCAGGGAAAGATGACACCAACGATAATATTACCATATTCACCAGGATCTTGGATGGCCTACTGGATGGCTATGATAATAGATTGCGCCCAGGACTGGGAGGTACAGTAGAATTTCTATTGCTATTGCATCAGTTAGTGTCACTCTTGTGTAATTACTACAGTGAAGCCTACGTAAAATGAATATATGTCAGTGGAACAAACCTGTTAAATGTACATGCTCTGTCTACCTAACCAAATGGAAATAGAACAAAGCCTTTGTAAACAAATGGCTGATTGTGATGGGGAATAAGATACCATCCAGAAGTTGGCGAGAGGACTCTCCTTCTTGCTAGAAGGACCCGTGCTGCTTGACTTGACTGTAGGGATTCATAGCATCGCAGACTGAGCCAACTGTGGGCAATTAATTAATCCCCACTTAACAGACAATATAAGAGGGATGTGCTGTCAGCCGAAGAGGGATGGATGGATGGGTCAGTCAATTTCTAGAAGGCTATATTTGGGAGGAGAAACAGGGGGTCCTTTTCCTCTGGAACATGGCTGAAATGAGCTCTTGGGACTTCATAACTTTGCGTAGGCCTTAGCTGAAGCAAGCCACAAAGACTGTGCTTTAAACTGTGCTTTGAATGAGGGCAGCCTTACTCAGTTATTTGCATTTGGCTCTTAAAGCGGTATGGTATACTTTACGTGTATTGTTATATGTTACAATAAAGCAAACCACAGAGGTGTTTCACCTTAATATAGATTAGCAGAATCCAATGCTGCTTGGAGTGGTCTGCCACACTGATAACATTTCCAGTGTGGTAAAATGGTTATTTGTCTCTGGTAGACCTCATTGAAAAAATATGTCAAGTGAATATATACTATGTGTACTGTACAAAATTATCTCTATCAAACAGCACAGCCTCCTTACACAATAGATTAATACAAATTTAAAATAACCCTGTTGAAAGAATTATATTTTGCAGCAATAAGGCACTTCATGGCAGATTGTATCGGTATTTAGAAATCGTCAGTCGGGGCCCAATCCTGACATAATGGGCCCGATCCTCACTCAGGCAACTCTCTCTTTCAAGTCAATGAGAGTCTTACCTGAATAAGGGCTGCATGGGCAGCTCCACTGTGAGACCATTACATTACTTCTAGTAAAATGTGAAAACCCCTGCACCAGTAACACTGTGGATCTTATCTGATACCCTAGTCCCTAAAAAAAAAAAAGGATTTAGTTAGCTGTGTGCGGCCTAAGACAATCCAGTTTCCCTGAAGAGAGGGCCCTCTCTAAAGCCCATTGAAGTCTTTCCAGTCACTCTTATTGGATTCAAATCGGGTTTGGATCAGGCTGGCCCATGACACATATTCTTCTAATCACCATTAAGGGTTTCTGTAGTTGAATAGGTTTTTGTTTTTCCTTTTGATAATCTTTCCTTGCAATGTGATGCCTGACTTCACCTTTCCAAATATTTTAAGTTCCACAATTGGGAAATAACATGTACAAGTTGTGCAGAATAAATCAAACATATTTTATAGTGTGAATGACAAAAATCTCTAGAAAAGGTAAAAATAAAAAAATACCCTTTTCTATGATCAGCTAGATGTGATGAAACTGTATTTGTATACCTGCTGTGTAGCACCTTTATCTGCTATTTTAAAATGTGAGTATTTAAAATTACATCCATCATCCCTGCTACTCTGACCTTGTCCAGGCCCTCTATACATTTCTTCTCTGGCTTCTCCTCACCTTCTGCACAGGTTTAATCTCCCTGTTCTACTTTCCAAGACCTTTTACAGCCTGGCTTCCACTCACTTCTCTGCTCTTCTATCCTTTTGCTCCCCCTCACACTGATCAAGGTGATCTACTAGCTGCTTTTCTCTTGCTCTCTCAGGCATTCATCCACACAGCTCCTATTCCTGGAACCCTTTCTCCTGGACTTGGCCCACCATCTGTCCAAGTCCCTTCTTAAAAAGCAATATTTCCAGAATGTCTTTGAACCATAATCCTCTCTGCAGAGAAGTATTAATAATCCCATGGCTGAACGTCATAACCACAAAACAAGTTAAAAAAGATAAATCCAAATGAAACTCATGGAACCAACAGACCGCATCGTGTATTTCACCATTCTTACACACTGCTTAATGTTTCAACTGTCTCCTCCCTTGTTTGTGCAGTGGGTTGTCTATATAGATTTTACACTCATTCGGATAAGCATTTAGGGCCTGATTCACTATTGCCCTGTTTCTGGTTTAGTCAGTTACATCAGTGTGATGTAAGTATGATGTGTATGTACAATGCTACTGTTCTGATTTTGCATTGGTGTAATTGATTTCCAAAGGGGTATAGCAATGCCTTTCAGGAATTGGGCCTTTCATACATGTCTGTAGGGCAGAGTTACAGTCAATTAATATTTATTAATGTTCATGTATTTTGTATTTTAGAAGACTTTCTAAGCCTACTCTCACCACTATGACACCAATGGAAAAAAAAATCGGACTTGGGCTCCTAGCTCACTTAAAATCTTCTGAAAATCCCATGCTTAAAAAACCATTAAGGCTGGGATTGTCAAAGGAGCCAAAGAGTTAGACACCCAAATCCCACTGAATTTAAATTTTTTTGGTTTCTTAGAAAATCCTGGCCTAAAATAGCAAATGTGGTTATTACTAGAAAAAGAAATACATCCAGAGTGTATATTTGTTTGTTATAGCAATTACTGATTCAGGGTCTGTGTCTCTTTGTTATAGAGAGAATAACTCAGGTGAAAACAGACATCTACGTTACCAGTTTTGGTCCAGTGTCAGACACAGAAATGGTAGGTTATAGCATATGAATCCTAAATCAGTATTATTTCTGTTGTTAAAATAACTGTAAAAATGATTATTTCTTTTGAGACACATTATTAACGACTGGTTCTTTATGTCAGGAATACACGATTGATGTTTTTTTCCGACAAAGCTGGAAAGATGAAAGACTTCGATTCAAAGGACCGATGCAACGCCTCCCTCTTAACAATCTGCTTGCCAGCAAGATCTGGACCCCAGACACTTTCTTCCATAATGGTAAAAAATCTATAGCTCACAACATGACAACACCGAACAAACTTCTACGCCTTGAAGATGATGGCACTCTACTCTATACCATGAGGTAAAGACTTTTCTGATTTCTTTTTATTCTGACTCCCTAGTAGCTTTACAATTACTTATTTGGAATGTCAGATTTTTCTCACAATAGAATAAATAAAGTAGACTTTTTGCACATTTTTATGAGAATATCAAGAGAAAATGGAAAGCATAATCGCTGCCTACAACTACTAATTAATTTGCAGCTTCTGAACAATGCTAATGCTGAAATATTTTCTTTGGTGAAATGGAATGCATATTCTCTGTGGAGTAGATGATTCAGTCCTACTCTTTTATGTAGGTCTGTACTCTCCTGTTATTTTTGATTTCAACTGCTCTGCTGATGTGATGTGAGAGAGCTGTCTTTATGACCAGAAAGATAAATCTGTCTCTGGTATAGTACATCTTGAACTCTTAAAGCTTCTGTTTGTTTCTAGTTCTAATTTAGCTAAAGGACAAGCCATCACTGGAATAAAGCCTTGCAGGCAGCAGGTAGGGCATTATAAAGCTATTTAACAAGTGCACTTTTAAGACAAAACTGGTACATTTTTTAGTCTTTGAGAATCAGATCTGTGTCTGAACTTTTCAAGGCCCTGCTTCTTATCTGATCTGATGATATTATGAAGCCTCATCAATTCTTAACCTAGATATTATATCAGTGATGTTAAAGCATGACCTGCTTTTTTTCAGATTCTCCTAGAACAACTCGTACATTATTGGAGCCTGCTTTGTTCATTATAAGTAATTCATCTGCAGTAATTAAGACTGCTTTGTATCTGTAATAGGGCTTTCATTGAGAGTGTAGTCATATGGACAGCACTTAAAAAGAGATTTAAAAAAATAGAGAAGAACGTGTTTATCCTAAGCTTATCACATATGAATATCTGCCAAATCTAAGCAACGCCTAAATCCCTGCTTCATAACTCTTCTTTGAAAAGAACGGAAAGATCTAGAAATGACGAGGAATTTAAAAAGAAAAAGAAAAAAGACTTTGTACTGAAATAAAGGTATTTTAAACAAAACAGCACAACTAAATAACCAATCACATAGAGACACTATGGTTTGGTAACTCCCCTGACTTTCTCTATTCCTCATTGCTGTTCTTTTTCACATGGATTGTCATTGTAGTCATCTCAATGGGATGTCCTGAAACAAACTGGGGGGACATTAAAAACAACAAACAGTGTGTGTATGTGTGTTTACAATAGTTGCAAAAGAAATCCAAGTTTCCAAACTGTATTAAAGGGGCAGGCCGTAATTCTGGTCTCACTGACACTGAGATTACCCTGGTGGAACTCGACTGACTGCCGTGCACTTGCTCCCAATAGACACTGGTGTATATAAAGTCAGAGTCAAGCCTACGGTCTACATGGAGCCAAGCTAGGTACCTTCTGTTGCTTGGCAGAAAATCACAAGTTTACAGCTAGCATGTGGTACTTGAGAGAGCATTTGTTTTACAACATTTGGGACATTGAGTTAACTCTTTCTGACTGCTTCAGTTCAGACAGCAAGTTAAGGCTACCTGGATTGCCAGTCACATGGTTTTCTTCCAGGCTACAGAAAAACCCACAAAGTCCATGTAGCTCAACAATGTAAAATAATTTCTGATGTTATGGGGAAAGAGGGAAGGAAGGAGCAGAAATAATTGTACCATATATATCATAATAGGGAATGGAATCCATCTCTTTTTAAACAGCCTACTTTCAACTTGATGATCATTTTAAAATTTCAAATAAAACAGTCGTGTCATCCTATTGTATATGGCATCCTACTGAATCCTAGGCCAGGAGAGTGTCTGTGTAATACATAATCAGATCAAGATGTCTCTAAGGCGCTGTGCTACATTAAGAGTGTCAACTCTTTCATAATTGGGCATTTCTGAGGTAGATTTCAATGGTAGAAATAATATGTAGTAGCTAATCCCTAAAGAAATGACTAATAGCTATAAAATGTCAAATTTCAAAAGTGTAACAAGGAGAAAGCACAATGTGTGTCAGTGGGTAAAGTTACACCCAACCCAGAGCTCTTAACTCATTGTGGGCATTGGCAGAGAACTCTCCATAGAGAAATTTCCATTTTTAAACAACAAAGGGTCTGAACTTCTCATGGGAAATTTGCCCGGAACTTATTGCAAAATGCTAAAGATGCACCTGTTTTCATGATCTCATGGAAAGGGCCACCTGCTTCAATACAGGAGGGGGAAAAAACCCCACTGACAACACACTCCTAGCTGTCACTTACTACCCCACACTGGAACCCATATGAGGTATCATCAAACCATTAAAACCCACATTCGATGAGGATCACATGCTGAAAGAAATCTTTCCTGAACCCCCTCTTCTGGCCTTCAAACAAACCCTCCAATGTCACCAAGCTCATTATCAAAAGCGAGCTTTCTACAGACCAAGACACACCAACTCAAAGCGGCACCAGACCCTGCCAGAACAACAGATGCAGAACCTGCAGACATATCTCCACTGCTACAATGATCAATAACCCCACAACACACCTTTCAAGATTCATGGGTCATACACATGCCTATCACAACATATGGTGTACCTCATCTAGTGCACTAAATACTCCAATAACAACTATGTTGGCGAAACAAGACAATCACTTCACTCTCGAATGAACTCACACAGAAAAATGATAAATGACAAAAAAAACCTATCAAATGTGGGTGAACACTTTTCACAAAGTGATCACTCTATATCTGACCTCTCAGTCCTCATCCTCAAAGGACATCTGCAGAACAACTACAAAAGGTGACCCTGGGAACTTAAATTCATAACTCTGCTAGACACCAAAAACTATGGACTCAACAGGGACACTGATTTTATGGGTCATTATAACAGTTTGTAACACACCACACTGCCTGCTACTCCTAATTATCTACTTCAACCACCTTATGCACACCAATCTAATCGTCAATTGCCCACTTCTTTAAAGTGACCGCCTACCACATGTGTTACCCCATGGCATATGCTTAACAACCTGTCCCTAGCTCAGACACTCTGATTTCCTTCCCCAGACCCGAAGAAGAGCTCTCTGTAGCTCAGAAGCTTGGACCTTCCACCAACAGAAGTTGGTCCGATAAAAAATATTACCTCACCTACCTTGTCTCTATGGCTAGGTCTACACAGGAACTAGACACCTGTGGCTGGCCTGTGCCAGCTGACTTGGGCTCGTGGGGTTCAGACTGCGGAATCGTTTCATTGCTATGTAGACTTCGGGACTTGAGCTGGAGCCTGGGCTCTGGGACCCTCCCACATAACAGGGTCCCAGAGCTGGGCTCCAACCTGAGCCAAGACATTTATACAGCAATGAAAGAAGCTCTGCAGCCCAAGCCCCAAAAGCCAGAGTCAGCTGGCACGGGCCAGCCGCAGGTTTTTCTTTGCTGTGTAGACATAGCTACAGTCAGTTAAAACAAACTGAGGACAAATTGCACCCCAGTGTAACTCAATCACCATTACATCAGGGCTAGATTTAGCCCATAAAGTTCAGAATCAAAGTGCAACCTGGGAAGCTTCTTACTGGCATAATCACATGAAAGACCTGGAGTCCATTCTAAAGGGATCAGCAAAAAGAAACCTGAAGCCAGATGCACCCCTCTGCTTCTATAGTCGGGGAAGCATGAATCTGTGGATCTCTAAGGTGCCACAAGTACTCCTGTTCTTTTTTTAGGCTAAGGAGTGAGTTCTTGCTCTGTGGCTTCTCTTCAGGGTCCTGGGTCTGGGAATCCAGAAAGAAGGGAGGGATGCAGGGTTGAAGTGATGGCTACATCCCTCCCAAAAACCTCAAGTGGGAAAATAAAATAGAGTCAGGGTAGTGGAGGGGAAGGACACAGCTCCTTTCTGACTGCTAAAAGCAGAAGGAAGCTTCCCCTCCCTACCCTGGCTTTGCTAAGCATCAGTTCCTTGCCTCCAGCTGGCCTGGTGAGGACTCCCCTTCCTGTTTTATAGTCTGCTGTAACCACTGCAGAACCTTTTGTGAATACCAGCACAAGACAAATGGTACGTCAGCGTTAACTAGCATAGGTCTCCTCCTAGACACCGTAAATCCCTCTCCCCACCACTTTCATGGTCTAGGGGTGTCACAGTGGCCAATCAGCGGTCTATCAGCATTGTGGAGGCACAGGGCCTCAGCATGAGGATAAGCCTTGCTTCTTGTGGCCTCCACCAGATGTTCTTGGTTCTTGGTGGTCTGTGAATTTTTGGGCCAACCCCCTGCCAACGTGGGGGGCTTTTCCTATCCATCTCTGAGGAAGAATTGAGAGGAAATGTATGGAGTTTCCCAGCCTGCATGCAGCAATAATCTGTATATGGGGAGAATCGGGACCTGTGCCATGGCTGGAGATATCTGAATTACTTTCATAGCCTTCTGCTTGGGCTGTCTGAATGATTACCCAAGAGGAGGAGGAGGAAGAGAGCAGTGTGAGCAGTGCCCTGCAATCTCTTTTGAATTCCAAACGTATAGTATTTAATCAGGTTAGCAAGAGACTATGGAAAAGTCTTATTGGCTAGGATTTTCACAAAATAGTTATTTGAAAGATGGAACAAAGCAAGTGATAAAGACCTACGTGTTGAGAAAAAGAGACCCACACATGTTATGGACTAGCTTGTAAAAAAAAACCCTAATCAGAACACAACAAGGAATATCATAAATGTGAGCGAAACAGGTAAACCCTGAAAATGTGAGAACTTTAGAATGTGAATCAAAATACGAGGAGAAAAAACTCTACTAGATTATAACCTGAAGTTGTGCCACTGTACAAACAGATATGATGCTTTATTTTAATAGCCTATACACAGTAATAGGATTACATGCAAAATAGTACTCACCCAGTCACTTCTATTTAAATGAAAAGCAGTTTTATGATATTTTGGTTTCAAACTTCCTGCTTTAGAATATTTGAAGAAATATATTTTCATTATGATGAAAATACATTGTTTGAATTTTGCATTTTATATTGAATTTTATATTGTCTAGGACAGAAATAAAGGAACTATTTTAAGTCTTTTTGCCAGTGAAGTATTAAAAAGATGCTTCTATGCATGCATGTTATCAAAGTCCCTCTACTTCACAATAAAACCAAAATATACCATATAGACTGATTTCACAGAACAATTACTTTACAGCAGCGTTCTATGAGGTAAAAACCAGAAAGTTGATTTTCATTTGTTTAGTCTTATTTGCTTTTTTTGCTAATAAGGTTTATACTGTACAAACCCAGGTCATGTAATTAATTTGCAAATTCTATTCCTACCCATAGAGGGGAGTATTGTCTTTATCTGCATTTCTGAAGTGTCTATTTTTAATATGAACAATGACTTACATATACTAACAAAGGAATCTCTTCTTCTGTTGGTCTACATAGTGATTTCATAACTTTGTGAAGGCAGGAAAAAAGTTCAAGATTTTTTTACTGTTAATGTAAAAAAATCTAGTACATCTCATTATACCAGAAATAAAAGCACAAGGCAGTTATGTGAAAATACATTTGTGAAGCTCACTTGTTACATAAAGCTTTTGAAAAATGAGGACAGCAGATAAGAAATCTTTGTTCCTGCTAAAGAGAATCAAAACAGCTAAGTGAACTGGTTATTTTATATTTATTTTTATTTTTTGCAATTGGAATGGAGTATAAAGGAAGAGGAGCACTGGTAAACTTTCAGTGTTAAACCTCTATAATTAAATTGTGGGAGCATTAGTCTGCATTTTTAGCTAAAATGTGTGCAAAAGTAATGTGTGTACCAGAACTGTGTTTTTAACCACAATTTAATTTCTGACCAGCTGTTCTTAGGAATTTATAATCATTTCAAAAACTGCATATCTACCCTTGTACAAATATGAAAATATACAAATATCGGTATTGTTCATGGAGGCCACATAAAATTCAGTAATATGGAACATATATAACTTAAATATCCACTTGATGGCAGCATATCCACATTTGTTGTTACCATTTACAGAATGGATACAGTTATCAATGCTCAAAACATTTTATGTAACATTAAGATCAAATATATTGGTTGCAAATATAATGCTCAGGTACATTTTAGTTTATAATCTACCCTTTCATGAAATATTTTAATGCAAAGTAAGCATTTGTATATTGTATAGATGTTAGATATTACAATTAATTAATGGGGAGTTATGGGGTTCTTTTCAAGAATCCCCCAGTAAAGGCCAACTTTCTCTTTTGAAAAAAAAAGAGCTCGTTCAGTCAAAAATCTTGGTTGTTTTTCTTTACATATTCATCACAGCAGGACCCATGCCAGATATTGTCAATTCACAGCTGTGGATTTCATTATATGGACCTGACTGTGGGAGTAATTAGCAGACCTGTACTTTAGAAAGACAGGGCCAGTGTTCAGTCAATAACTGGGTAGATTGAATCCCTTTTGTTCAATCAGTGTCATTTGTTCTCATTTCAGTACAAGAAACTATATTTACATATGTGTTTATATTTATAAGAATGCCTGGCCAGTGCTTTGAAAGCTGTACAGATATTAAAACAAATAAATAAGCAAACAAAACAAAACCAAAACAATTTCGATAAGTCTGAAAATAATTTAATCACATGGATTTCTTCTCTCCCTCCCACTCCCATTGCTTCCCTTTCATTCACTCTCAAGGTTCAGTCAACTGCTTCCTCACCGCAGGACAAAACTGATTTTCCCAGGGACCCAATCCTGCCGAGTGCTGAAAAACTCCTGAGATGCTAAGCACTCTCAGCTCCCACTGATCCAATTCAGGGTCTGGCAGACCAAAGGGGAACCAGAGTCAAGAGCCCTTTGTCACCAGGGTCCTCCTGTTTAAACCAGGGAGCTATCAGCTCAAGCACCTCAGTTGCTCTCTCTCCTCATGTGATACCATCACAGTTCTGGAACAAGGTTGTGAACCAGGATCCATTAGTCAAAAACAAACAGCTTGGCTTACACTCGGAAGGAAAATCAGAGCGAAGTGTGGTATATAAAGTTTTTACTACAAGACATATCACCTAATAAACAGGCAATTGCATTCTGTACTAGCTGCAATTTCCAAGTGGTTTTTAGATGTAGCTCAAAATAGAGTACAATCTATCCTGTAGATAATAAAAGCATGGAAGACTGTGTGAAGATCTGCATCATAAATAAAGGATCTTTCACAGCAACCTTCTGGTTGAAGAAAGTGATAAAAAAGGCATTTCCTGGACATTCAGGAGAGCCAACAATAGCCTCAGGTTGCCAGTCATGTAGAAAATAGCAAGCATACACCTTCATGAAGGGTGGTTGATATAATCTATCATTCCATCTGGTTGTTTCCCCCATTCTGTAAGTCTTATCTGGATTCAGTGTCTATCAGTTAGCTCTCGTCCATCAAATCATAGAATTGTAGGATGGAAGGGACCTCAAGAGGTCTTCTAGTCAAGTCCCCTGCACTCAAGGCAGGGCTAAGTATTATCTAGACCATCCCTGACAGTGTTTGTCTAACCTATTCCTAAAAATCCCCAATGACAGAGATTCCACAACCTCCCTAGGCTATTTATTCCAATGCTTAACCACCCTGACAGTTAGGAGGTTTTTCCTAATGTCAAACCTAAATCACCCTTTCTGCAATTTAAGCCCATTGCTTCTTGTCCTATCCTCAGAGGTTAAAGAGAACAATTTACCTCCCTCCTCCTTGTAACAACCTTTTATGTACCTGAAAACTGTTATCATGTCCTACATCAGTTTTCTCTTCTCGAGACTAAACAAACCCAGTCTTTTCCATTGTTTCTCATAGGTCATGTTTTCTAGACCTTTAATCATTTTTGTTGCTCTTCTTGGACTTTCTCCAATTTGTCCACATCTTTCCTGAAATGTGGTGCCCAGAACTGGACACAATACTCCACTTGAGGCCTAATCAGCACAGAGGAGAGCAGAAGAATTACTTCTCATGTCTTGCTTACAACACTCCCACAGGTGTTCTCAAACTGGGAGTCATGACCCTTCAGGGGGCCGTGAGGTTATTACATGGGGGGGGGGGTCACAAGCTGTCAGCCCCCATCCCAGACCCCGTTTCACCTCCAGCATTTATAATAGTGCTAAATATAAAAAAAGTGTTTTTAATTTATTAGGGGGGGTCGCACTCAGAGGCTAGCTGTGTGAAAGGGGTCGCCAGTACAAAAGTTTGAGAACCACAGTGCTAATACATCCCAGAATGGTTCGCTTTTTTTTGCAAGTGATACATTGTTGACTCATATTTAGCTTGTGATCCACTATCACCCACTGAGCCCTTTCCGCAGTACTCCTTCCTAGGCAGTTATTTCCCATTTTGTATGTGTGCAACTGATTATTCCTTCCTAAGTGGAGTACTTTGCATTTCTCCTTATTGAATTTCATCCTATTTACTTCAGACCATTTCTCCAGTTTGTCCAGATCATTTCGAATTTTAATCCTATCCTCTAAAGCACTTGCAACTCTCCCAACTTGGTATCATCCACAAACTTTATACGTGTACTCTCTATGCCATTATCTAAATGATTGATGAAGATATTGAACAGAACTGAACCCAGAACTGATCCCTGCAGAACCCCACTCGATATGCCCTTCCATCTTGACTGTGAATCACTGATAACTACTTTCGGGGAACGGCTTTCCAACAAGTTTTGCACCCAGCTAGTAGCACCATCTAGGTTGTATTTCCCTAGTTTGTTTATGAGAAGGTCATGCGAGACAGTATCAAAAGCCTTAGTAAAGTCAAGATATATCACACATACTGCTTCCCCCCACCCACAAGGCTTGTTACCCTGTCAAAGAAAGCTATTAGGTTGGTTTGATATGATTTGTTCTTGACAAATACATACTGACTTACTTATCACCTTATTATCTTCTAGATGTTTACAAATTGATTGCTTAATTATTTGCTCCATTATCTTTCTGGGTACAAAAGTTAAGCTGACTGGTCTGTAATTCCTCAGGTTGTCTTTATTTCCCTTTTTATAGAGTGGCACTATATTTGCCCTTTTCCAGTCTTCTGGAATCTCTCCTGTCTTCCATGACTTTTCAAAGATAATCACTAATGGCTCAGATATCTCCTCAGTCAGCTCCCTGAGAATTCTAGGATGTATATCATCAGGCCCTGGTGATTTGAAGACATCTACCTTCTCTAAGTAATTTTTAATTTAGTCTTTCCCTATTTTTGCCTCTGATGCATTCTCACTGGCATTTATTAAATTAGATGTCCAATTGCTACTAAATATTTTGGTGAAAACTGAAACTGTACCCAATCCATTAGACACTGGGCAAGCCATACTGGACAGGTCAGGTGAGATGGAGACAAAAAGGAGAGATGTCATGTGGCTAATAAAGACACTACAACCTAATTTCCCGTATACAAATTGAAGAGATGGGATGACAGAACAAAAACCCATGGGAAACAGCCCTCAGGTAGATGAGCAGTTGCCCAGTACTACCTTCTGCAATCTGAAAGAAAGAAATAGAACCATTGTAGGGGATTCCTTCATCCTGCTAGGGTCCACAGGCAAGTAAATAGCTTCTCATGGGCAAGGGTACTAGAGGCATCTGACAGATCTAAAAGAATCTGCCTGGCTACCTGGTTTTCTCCATTGCTGGGAGGAGACCAATCACGACAAAGGGCACCCTAGTCATTTCATTACCTGAAATTATAATCATGTTCCTAACTGGCAGTAACATTATCTGAAGCACATTTATGTTTGTGCTGAAAGATCAGTGAATTATCTAAAAGGTTGTTTTATGGTGGATTATCCAAAACAGTATATGCCATAAATCTCACATATTTATCTAGTCCAACAACATATAATGGGAAATCTGCCTTAAACTCTGGGAAATTGGGGGCAGCATCTTGTTTTGGAGATGTATTCTATGAAAGACTTGCACAGATTTTTCCCATACAGCACTGCAATGTCCTTTAAATTCTTCTAATGACAGATTATCAGAATACTTTAAAGCAGTGACATAAATATAGACCAGGAATGTAGGATATCTGTTCAAGATATGTTATAGCATTAAGCCATAAGGTTTAGAGCACTTTGCAGCATATTACACATGTCTGAAATGAGGCACATGTCACACACATGTCTTCTTGCTATGGCATGTCACTTAGCCTCTCCCTTCATTTGCTAGCCTGGGTTGGCTGGCTCTACCATAAAGGAAGAACAAGCCATCACTTGGAAAAGGAAACAATTAGGGAAAGCAGAATGTCAGCTGAGAGGGATGGGCATTTTCTTGTTTGCCTAGAGCCAGCCCTCTAGCTGCTGGTATGACATATAGACTGGATTGGCATGTTACAGATGAAAGGCAGGTATGCAACATGCCTTGCACTTCTCTGACATGCCCCAAAATGTTGCATTCCAATGTCAAATTGCACACGCAATTTCATTCTATTCACATGTGATACACTACAAAAGTTAGCTGAAAATTTTATCCATTTTGCTTATCCTGGAAATCTGAAATTTCAAAGATGATGCTAAACTAATTCTGATATCTCAGTTAATTCATACCCAAGTGATTACCTTTTAAAATTTCAAGAGTGCTTAGGTGAAGATTTGCTTTCTAGTATGATGGGGGAAACTAGTGTCTGGAATTGAAGGGAGCGATTCTCTGTAGGTGAAGAGTTCACGGTCTCAAACTGATGGGGAAGGATGCTTTTTGTACAAGGTTTGAAGTCTTTAAAAATAATGCTACTCTCCATGGGGGAAGCTTTGTTGGTTCACAGGGGAGTCCTGTGAATGGCTTAAGGCCGTTCTTTTTGAGAAAGAGTAGTCCCCCCAGTGTCTTTCCCTCCCCGACACTTCTGACTTTGACCATGTGTAATGAGTGCTGGTTTCCATCAGCCTTCTTTGTCTTCGACAGGAGAGCTCAATCACTAGAATGGGCTCCCTAGTCTTTTCATTACCTGAAATTATAACCATCTTCCTAACTGCCAATAACTTTATCCAAAGGACATTTATGTTTGTGCTGAAAGCCCAGACTCCCAGTGAATTATCTAAGAGGTTGCTATAGCAGAGTGTCTTGCTAGCACCCAATATAATAATTAGAGATGGAAAAGTCCACATGAATTGTCTAATTCACAGCCTTTTCTTGTGACCAGCTGTTTCCTTCAGTCTGTTTTCTAATAACTTGTCTACTCTACTCTAGCAAAGTTTCAAGTGATGGGTCTCAAAACATTTTCCTTGGAGATCTCACTTTAAGGATTTTTTTTTCTTAATTTTCAGCCCAACTTTCCTTTTCTTAATTTCATCCCATTACTTCAAATTTATACTCCCAACAACCAAGCAAAATAATTCACATCTCTCTTAGATGTTTACACTTCAAAAACATCTAGGTATTCACTATAGTATCCCTGCTTATTCTGTGCTTCTTAAATCATAGTACTAAGATTTGTTAGACAGACATACAACTATAAGTTCTATTGCACTGCACTCATTAAACTCTCACATATTCACTAGGCTCAATGTAAACCCTAGGGAGGATTTCCTGGGGGTGCTCTCTTCCTTGGTTATTCAGGTCAGGAATCTGGAGCAGATGCCCCTGGGAATATAAGAACATATGAATGGCCATACTGAGTGAGACCAGTGGTCCACCTAGTCAAGTATCCTGTCTTCCAACAGTGGCCAGTGCCACATGCATCAGAGAGAATGAACAGAACATGGCAATTAATGAGCGATCCATCCGCTGGTGTCCAGCCCCAGCTTCTGGTAGTCAGAGGTTTAGGGACACCCAGAGCATAGGCTTTGCATCTTTGACCATCTTGACTAATAGCCATTGATGGACCTATCCTCCATGAACTTATCTAATTCTTTTTTGAAAGCCAGTTATACTTTTGGCTTTCACAACATCCACTGGCAATGAGTTCCACAGGTAAAATGTGCATCATGTGAAGAAGTACTTCTTTATGTTTGTTTTAAACCTGTCACCTATTAATTTTATCGGGTGACTCTTGGTTCTTGTGCTATGTGAAGGGGTAAATAGCACTCCCTATTCACTTTCTTCATGCCATTCTTGACTTTACAGGCCTCTATCATCTTTTTAATCTCTCTCTTTATATGGAAGCAGTTCCATACCTGTAATCATTTTTGTTGCTCTTCTCTGTACCTTTTCCAATTCTAATATATCTTTTTTGAGATGGGGTGACCAAAACTGTATGGATATTCAAGGTGTGGACATATCATGGATTTATATAGTGACATTATGATATTTTTCTGTCTTATTATCTCTCCCTTTCCTAATGGTTCCTAACATACCATTAGCCTTTTTGACTGCCACTGCACATGGAACAGATGTTTTCAAAGAACTACACACCACGACTCCGAGATCTCTTCTTGTGTGGTAACTGCTAATTTAGACCCCATCATTTTGTATGTAGAGTTGGGATTATTTTTTCCAATGTGCATTCCAATTTGCACTTATCAACAATGAATTTCATGTGCCATTTTCTTGCCCAGTCACCCACTTTAGTGGGAACCCTTTGTAACTCTTTGCATTCTGCTTTGGACTTAACTATCTTGAGTAATTGTGTATTATCTGCAAATTTTGCCATCTCACTGTTCATCCCGTTTTCCAGATCATGTATTAATATGTTGAACTGTACAGGTCCCAGTACAGATCCTTGGGGAATCCTGCTATTTATCACTCCATTGTGAAAACTCACCATTTATTCCTACCCTTTGTTTCCTATCTTTTAACCAATTACTGATCCATGAGAAGACGTCCCCTCTTATTCCATGACTGCTTAGTTTGTTTGAGAGCCTTTGGTGAGGGACCTTGTGAAAGGCTTTCTGAAAGTCCAAGTACACTATATCCATTGGATTACCCTTGTCCACATGCTTGTTGACTCCCTCAAAAAGAATGATTGGTGAGTCAAGATTTGCCTTTACAAAAGCTGTGTTGACTCTTCCCCAACAAATCATGTTAATTGATATGTCTGATAATTCTATTCTTTACTATAGTTTAATCCAATTTGCCTGGTACTGAAGTTAGGCTTACCAACCTGTAATTGCCCTGTTCATCTCCGGAGCCTTTTTTTAAAAAAAATCACCATTACATTAGCTATCCTTTAGTCATGTGGTAGAGGCTGGTTTAAGTGATGGTTTATGGATATTAATGTTAAATTGTTCAGCCAAAGTTTATACAGATGTCTTATTTCTCAGTAGAATCTGTTCATTGTTTATATGCTCTAGTCACCCTTCTTCATCATATTTCCAGGTGCTAGATTTTGGGTCTATGATCTAGCTAGAAGAGGTGGAACTATACATCTTAAAAATCATCATTTGTTCCAGCTGAGGTCAGCATTAATTTAAACTCAGAATAATCTCTCTGCATCCACCTATTTAATATATAACATAAATAAATGTATTTCTGTCTAATTTTACTTGCTTTTGTTCAAACACTACTTCTTAGGGTTCTCTGACAATGGAAACATAGAAGACATTTGAATCTGGAATTTCACTCTTAAAAAAGCAGGAGCATGTCAGTAGATCTTTCATTAAGTGTGAAGGCTGCCATCAACTTGTTTAAATAAAACCAAATTCTAGAGGTCTACAGAGCTAATGGGAAGGCAGAGTCTGGATTTGAATAATTAACTCATTATACAATTGAATACACTTTAAGCGAAGTCATTATTTGACCCTGACATCCTTCTTAAATCATGTTAATTGCATATATATATATATATATATATATATATATAAAAATGTATTATAAACTGATTGTCCAAATTTCAGCACTGAAGTTATCAGAAGTTAATAGGAGTTCTGCCAGGGATTCATTTAGCTGTGCATGCTTCTGCCACCTTGGAAGCTCTGACTGTACTAGGAATAGGAGGTAAAATGATGCAAACCCCACCCACTGTAGCACTTCAAGTATCATCCCAGAGTTGTGCTGGTCAGAAACTTCCTGTGGTTTCAGAAACTAAAAAGCAAGCATCCACCAAATAATGCCTCTGCTTCAAGAAGTTGATCACAAGTCTTTAAAATATCAATAGGTAAACAAATACTCTTTCCAAATGAGAGTATATTTCAAATTCCCCCCTGCCGCCTGCCCCAAAATAGTTACTCAGTTCAATTCCTTCAAGCCATTCAGAAGAGTGGTGGATTTGATAACTGGTAGCCAAGGAGAGGGGAACATAAGTGTGAGGTAGATAAAAGTTTGGTGTAAATAGTTGTTGGTGTAAGGAAGCTAAACTGTAATAGTTTATGTTCTAGAATAGTTAGTAGAAACAAATTCAAGGCTGTATCTACTGGAAACCAGCTAGCCTGATTTTATCAATAATTGTTACATGCTTTTCAGAAGAGGCATAGAAGAACCCACAGGTCAACCTTATGCAAGAGTATAAAGTTACTATAATTTCCATACTGATAATTGTTCTTTTTACCATTTATATTAGCATGCCACCAATAGGCCTCATTGTATTCAATGATATTTGAAGACATTTGCTGCCCTGGAGATTACAAGATTACAGTCTAAGTCTGGTGACACATGAAGGTTTGGGGGGATGACGGGTTGATGAAGTCATATATATATATATATATATGTGTGTGTGTGTGTGTGTGTGTTTGTACATATTTGCAGATTTATTTATTCACACCACCTCTCCTGACTGCTCCTCAACCCAGACATAATTAATTGGCTATTTTCTTAAAGAAGTCCTGGCAGAGAAGAGATCTGAAGGATGGGAGAGTTTAATGGACTTCAGGGCAGGAGAGGACAGCAAAGAGAAAAAGCACTGAGATGTTTGTATGAGAAGCTCACAAACAGATCAGCTATTATTTTATTAGACACTTATAGATTGTACTAGACACTTTCAATATAAAGACTAAATGGACATAAATTAAACTATCTTCAATTGCTATTATGTATGCAGAAAAGTAATGTAATAAAGGTTGCAGAATGAAGGGAATCAGCTGAAAACGGTACTCTCAGCCTTGACTAGGAACCTGAAATGGGACCCCACCAGATAAAGAATCTCACCACCACCCCAGCAGCTGGGCAATGGAAGAGAGATGCCCACAAAAACTCAAGGTCGTTTGTTTGGTTTTTAGGCACATTTAAGGGACCTATCAGTAACTCTCTCCAGGAGGAGAGCAGTGTTCAGCATATACAAAGGCATTCCATGGTTGGGGAGATTATTTGCTTGAGGTCCCCACCACAGGGTAGCTATTGCCAAAGCATGGATATGGATTCCCTTTCCCATCCTTTCCACACCAGGCCAACTCAAGTCAGTATTGTGCATAGCTGGTTTAGGAAGCCTAAAGGGAGTATGCATCCATAACTTCAGCATAAACTGGGTTAAGGATTTGGCTCAGTTATGATAAAAAAAAGCTCCTTTAATCTATACTACAGGTCTGAATTGCCTACTGTGCAGAATGAAACTCACAATAATATCAGTAATTAGAATACTTTTCACTTGTATAGCTCTTTCCATCTGAGGTTTTCAAAGCACTCTATGTAGCCATACAACTATTAATGAATTAGAGCCTCAACACTGCTGTGAGGTAGGACAGCAGTAGTATTCTGCACAGAATAGTTAAATGCCAGAAATGAACCAGAAGTTAGGGGCAGAGATATAAATTTGTCCAGACCTCCTGGCTCTCAACCCTGAATTTTAACCACTAGACTATGTTCACTTCCAGTGGGAGTCCAACACATAAAATGAATGCAGATAAGAAACACAATGGGTGAAATTCCCTATGAACACAGGGCCAGAACAAAGACTATGCACCACTTAAGCCTGTAAGGATAGACCTTGCCCTCCCGCTCTTGTCACACGCCCAAGACAGAGGTGAATGCCACCCAGTGTGATTCAGGCTGAATAGCTGGGGCATCATGAGTGACGCAGCATCAGAACTACCAGTAATGTTTACATTTCCTCTCCCTCGCCATGATCCATGTTGCAGACAACTCACTCAGCTTGTCAGAGGCAAGTTTCTGGACTTCATCACCTTAGCATAACTCTTTCAGCCATCTGTATAGTGATTAAGTGTTTATCCATGCCTTAAGACATCTTTACAGTGTTAAATCACCCACCATCCCCTCTGTGCACAAATTACAGTAACTCCTCACTTAACATTGTCCTGGTTAACATTGTTACATTGCTGATCAATTAGAGAACATGCTCATTTAAAGTTGCACAATGGTCCCTTATAACGTTGTTTGGCAGACACCTGCTTTGTCCACTGCTTGCAGAAAGAGCAGCCTGTTGCAGCTAGCCAGTGGGGGCTTGGAACCAGGGTGGACCGGCAGCCCCACTATCAGCTCCCCGCTCCCCTAAGTTTCCTGTGTGGCAGTCGCCCAGCAGGCTATCAATTGCCAGGCAGTTCAGGTGTTTCTCCCCCCACTGCCCTGTGCTGCTCGTGTCCTCTGCCTTGGAGCTGCTCCCAGGAGTCTCCTGCTTGCTGTGTGGAGGGGGGGGGGGGAAGAAGGGTGCTAATGTCAGGGTGTGCCCCTCTCCTCCGCTCCTGCCCCCTGCTCCTTTACCCCACCTCCACAGAGCAGGGGGAGACAAGACAGGGTTCAGGACAGAGGGAGCTTGCAGGCAGCAACTGCTGTCTCAAGTTGCTGATCTACTTAAAAAGGCAATGTACTTAGAGTGGGGTCAGTGTACTTAAAGGGGCAATGTGTGTGTCTCTCTCTCACACACACACACAGTGTGTGTCTCTGTCTCTCTCTGCCATGCTATCTCCCCTCCTTCCATTCCTGCTGCCTTGTAGAGTGTGAGGCTACATTAACAACGTGTTAACCCTTGAGGGCTCAGCTGACTGCTAGTTCATCATATACCAGTAAGGCATTCCCTGGGAAATATCCCACCCTCTTCCACCTTCTGACTTCACCACCTCAACCAAGCTTCACAATCATCATTGCTGTGTTCAGTATTAAATTGTTTGTTTAAAACTTATACTGTGTGTGTGTATATATATAGTCTTTTGTCTGGCAAAAAAAAATTCCCTGGAACCTAACCCCCCCCCCCCCATTTACATTA
>NW_020664376.1:1203821-1224377 GCF_002925995.2 Terrapene triunguis
CCCCCCCCCCCCCATTTACATTAATTCTTATGGGGAAATAGGATTTGCTTAACATTGTTTCACTTAAAGTAGCATTTTTCAGCAACATTACTACAACGTTAAGCATGGAGTTACTGTATATTAAGATTATAAGTAAATGCCTAGGAATAAGCAGAGATCTTTAAATATGTTCCAAGAGTTATGCTTGTTTCAAGAACAGTGACTGACATCAGTTAACTTTTGTTGTCCAGCACGTGATGCGGCTTACTAAACCAAATAGTTACTCTAATTGAATCTAAGACGTATTTTATTGTGAAAGTCTCAGAAAGAAACTTTGTTTCTTCATCATTTGTTATAAAAGTTTCCCAAGACATAACAGATACTCACCTTATTCATCAGATATCTTTTTAGATCAAGGTTAAGTGGGTACTGCAGTGAATGTAGCAATTTATACATACCACAAAATGGCTTTCGTTGTCATGTTTATCCACAAAAGCATCTAGTGAGAGCATATTGCAGATTACTAAATCATATGGATCATTGTACTTATTTTGTGAAAGAAGAGCAGTAACAGAATCAGGTATCTGTCATGAATATAATGAAACAGTGTTATTCTGTTTTCTTTATTACATCTCTAATCTTTAGTATTCCCTAGAGGGATTTTCCCCCTCCCTGTGGTTGTGAGGAAACAATTTTCCCAGCTGTCCCTTAAAAACAAAATGAACCCCAGTCCATACGCTACAGAGTCCAAACTCAACACTTTCCTAGGGTTTGGCTTCACTGGTTGGGGGGAGATGAGGAAATCAGTTCTAAGGTTAATTTTAAAAGTTTAGCTCAAACTGTTCCCCGACTTCCCTCCTAAAGTTCCTTTCACAGCCTGCTCTACCAATACCTAAAATCTGTCCCCTCAGAGAGCCACACCCATGGCTTTTTTACCTATGTGGTGTAATGAGTGAGCCAGCAAAGTCCACTTGACCCTTTCCAAGCTGGATCAATAGCTGCAAAAATGGGGGTGAGATGAGTTTCAAGCAAACACTGCCAGCCTAGTTTAACAAAGAATGGCAACTGGCCTTAAAGAGTGGGGAGGCAGTTTTGAAACCCTGTGCCTGCTACTTTCCAGTTTGGAGGCTGCTGGCTGGTATAAGAGGTTCCTGCCACCATCTGCACCACCTTGGTGCAGGTGGCTGCCTTCCCATACTTGCATCTCTCACGGCTGGCAGCTGCAGGTGCCATTCTGGAAGGTGTTTTTGAAAGGGCAAGGCTGCAGGCACATACTTTCCAAGGAACCTTCAATTGCTTTTCTCACTCTTTAGCAGCAGCATTAGCTCCCTGCAGAGAGGGTAGCTATTTGATAGCTTTCCTCAACTTCTGGTTGTCTTCTTTCCTCTGTAGCATACTCTGTGGCTCCTCCTCTCCCTTCTCAGTCAACCAGAGATAGGAAGTTGGGAATCTCTTGTAGCCTGATTGCTCCCTATGGCAGTGATGGCTCTCTCAGGACTTCCTGAACTCCTGGGCCCCAAGCACCTTCTGGAGCCCACTCTGAATGTAGGATGTGGATCTATATGGTCCCAAAGATCTGCCCTTAATCGCTCACTGCATCTGTGACTTGAAAATAGTTCATTCCCAGTACAGTGAAAACTGTACAGCTACACAAAAGTATCTGCTGAATTTTAGCAAAGGATTAATGCTTAATTCTCAATGCTCAAAATGTGAATTTTTCTCTCATGACTTTTCCTGACTTTGTGAAATCTTGCAGTTTGAATCACCATGTATGTATTTGTGTTAGTTGTAGAATATATTTTGCTGGAATTTAACCCCCTAGAAACTAAGATGGGTTACAGCCTCTCTTTAGTTGCTTAACATTTGTGCAGCACTTTGAACATGTAAAACACCATAAAACTACTAAGGATTACAGGTGGTAACACAACAGCAGCTATTGCTGAAGTTTCTTACACACACTGGGTGAAATCTTTGCTCCATTGAAGGCATCCTTCCTTTCTAAAGGGTTTGGGGTTTTTTTCAGTTGCCTACAACTTTGTCAAACTTTCACTTTTTGGACAGAAATGTTCCATGTCTGGTCAAGGCCCAAGAGTTATTTTTATTTATCAAAAATTTGAGTAAAAATAATTCAGTGGGCTTTTGAGTACAAAGGCAGTAAAACAAAACAACCCCCCCCAAACGCCACACGCTTGCTCTCGTAATATTTTTAGAACTTTATTTTTAATAATTCCTGTGCCTCAGCACAACCAGGGAGAAGTTTGAGTTGGGGACAGTCCCTAGGTCAGACATGTGTTTTGTTGGACCCATTAAAATCTAATTTGAATGGACTGTATTCTAAAGGTTTAACAAAACCCTGTTCCATTCATGCACACAAAAGGCCTATTTTTCCTCTCCCTTACACAATTATAAACCAGGAGTAACTCCATTGTAGTGAACTGTGTAAAACTGGAGTGTGTGTGAAAGGATATTCAAGCCCTAACTTTTTACTAAAGATAAAAGTTCTTTAATAATGACCAATCACTGTTCTACTAGCACTGTGCATGCATGCATATGTGAGCTGAAGGAATTTTTGTTCATTGAAGGAGACAGGACTTCAGTTGCGTCCTGCTTCTTTCCAGGTGATGTTTGAAGTTGAAGACCAAGTATAAATTTGTCTGCCACTTCTGGGTATGGAACATCGGTGCATTCTGCACATTCCTGTCATCTTCTGTCCCTGCCCTATTTGCAATGCATTTCCAGAAGCAAGTGTGGGTGTATCCCCACAAACTTCTCTACAGAATTGACAGAGATGGCTGCCGTGCTGCTTTCTGTAGAAATAAATTGTTTTGAGTTACAAGTGCATTTTGTGAGCCAATCTTTTTTGGACCCTCATATTTTAGCGAAGAGCTAATATTTGAGGGCACCAGGACAATGCACAACAATATGGTGAAAATGTATGATATTTCAAAGCCATTGCTCATCCATATTGCCCAGCCCTATTATGCACCAATAATATGTTGTAATGAATGGTATAAAGTACCCAGTAAAGGATAATGATTTTGTAACAGGTTGTTATGACATCATCCATTAAGCATTTTAAAAATTTAAAATGTACTAGCTATGCAATGTTATGAATAACACATCTGAGAATAAATTATTGGGATATTTCCGTGTATTGTTTAGAGACAGTCTGGCACAGAACTTTTGTACAAATGCACAGAAGGTGCATAGCACCTCACACTGCATGTGAAGGTCAGGGATGGTTACAGTCCCCGGGGGACAGGGGCTTCTTCCTTCCTTGAACCCTTAGAGGTCCACATAGCCCCCAAGGGAGGAGATGAGACTATGGCCCTAATGGTGCCTTCCACCACTCAAACATTAGGGATAGCAGATTGCACCATGCACTACCCTAAAAGACAGAGCAGTTTGCGCACTGCCTGCTAGGATAAGGAAGCTTGGTGAGGGATTATGCCTGGCCCTGGGGCTGTGCAGATCCACATAGCCCCAATGTAAGGCTGTGCCCTAAGGGCACAATCAAACCCTTTGAAATTAAATTACATATAAATGTCACCTTTTCATTTAAAGAGATTTGGAGGATTTTAATTCCAATCAACTTCATTGAGTGACTGGTGTTTTCCTCTGAAACTGAAGGAAAGTACACATCCAGCAGCACTGATTTGACACAGAATCCGTTAGTAGGAGGAACTGGAGGAGTTCTATGCACTGGGCATTCAGGGCTCTACCCTGCAAGCTGCTGAGCGCTCTGGCCCTAATAGTGCTTTGCGGGTTCAGGGAGAGCGTGCTCAGCACCTTATAGGCTCCAGGCCCAAGCAGTTATTTTAAGGCCAGCACAAGAAGTCAGTTTCTAATATGAAATTCTCTTGCAGTTTCACTAAGTGGTGCCCAAGTTCTAATACCATACATGGATCAGAGTCCAATGTGTCTTTCCTTAAAAATATAGATATGTAGGGGTCTTGTCGTCTCTTTTTTATTTAATGTAAATGTTATTTTAGAGGAGAGGTAGCATGTGCCACTGGATACAGCATTGTGCTTGAAGTGCAGGGAGCTGAGGTCTATTCCCAGCTCTGCCCCTGATCCCTGTTGTTTGATAATGGATGAGACATTGGCACCCTGTGCCTCAGTTTCCCTATCTGTAGACATGGCAGAATTTGATTTTTTTAAATAAGTTTGACAGAGATCAGTTTATTTTGAAGCATTTATTTTCCAATTTTTAATCGATTTAAAATTTCACAGTTGTGGGAAATTATGGTGGGGTGTCACAAAACATGTGTGGGCGGGTGGAGGGAAGAAAATAATTAATGACCGTAGATGTTGCGATTCAAAAAGTTGAAGTTTGATAACTGTTAAAAACACAAATTGTCAACATAAATATCCTTAAATCAACCTGTAATAAGTTCTCAAGCAACATTTTTCTTACTGTCTGGAAATATTTGTCAGTTTGTGTGTGTACAGTAAAATCAACTTCTACTGATAAAAATCTAATCCTGCCAAGCCTACCTAGCTCTAAAATGGAAATAAAGATACCTACCATCCTTTGAACTCTATAGATGAAAAGTGTTCTAAATAAAAAGACAGATGGGGAACTGAAATAAGTAGATCAGGTATATTACAACATTTGGAGTAAGGTGCTGTCCTATGAACACATCAAAGAAATTTCATGTGTGGAAATACTTGTTTGACATAGAGAACAAAACATGTGGAAGGGAGGCCACTTTTATTGTTATCCCTCCCTGTTGCATGTTATTTTGAATGACTTTTAAAAAGGAAGAGAGAGAGAAGTACTGGACTGGAGCCTGGATACAGCTACTGCCAAGACTGATGTCCTAGCAGCCAACCTCTGCATACATTAATTGCTCCTCTTGAATGGCTATTCAGCTAGATCCGCTCCTGCTGGTGCAGCAGATTGAAGTTGTAACCAAGTGGGATTTGCCCTTGCAGAAAGGCTGGCAGTGTTTGCATCTCTCTCCTTCTCTGAGGTAGCCACCGGGCTCAGGAGAGATCTAGTTCTAGGCTGCGTGGAAGATGAGGCAAGACAAAGGTTAGGTGAGTCAGCAAGTCTGGACTGTGCCAGACAGCTCTGGGTCCCTTGTAAGTTGGGAGTGTGGCAGGCAACTTTCCCACTACAGCTCCTCCCACCCTGTAGATTTTAGGTCACTGAGACCCAACAGGTTTGGGTTAAATGTATGGAATTTGCCAAAACACAGGACTGACTACAGCTCACTCGCTGTAGATATTACAGTTACAATTACAGACCCACACAGAGAGGTTTATTAGAAACAGAGTGAATATATGGGCCTGACCACTTATCAGGAGAACACATTTTATTGCCTATGGGGATGTGGTATGTTCTGTTGCTGTGGGTGCATGATTCTCTTTGGAGATAATAATGGTTCTATGTGTGATGGTTATAGAATTACAATTGCAGAACAGGTGGGGAGAAAATGCTTTTGTTCAAATTCACTCAGTACAACATCTAGCTTGACCCAGAGCCTACAGAGGCTATAGGGCTTCTGGAGTCTTGCATAGAAGCTATCTGGATTCTAACTGTGAAGAGATGCAAGAGAAAGAGGAAGGAGAGTTACCAAGAGAAGAAAGTCAATTTGTTGGAGGTTCGAGTCCAAAACTTGTGAGTATGGGAAAGCTGGGGTCCTTCTTATACAGGCCCCACTCCCGCAAAGTACATCCATGCTTAGTGTTCAAAATGTGCTTAAACATTTTGCTGGATGGGTTGATAGCTGTTGAAAGTAGCCGTACCCTCAAAACCATGTTACCTTCCCCTCTATTTTATTTTCTGGGTTTTGAGGGTTTTTTTAACTTCCTTGCCTCAGGGCAGGTGACTCGAACCTCACCTATTGCTCTTTCTCCATCTTAGAAGCAGCATTTCCTGTCTGTGATTGGGAAATGGTGTATCATTTCTATCAAGCTGGATTTTCTCTCTCACTTTACTGCTGTTGTTACCTTTCCATCTCTATTATGTATAGGGCCCTACCAAATTTATGGTCCATTTTGGTCAATTTCATGGTCATAGGATTTTAAAAATCATAAATTTCATGATTTCCGCTATTTAAATTTGAAATTTCACAGTGTTGTAATTGTAGGTGTCCTGAGGCAAAAAGGAGTTGTGATGGAGTCGCAAGGTCATTGTAGGTGGGGTTGTGGTACTGCTACCCTTACTTCTGTGGTGATTCTGGTGGCGACGCTGCCTTCAGAGTATCTGGGGAATGGTGGCTGCTGGCAGAGAACCCAGCTCTGAAGGCAGAGCCGCTGCCAGCAGCAGTGCAGAAGTAAGGATGACATGTTATGGTATTGTCACCCTTACTTCTGTGCTGCTGCCTGCAGAGCTGGGCCCTCAGTCAGCAGCCACCACTCTTTGGCCACCCAGCTCTGCAGGCAACAGCACAGAAGTAAGGGTGGCATGGTGTGGCACTGCCATCAGAGCTGGATGCCCTGCTAACAGCTGGTGCTCTCCAGCTGCCCAGATCTGAAGGCAGCGCTGAAGTAAGGGTAACAATACCACAACCCCCATAAAATGACCTTGTGAGCCCCTGCAACTTCCATTTGGGTCCGGACCCCCAATTTGAGAAACACTGGTCTCCCCCGTGAAATCTGTATAGTATAGGGTAAAAGCACACAAAAGACCAGATTTCACAGGGGAGACCAGAGTTCATGGTCTGTGACATGTTTTTCATGGCCATGAATTTGGTAGGGCCCTAATTATGTGTCCCCACTGTTTTCTGTCTTCTTTTCTTCCCCTTGCACACCTGTTCCTCTTCTCCCCCACATTACCATTCTCCTCATCCTACACTGTCTCAGTCCTCTCACAGTACCAACGCAATGGATGGGTCAGAGAGTGTTAATCTTCTTTTATCCTAATCCCCTTGACCTCTCCACCTCCAAAAAGCTGTTGCAGGAACTACAGCTCTAGAACCTTCAGGCAGTGGTACATAGGCTGGTAGTGTGATTGTTTCCCCAAAAACTAGTCAGATATATGGACCACTCTGGTAATGCACTAGTGTATTGTATTGAAGGGGGCTGGCTGAACAAAAGGCCATGTGTATGACTTTGTGAAGGCTAAAACTATAACAGGGTTAAAAAAAGAACTAGATAAAATCATGGAGGATAGGCCCATCAATGGCTATTATCCAAGATGATCACAGATACAACCAGATGCTCTGAGTGTTGCTTGCCTCTGTTTGCCAGAAGCTGGGCTGGACGACACGGGATGGATCACTTGATGATCCCCTTTCTGTTCATTCTCTCTGAAGCATCTGGCACCCGCCACGGTCAGAAGACAGGATATGGGGCAAGATGGACCATTGGTCTGACCCAGTATGGGCATTCTGATCACTGCAGTACTTTATTCTCCCTGTGGAGAGAAGGCTATGTATCCAGAATATGCACTTCAGCATGGTGATATGAAGCATTTAGCGTATAGTCAGGCAGTGTGGCTGCATGAACATGTTCTCATGACAAGAAAGTGTACTTTTGTATTTCAAGGAGCTATTTGCTCAGCCACAGATTTGTTCTAAGGAAAGAGGTTTCTCACTGAGCTACCAGAGCTGTGCTCCACAGGCTTCAGCATGGTACAGAGATAAAAACATTGTGCCTCTGATCTACAGAATCTGAAAATGGAATGTCTGCATAACAGTCTTGAGTTTTATTCCAACGTAGGAGAGCATGTGGACATTCCTAATATGAAGCAGAGAGCTGAATCCTGCTATTCTTACCCATATTATTAAATACTTCTATTCTGGTAGCTTCTAAAGGTCCCACTCAGGGTTGGGGCCCATTATGTTGGGTGCTGTGCAAACATAGAAAAGAGACAATTCTTACTTTGAAGGATTTACAATGGGGGTTGGCCATAAATTTAATATCAAAACTGGTTTTCAGTGGAAATCTAGGTTTTTGCTTTAACTTGGTGAAAAATTGAAATTTTCCTCAGAAACCAAATATCCAAAACCCCAGATATTTTGATTTGGCTATGCCGCTGCAGTGCCTCCTGGGAGTTGTCATTTAGTTGCAATTTAAAGACACAAACAGACCAAGGGCATGAGCTACAACATACTAGTTCTCTCACATGCAAATAGTACCAGTGATTTCATTGGGATTACTTACATAGATAAAGACTGCTCATCTGAATAAAAGTTAAACGATCAAGCCCATGTCACAAGCACTTATCCATATTGTATATCACATCCCATGTAACCAGAGAATTGCTCTGATTTCACAAAAGTCCCCATGTAAAGTATGTTTATGTCAGCACTCAGATACCATAGTGAAGGGCCTGCATAGTGCTGAGTAAAATGAAGATTTTGTTTCTTTTTTCTTCTCACAGATTGACCATTTCTGCTGAATGCCCCATGCAGCTCGAAGACTTCCCCATGGATGCACATGCTTGCCCGCTAAAATTTGGAAGCTGTAAGTTCTTGTCACAATTAAAAATATTGAATATAGTTTTGATTTGGCTTGTCATTTTCAGCCAGTACAGTTTGTGTGCATCTTTCACTAGATATGGTTGATCTGATCCCACTCAATCTTCCCCCCGAGCTCTTAATCTCCAATAGATGGCAAACTATGTGTAGCACTGCTACTTTCCAGATCATGTATCCCTCTTGGCAACCTGTGTGTCACAAGGATGACAGGTAGCGGGGGTATTTTAACAATGCCTATTCAGTACTAGATGCAACCAAATCACTTTTTTAATAATTGAGGTTTTTACATGTATGGAAAAGTGGAACTTTCAGTGTCAACTGTGCTCTTACAGGGTTTACATATGTACTATTTGGTCGTTTTCAATTGACTACAAATATACAGTACAGATATCTAGAGGTTAGCAAATAGGAAAATCTGCCCATCTTGTCTTTGATAAATCTCGTCCTATATCTTATTACATGAACCTGCGTACATACACATATAAACATTATACATACACGCACACCACTGTTTGTATCTACAGACACACACATTATCCTCTAAATTGCATGTTGAAGTGCTGATTTTTCTTGATACCCTGAATCTGTAATCTACCATAATGCTGTCCTGCCAGCAGCTTACTTTAAAAATAACCTTAGGGGATTGTATGGCTATATTTAAATACAAAGCCCTTAATTAAAGTACAGACTAGGCTACTAGAGTAGACATCTTTTATTTCAGTAATCGAAACGCAGATTCCAGGTGCAACGAAAGTCTCCCAAGGCTTTTGAAGTTACCAGTCAGGGTTTTTAACGAGTCTCTGGAACAAGTTAACTCCCCCCCACCATAACACTCCCCCCCCATATCTTTTTTTCTAAACATCGTATCAATGTAAATTCTCTAATCCTACCAAGATTAATCTTTGCTTTTATCTGCTGTATGTGTGCTGGTTTAATATTGGTTATGCATTGTCTTCTTGTGATCATGTGATAACAAGTAAAAATACTATATACAGTAATGATTACCAAACTCAGTCACTTGATTTCCCTTCCCTTGAAGTGCAAAAAAGACTCAGTTTCATCTGTGTAGACCCAAATGTTTCTTACAGGGTCACTATAGGTTCAAGTGCATCAGTTGAGTGCAATGATGTTAACCTATGACAATATAATTTGAAGTCCTGTCACTCACTTGCATTACAAGATCCTAACTTAAAGGTTTAAGAGCAGACTATCGATTTCACTCCAAACTCATAAAATGTGATATGTGCATTCACATGAAAATATGATTTGTGTGAGAGAAGCTAATTACGTGCTGCAATAAAAATTTGGAAAAAATTCCACCCTCTAAGTTATTCCCAACATCATGGTATCTGAGCACCCCACAATCTTTCATGTATTTATCTTCACAATGCCCCTGTGAGGTAGGGAAGTGCTATTATCCCCATTGTACAGATGGGGAACTGAGGCATAGAATGTCAAAGTGACTTACCCAAGATAACCGAGGAAATTTGTGATAAAGCAGGGAACTGAACCTACATATCTCAACTCTTAAACTAGTACCCTAACTACTGGACCATTCTTCCTCTCCCATTAAGGGTTTCAGATGTTTGCTAATGTTCTTTGATATAGTGACAGCTATGGCTTTTAAAGTGAAACCTGGCTAGCTATTAGTTCATCATGTAGAAGTATGCCATTGGGTAGATTTAAGGGCCTTACTGAATTTACAGTAAAGAATCCCTATGTGCATGCTGCAGAGTGTGAGAAGTACCTTTATACTATAACAAGTATTTAGTTTAGCAGAGGCTCCAATTCAGCAAAGCATTTAAGCATATACTTAAAGATAAGCATGTGCTTAAGTGCTTTGCCAAAGCAGGTCCAATATGATTCAGTTTACTTCCCCTCTTTCCCCTCTCCCCCACCCTGACAGAGGTTCAAAAATGTAAATAAACCCATAAGAAGGCAGGACAAAAAGTTATGCCACTGGTTTGAGTAAAGCCCACAAAACATTTAGAAATAAGTTTTAAAAAATGCACTTGGAGGTTGCACTTATCTAAATGTAAAGTTATATGTCTGATGTGCCAAGAAGTGCAGGGGGTGGTGGGGGGCGAGGGCTTTTGGCAAATAAATAATTTTAAGCTTACAAAGAAAAATAAAGGTGGCATTATTTATTACTTTTGTGCCAAAGGCCCCTCTAACTCTTACCACTTGACACATTTAATTTGTTCTCTGCAAGTCATCTTCAACATGTCCCACTGTGTCTAGGCATTGAACCGTTTGGTGTGTGACACAGCTCACTGTTTGGACACCCCTGCAATTCCTAGATATATAGGGGCAAGTTATGGGAAGTCTTTTAGCATTCTGAATGTCTTTACTGTAGATGAAACACCACCCAAGAGCTTGTGAGAGCTGTATTGTGATTTAATATGCAAGTGCTTGGAGAAGGGGCAGCCAACAGATCAGGCTTTACTGGGTTAGTCTAGTTGTGTTTTCAAGAAACAAAATATTGTTATTAGCGATAATAAGACAGGTTTGTATTAAGTTATCCTCTTCAAGACTGCTTTACACTTCCACAGTGTCCACAAGGGTTTCTTGCTGAGCCTGCTATAAGCAATATACACCCGGTCTGCTTTCCTCTCCATCTTTCCCCTAAAGACATTTTTAAACGGTCCTCCAGGAGAAGAGGAGCTGGGAATATAATGGAAGTAAATTTTAAACACCTGAACAGCAGAGTAGGTTGAGGAGCTGGGGAAAGAAAGAATGCTTACTAGTCAGAGGGCAGACAGAGTAGCAGGAAAGCAAAATGAAAGAGTGATCACGTGGACAGATGAGCGGGAGAGTCAATTCTGAGAAGCAATCCATAGGTAATCAGGGTGAGCAGGAGGTTATTCTTTTCTGGTTGCATGTATGTACATTGCACTGCTGAAATTCTGCAAGGAAAAGTGTGAAATGTGGCATGACATTTCCTTCAAAATTAAAAAACCCTCTGTTCCTGACAGAGAAACCTTGCTGTCTTATTTTCCATGTGGTTGGTTTATAGTTAGGTTTGAATCACAGAATGATACAATCATAGGGTTAGAAGGGACTACAAAGTTCATTTAGTCTAACCCCCTGACAAGATGCAGGATTTGTTTACCTAAGTCAGATGGCTAACGTTAGATTCTACAAGACCCTAGGATCAGAAGTTAAAGAGGAAGGATAGTGCAGTAGTTAGTCTATCACCTGGGGTCAAGTCCCTGTTCTGCTACAGACTTCCTGTGGGACCATGGGCAAGTCACTTAGCCTTTCTGTGCCTGAGTCCACATCTGCAGAACAGGGATGAATGTACTTTCCTACCTGAGAGGTGTGTTATGAGGACAACTATAGATTGTTAGGCTCAAAGAGGCAACAGTTATGGGGTTATATAAGTACCCTAAGAAGATGGAAGTTCGCTCTGTAGCAACAGGATATTTTGCAGGAGTAATTCAAAGTAAGGGATGGCTATAGAGTATGAGGGAAAAGGTGTATAATGTTACATAATAAGCACCACAAGTGTTGGGAACCTATACCTTCCTGGATAAGTCCCATTTTTAGGCACTTCTGCAACCCACAAAATTTCTGCTCAGCTGCCACCACACCCTGTAGGCACCTAAACTAACTCAGCACCCAAGTTTTTGCTTGTGGGCATGTATGCTGCAGCCTCACCATAGGCGCTCAGATACCTATGATTTGCTGCCTAAGCCCCAGCACAATTGAAACCAGGAAAGATAAACTTTCATCCGCCTAACTCACTTGTGGGGCCTGACCCGGTAGGCATTCTCAGTCTGGCTACTGGACCAAGCTCCTCAGGTGAGTTCACACAAAATGGCCTGGGAAGGAGACCCTCCTTGTAACCTTTAGCCCAGTGGTTAGAGCACTCACCTGGGCTGTGAGAACCCCCCACTTCAATTCCCCATCTGCCTGAGGGGGAGAAGGGATTTCAACAGGGATCAGCTGCCTCTCAGATGAGTGCCCTAACCAGGGCCGGCTCCAGGCACCAGCCTGGCAAGCAGGTGCTTGGGGCGGCCGCTCTGGAGAGGGGCGGTACGTCCAGCTATTCGGCAGCAATTCGGCGGACGGTCCCTCACTCCCGCTCGGAGCGAAGGACCTCCCGCCGAATTGCCGCCGCAGATTGCGATCGCGGCTTTTTTTGTGGAGGGGGCTGCTTGGGGCGGCCAAAACCCTGGAGCCAGCCCTGGCCCTAACCAGTGGGCTGCAGAGTCACTCCCACTGCCCCCACTTTATATTTAATACTGAAGTCATTCCACTTTAATTATTTGGACCAGTGAAAGAGTTAGAATGATTCTATAGCCTAGTGGTTAGGGTACTCACCTAGGAGGGAGCTGATCCTTGTTCCCCTCTCAGGCAGAGAAGGGATTTGAACCAAGGGTCTCCCACATCTTGAGCAAGTACCTTCTCCACCAGGTTATAAGGCAGGTACTGCTCCTCTTCCCCCCAGGTTTTATTTCAGCCCCTCCCCCCAACTTAGACCACGGAACCCCTATCTTCCCCTAGTTTGCAAAGGGCATGCGGAGACAGCCACCTAACTCCAAGCTGCAGGAATGTGCCTATCTCTGTGAGAGTGGCAGGGCTTAGCACAGGGGTCAGCAACGTTCGGAACGCAGCTCGTCAGGGTAAGCACCCTGGCGGGCCGGGCCAGTTTATTTACCTGCTGATGCGGCAGGTTCAGCCGATCGCGGCCCCCACTCGCCACGGTTCGCCGTCCCGGGCCAATGGGGGCGGCGGGAAGCAGCGCAGGCTGAGGGATGTGCTGGCCATGGCTTCCCGCCACCCCCATTGGCCCGGGACGGTGAACGGCGGCCAATGGGGGCCGCGATCGGCCGAACCTGCCACGTCAGCAGGTAAATAAACTGGCCCAGCCCGCTAGGGTGCTTACCCTGGCAAGCCACATGCCGAACATTGCCGACCCCTGGCTTAGCATATTCCCCATCTCATTGGCCTCTCTCATTGCTTGCTTAGTTGGCTATCCACCTAGCATGCTGGCTTGGGTGGATCACCTTCTAAGGTACCTATCTATCCCCATTCATTGTGCAGGGAGTCAAGGTGCCTAACTCAGGCTGTGTGGACCAGAGCATTGTTCCTGTGATTTTCTAGGTACTTTTAAATTGGGTGCTGCAATGCGCAGCATCACAGTGCTTAAGCCCTTTTGTAGATGAGGGCTTACCAACTTAGTTAACTGCAAAAGAGTCAAAAATACCAAAGTTCAAGTCATACCCTTTAGTATGTGAATACTCGTAGCCTCCTTGGGCCACATCTCCATATTAAAAGTAAGGATGTTTATGAACCACATGGCAGCAATCTCATTTAAAAAAAAAAAAAAGGAGACTGAGGGTAAACCTGGGAATGCAGACTCTAGAGGCCAAGTCCTGGGCTGGTGTAAAGAGACTCAGCTCCATTTAAGTCAGTGGAACCACACCAGTTGATACTAGCAAGGAATTTGATACTAGCTGTGCACTCTTATATTAAAACTGTTATATTATGGTAAAGAGCTGATTTCTTCCATGGGTGAGTTCAAAGTACACCTTCCATTATAGGACTGGTACTGACCCCTCACTCCCTAAATTTGCCAAAGCAAAACTGATTCACACTGGAGTTTCACAGGCCTGAGTAAAAAAAAATAAAAAAATAAAAAAATTAAATGTAGGTAAATCAAGCAAGGCCCCAAAGCTGAAAGCTATATTTGCACCTTGTTCACTGACTGGCCTTGATAGTACTTTGCAAGAAGAGTTCATTTAGGGCTCCCGACACCCATATGGAGACGGGTAAATAGCTGAGGCAGAGAGAAGTTAATTGACTTTCCTCAAGGTCACACAGCAAATGAATGTCAGAATGCAGATTAGAACCCACTGCTTTGGTCAGACAGACAGATGTCTAATCCACAGACCACAGGACCCCCTGCCCAGACAACTGATTTAACTCCTACAATCCCATTTTAATCATAGTGTTAATTATATCCTTTTAATTTTGGTCACAGGATTGCCCTGAAGATGAAGTAGTTAATGTTTGTGAGTAAACGTTTGCCAGTGCTTTGACAGTATGAAATTCTGCATTATGGAGTGATAGGAGTCTAGTTAATGTTGTGTGATTATCTGGTTAAACCAGTTTTCTGTTTGTACTATCTCCATAGTTTTGCAGGCATTTGCACACCCATACCAATTAACTTCCCCCACCAAGCTACACCAGGCAACTTGAACTTTTGCCTGCTGTTGTATAATGGAATGGCTAATGGTGTGAATCTAGTCACTTGCCCTCAGAACAATTCTAATATTAGTAACACTTAATGAAGATTCTCTTTTAGCTCATGGTTTGTGCTTTGGGAACTAAAGAGTCAAGATTCTATCACTACTGGGTATTCATTGGCCACAGAGGTGCAGCTGATGGGCTCATTGTAGGGATGCTCTTGCAGAAGAGGGTTATATCCTTTGACTTTTTCCTAAGTCTTTTAATTTATCGGTGCCTGCCCAGGATTTATTGCAGAGGGGTGAAGTATCTCTAATACTCTTGATTCTGTTCTAAGTTCCATGCTCCTAGGCTCTCTGACTACCCATCATATTCTAAAGTCCTATTCCAAGGATTTCTAAGCATCTCTTGCGGTCTCTCCTTGACACTGCTGTTCATCTGCATGAGTTATGTAACTTAGGCGGTATGGCATTGACTTGTTTACTTCTTGGACTGTTATAAATATCAGGCATTCTATTCAACAAGCTAATGCCTTTTTTTTTTTAAAGTCTCTACGATGCTTTCAATCTGGCATTGTGCACATTTTATTGAGGTGCAGAAAAGCAAACTCTAGATCATTTCTATGAAGGCCAGGATTTCTTTTTGTAATATGATGCCCATTACACTGGTAAAGGGCAAGTATTGCTGACTGCCATTTGCAAAGGCAGTTGAGCCCAATCAGCACTGAAAAAGCTTTGTGAAGGAGGCCTCTTCCCTCAGTATTTAATGATCTAGGTAATATACTATCAATTTCATTGTCACAGTAATCAGTCTTTTTTTTTTTTTTTTTTTTAAGGGAAGGAATGTTAATAGAGTTAGTCTGGAATTTTTTGATGGAAAAAATGCAGATTAGCTGAAACCAGAGCTTTTTGCAAGAAAAAAAAGTATTAAAACTGACTCTACCTATCAAAATTGATAAAAGTTTTGAAGTTGCCAAAAATGTTACATTTTGACATTTTCTAAACAAAAAAAAAAAATCTAGTTTTCAAGTTCTGAACAGTTTTGCTTAGAAATTTAAACTATTTATAGTAAAAATGAAAAAAGATAATAGAAACAGTTTCAAAGTTATCAAAACAATGTTTCCGTGGGCCTGGACTTTTTACTTTCTTTTTATTTTTTTAGATTTTTGGGCTGTCAAAATCTGAGCATTTCACTTGTTTGGACTCTTGTGCTGAAGGATGCTGCAGTTGTATTCTGGTGATTAAATAACTGTGTCTTCTGCAAGTTTTGCTTCCTCACCACTCACCTCACTTTCTAGCTCATTCAACAACACGGGTCCTAGTACAAAACCTTGATGAAAACTGACCATTTAATCCTACTCTTTGCTTCCTGTCTCCTAGTCAATATTTGATCCATGACAATATTTTGCCTCTCATCATATGACCACTTACCTTCTTCAGTAGCCTTTTGTGCAGGTACTTGTTAAAGGCCCTTTGGAAGCCTAAATTAATTATGCAAGCCAGTTCTCTTTTATCCACTATTTTATTTACATGTTCAGAGAATCCTAAGAGCTTCAATTAAACAATTTTTCTTTGAAGAAACTGCTGATCTGACCCTATCAGATCACGATCTTCCAGGTGTTTTGTTATTCTGTTTCTAATTATGTTTTCAACTAGTTTGCCAGGTTCAGTTGCTTATTAGTCTATTATTCCCCGGATCACACCTAGAGTCATAGGCTCTGACTTTTTAAATGTACCAGGGGGTGCTTCCCCGGGCTCTGTCGCAGGCCTCACCCCCACTCCACCCCTTCCCTCAAGGCCCCACCTCCACCCTGCCCCTTGCTGCCCCTGCTCCGCCCCTGCCCTGCCTCTTCGCACCCCTGCTCTGCCCAGGCCCCGCCTCTTCCCACCCTGCCCCCCCCCGAGTGCACCCCACCCTCACTCCTCTTCTCTCCCCCACAGCTGATCTATGGTGGGTGGGAGGTGCTGGGAAGGAGGGGGAGACACTGATCGCTGGGGCCGCCGGCAGGTGGGAGGCACTGGGGAGAGGGGGAGGCACTGATATGGGGGCTACCAGTGGGTGCTCAGCACCCACCATTTTTTTCCTTAGGTGCTCCAGCCCTGGAGCACCCATGGAGCCAGCGTCTAATGCCTAGAGTCATTTATAAATAAGCACATTTGCTACCCTCCACTCCTCAGAAGAGTGGTTCTTTTTAATGAGAGATTGCATGTTTGTTAGTTCAGCCAATTCATAACTTTAGATTTTTTTGGAAGCCAATAAATTTACTTCAGCTAGATTTATAGCTGAGATAAGGAGGGGGAGAGAGGGAGCTCAGAAGAAACTATTGCTAGCACAGGCGGTGTACCACATGAGCCCTGAATGGCACTCTTTTCCATCACTTAAATTTGAACTTATATGTGCAGCTCATAATCATAAGTAATTCCAGGTTACAGACATGTTTGGGGCAAGCTCTAGGTCAGCCGTTATAAATTGGTATAACTCCACTGAAGTAGACTAGCTGGGCATCTGGCGCATCATCAGTAGCTAAGGCAGCCACCAAACAGGTAAGATCACGTATAATGAAAATGTTTTGATAGTTATTTTAAAAAGTGCCTTCCAGGGACACAGTCGGCATCTTTTGAAAGAGCTGCAAAGAACCCGCTGTTACAAACAAGTTTATAAAGGTTGCAAGCCCCAAACTGTCTGCTTAGTAAGCAGTCTCTTTACTGGGACATGAACTGTGTCTGCCATAACTATAAAGGGAAGGGTAATAGCCCTCCTGTGTACCATACTATAATCCCTCCTGGCCAGAGACACCAAAATCCTTTTACCTGTAAAGGGTTAAGAAGCTCAGGTAACCTGGCTGACACCTGACCCAAAGGACCAATAAGGGGACAAGATACTTTCAAATCTTGATGGGGAGAAGGCTTTTGTTTGTGCTCTTTGTTTTTGGGGGTTGTTTGCTCTTGGGACTGAGAGGGACCAGACATCAATCCATGCTCTCCAAATCTTTCTGAACAAGTCTCTCATATTTCAAACTTGTAAGTACAGCCAGGCAAGGTGTGTTAGTTTTATCTTTGTTTTCTCAACTTGTAAATGTACCTTTTACTAGGGTGTTTACCTCTGTTTGCTGTAACTTTGAACCTAAGGCTAGAGGGGGTTCCTCTGGGATCTTTAAGTTTGATTACCCTGTAAAGTTATTTTCCATCCTGATTTTACAGAGATGATTTTTACCTTTTTCTTTAATTAAAAACCTTCTTTTTAAGAACCTGATTGATTTTTCCTTGTTTTTAGATCCAAGGGGGTTGGATCTTGATCCACCAGGAGTTGGTGGGAGAAAGCAGGGGGGATGGTTAATTTCTCCTTGTTTTAAGATCCAAGGGGTTTGGATCTGTATTCACCAGGAAATTGGTGAAGAGTCTCTCAAGGCTACCCAGGGAAGGGAATTAGCACATTGGGAGTGGTGGCAGCGGACCAGATCTAAACTGGTAGTTAAGCTTAGAAGTTTTCATGCAGGCCCCCACATCTGTACCCTAAAGTTCAGAGTGGGGAAGGAGCCTTGACAGTGTCTCTGAGGCTTGTCATGAAGAACAAGTTTAAAAAAAGAGTTGGAAAACATTTTTTAAGGCAAAGGGAACAAAGGTGAAATCGGGGATTGGTTTGAGAAGGGTTGGGTGGAGACTTCCTTTGAAACCTCTCTCAATTTTCCACATGTGACAGGTCAGGGCAGTCAGGTCTGAGAGAGACAGAACCTTGGAGGTTTAACTGACTGATGCAAAATTAACACAAATTGGCTTCAGATGTGGTTTTGACCTGAGTTCAAAAGCCTCATAAGAAGAACATACAGAAAAAGAATGGCCCAGTTTGAGTTTGCAGCACAAAACAAAGTGCAAACTTTTGTGCCTAAATAGTTTTATCCCTAGTACCCAAGGCAGTTCTGGCTCTCAGATAGCTCTGCCTACTACTCACAGCACCTCCTATTTACAGCATGCTGGGGGAAAGTTACTGCACATTCACAGCTGCCCAAAGCAGAACGCTGGATTAGAGCTAAAGGCCAGAGATCATTGTTTTATCCATTGGCAATATGACATCATTACTTTCCAATCCTTGCTTTATTTATTGTAAGGCCCTCATCACCATAATATCTAGACACCTCACAAACAGTAATTACATTTAATCTCCCCCTTCCCTTTCCTCCCCCCGTGAAGTAGGGGAGTATTCTCTCCATTGTGCAGATGGGGAACAGAGGCACAGAGAGATTGTAATCTCTGCTGGATCAGGATTGTGGGTTTTTTAAGTGTTTGTATCACAACTATTACCACAGGATCCCAGTCTTAATTAGGACCTCTAGATGTTACTGGAATATAGTAATAATAAAGTGATTTGTCCAAGTTCACATGGGAAGGTCTGAAGCAGAACTGGGAACAGATCCTGTTCTCAGCTCCCCAACCAGTATCTCAGTCACAGCACCTCTTCCTCTTGTTAGCATGGGAATTCTCCACCTAAATCCCCAGATACCTAGTTTGCTTTAACTCCTATACAACTGTCCTTTTGTATTCAGGGATTGTTTTGTGTTTTTTTTTTTTTAAGAAACCTGCACCCTGTATTTTGGGCATGTAATCCTTTGGCTATTGGAAGATGCTTCCTTCCCACCTCCCCCCCATTGGTCAGGAAGAATGGATTGGACACATGAAGGGCTTTTGAATGTGGTGTTAATCCTCTCTCTGCCAGTCCCCAAATCAGGTCCACTTAAAGGTTCCTCTTACGTTCAACCCATTCTACCAGCTAGAGATCACTGAGAATGTCTCCTTGTCAGCACTGCTCATAAACCAACAGGAGGGGACCATCACAAAGGGTTGAGTATGCTGTCTCTACATTGCTCCTTGTCTCTGTTAACAAGGGTCCAAGCTCAACCCCAATTTCCAATCCCCTCTACAGTATCACACTGCATTAAAACACTGAGCCAGCCAAGGAAGTTACAAAGTTCTTAAATGTACAAGATGAAATGTATCATAACATTTTGACACACACCCACATCCACCCACACCCCAATTGTATGATGTGACTCCAGTGGAGCCTCAGCAATTTATGCCTGACAGAAAAACAGTGGTCTGTTGGTCCACAGAAAAGATCAATCATAGGCACTAGCAGTTTAGTATCTCAAGGCCAATATATCTATAACCTGAAGGGACTTGCTTCCATTGGTGGGACATTAGTTTAGTTTCTATGACCAGTGCCATATGAAATTGCAGTTTTTCTGATAAGAAACTGAACTGGAGCCACCAACTTATTTCACATATGCATCAACATAGAAATAGCTTTTAACCATTGCTGACCCAGGCAAAATATGAACAGGTGGCCTTAGCAATGGAAGGCTGTTGTATCCCTTTAGCAAAACAGTTCCTTTATGTTTTTATGAGAGGAACGGTGGAAAAGAGTCTCAGTGAAACAGGAGAGAGCAGAGAGTGAGGAAGGGGAGAGGGAATGAGACTCTATCCTTAGCAACCCTCCCATTTCAGACAAGGCTCACAATTTCCCTGAGTAACTCCAATCAGTTTACAGGGCCCAACCGAGATTGGTCTACACACTTATGTCCAAAAACATGAGACCGTCCCTGCTCCAGTAATTTTACGGTCTATACAGACAGTGGGTGGGAGAGGAAAATGGAGGCATAGAAGCTTCCATAAGGTCACACGGCATGTTAGTAGCAGAGACAGGATTAGAAACCAGATCTCTTGCCTCCCAGGCTATACTTCCTCTGAAGCCTAACTTGAAATACCAACTAGCACCCAAAAAAGGGAGGCAATCCAAACTAGTGGACATTGCTGCACAGTAAGGCCTGAGTGACTCGTGCAAGGTCAGTGAGTTGTAGAACTAGGAAAATAGCTCAGATCTCCTGACTCCCACTCCCATGCTTTAACCTTGAAACTCTGCTTGCTCTATGGCTTTAGCTTAACTGTGAGAATCTTCC
>NW_020664376.1:1229377-1377532 GCF_002925995.2 Terrapene triunguis
GTGCCACAGGACCCTCTGTTGCTTTTTACAGATTCAGGCAAACACGGCTACCCCTCTGATACTTGACAAGATGTTCCTGAGTGATTTATGAGTACATGTGTACATTAGTATTTGTACATTATCAGTACCAATTCGTACTTGTATATTTTAGTTTACATACTAGCTCCGGATTCCAATATAGTCAATTGATTGATTGTTTTTAAGTAGTCAACGATATAGTCAGCTAAGCATTCAAAAAGCATGTTAGGCCTCAAAAATCATGAGATTTTAAAAAATTAAAAGCACCCAATATATATTATTTGCCTTCTGGTTCCTGAGCCCTTAGGATGCACTCAGGTCACATTTTCAAGCTTTTCTCCACAACCATGAGGACTAGATTCCTATTTATTTATTTTTTAATGGAAACTGAGATTCTCTCCTAACCATCTCCCTCCAGAAGCTGAAGGAGCTTTAAGAAAAACACCAAATATAGCGAAAGTCACCAAAAAAATCATGTGTTGGCAACACAGAATTAATGTCAAGCTTGCATATCTAAATATCTTATAATCTGAGTGCAGTAAATAGCTCCATTTCTTTTCAGAGTAAGAAACATTTACTTCATATTCCCATTCCAACCTTGACTGTGATGGCTTGCAAATCACAATCTGATATACAGCCATTTCTAGCTGTCTATTTTAGGGTTTTTTTATAGTTCCAATCACAGTAGTATCTTACTGTTGCTTAGTAATGAAGCCTCATGAGGTCTGTCTGACACATTTTAAAATGTCCTGTTCTGTCTCCTGTGGAAAGGGAAGGCTAGAATCTAAGAACATTCTTTTTAGCTGGAGAATATTGCCTTTAGTATAGAGCCATATTTTTCTTTTAATTTTGGGAAGGACAAAAATTACGATCCTTTTAGTAGGCTTGAAATTAGAAAATGCCCATTTTGTAACTATGTGCTGCCCTCATTCTTGTTTCCCATGGACAAACACATGGCTAAGAATTTGCTCGCAAGATTGGCTTCAGCATCCTATACAGCTTACATCACATCATCCAGAAATGTCTCACGATGGGCTTTTCCCACTTTTTAGTCCCTAGTCTTTCCCCTGCAAGTCACTTAGCTATGCAAATCACCATGCTCAATTTAAATTATTTATCCAAACCCTATGCTAGTTTAAAGGCCAAATGATCAATCTGAATTTAAATAATTTCAACCTCCTAAAATCTCCTTGTGAATCCATAATTCCCACTAGAGTCAATGTGAATATCCTGTTTTGTAAATCAGCATACTGTTCAAAAATATTCATTTTAGGCTATCATTCCATAGATATGTGGATACAATTTTTGTTCACACTAGTTAAATTACAGTTCTACTTTGAAAACTGCCTGTATGAAACAGACCTGCTCTGTCCGTATTCAGTGCCACATTGCCTTAGTTTTTATACAAAACTACGTTGTTACTACTTTTCTTTCTCCTTTTAGCACTTAGTGATGTGTGAGCTGGATTGTATTCTGGCTCACATATGATCAACAAAAATTTTAAGTAAAAGTTCCAATTGCAGAGCTAAATTTTGCCCTCGGTTGCACAGGCACTACCAAGTACAGATTCCTTATTTATAACTAATGTTGATGCACAAACCAGAAAGAGCACAGTTTCATTCCTGGAGAGTAGGCTGAGTTTTCATCAGTTACTAACAGAATCTTTTTATGCAAACAAATATATTTGGTACAGAAGTCTTCAAAAGGCAATAAACCTGGAACTCAGCAATTCTATTTTAACAATCTCTTGTAAATAAGTCAGGAGACCTGCATAAGCAACACAAAAAACAGATCAATTAACCGGAGTGTCATTATCCTGTTTAAAGCACAAATTGACCAAGAAGGGTAAGGTTTGGAAGCTCTGCTAAGTCTATCTCTTGGCTCTCTGATTAACAGAACCCAGATTGGCCTTAACAAAATTCCTTAACTCCATGTTTAATTTATGTCAAGTGAAACGTATTTTTGGTTTGTACAGTTCAAATTCCATATTTTAAAAACAAATGAAGCCCAATTCCATAAGAAAAATATTTCAACCTTTAAAATGATATCCCCAAATCTTACCAGAAAAAGATATCAACATTCAAATATTTTGGATTGCATGACAGATAAAATCCTTTGTAATTAAAAGAATCCCATCTGTGTAATCTGATAATTTATGCTCATCTTTACCAATTAATGGCCCTGGGATCTCTACAGTAGACTACTTCTGATAGGGATTAGCAGCAGTTCCAAGATTAAGTACTCTAATGGTACCATGGTGTGATCAATACTGTATGCCATAGTGATAGAGTATGAGAATGTAGCCTAAACAGAATGGAAGAGTGAAGGTAGCTTTCTATGGAACATCTTTCTTTATTTCTTCAACCAGTTATTAGTGGTTTGAGAGTAATTTTTTTTACTAAATTTAAAGCCAAATTTGGTCCAGATTTGTGGGATATGTTACACCACACATTAGAATTTGGTAGCATCTAGCAATGCAGCAGCTACTGGATACAATAGATCTTTAGCTTTCTATAAATTATGCAAAATTCTTCTTAAATTGTTTTGTATTTTATCACTTGGGTATAAAATATAACGGTCATGGATGAGCTGTACAGGTAATTATTATTTTTAATTGGGTGGTGATTTAAGGTCAGATCCTGGAAATAATCCACACACACAAAACTCCCACTGACTTGCAGGTTTGGCCTAAATCATCCTCATCTGGGTATTTTAAGTGCAGGGGCCATGAAACTCTAAAAGTTTGGACTTGAGTGCTGTATTTTCCAAGTGACTGCACTGTTGAGAATACCTATCCACAGCCACAAACATGGGTGGTTCAGCCCATTGATTTAGGAGAGCCACTGTAGGCCAGGGATACCCTGTGTCTTTGCACTGCTGCCTGTATTCCCTTTCCCACCTTCTATAACAGCGTGGCTCTAGCAGGAGTCATGCTCCCACGGACTTCCTGTTCACCAATTTCCCGTCAATCAGGTGAGGTTGGGAGTAGGTGGTTGGGAGAAGTGGGTAGATAACGCTGACTGGATTAAAATATCACTCATTCATTAACAGTTGAGTAGGAGGGACAATCCTCTGGCAAGCAGATAACCCCACCAGCAGATCCCCCACATAGAGAGTAGCTCCAAGGAACATGCTGGGGAGCCGGCATTGTAAACTGGTGGGCTGTTTCACCAGCATGGGAGGGGAAGCAAATGCCACACCCATGTCCTTTTAAGGCCTTGTCTCAGGACACAATTTATTTGTTTGACCACGAACGACATAAATAAAATAAAGCCTCTCCACTAACTAACACTGGCTCCTGTGCCAAAGGCTTTTCTCTTGCCTGCACCAGCCAGGAAAAACAGGACATACTTGAGCTTCAGGGCTGAGCTTCCACTTCCTTATATACATATTCCATATGTGATAGGCAGGGATCCTTTAAGCCTTTTCAGGCTAGTGCTTTGCCTTGTTACAGACACTGTCTCATACTTCCTTATAGCAGTATTCATAAACCCCCGAGGTTCAAATATCATGAGTCAGACCCCCAAAATCATGAGATTGACCCCCCCAAAATCATAAGACTTTAAAAAAAGATTATAGTGGGTTTTGGGGTCTGTTTGATTTTTGAACTTCCCCCTGTCTCTCCCCAGTGTGTGTTTGTGATCATTAGTGTTGCCATCACACCCAAATGCACTGGGGAAGGTGAATTTGGTCCACCCTGAAGGCGCTTCCACCTCCACATCTGTCCACCCCTTGCCCAGCAAATAATTCTCCCTCCCCCACACCTCCAAATCAAACCTGTGCCCCCAGCCCCCGCATCAGTTCTGCCCCCACATCAGTTCTGCCCCATCTCACCTCTGCTCCTCCTGGGCTCTTCAACCCCCCCTCCCAAGCTGGGGGGAAATGCGCCAGCAGGGTCCCCTCTCCCTCTTCTAGGCTGGAGGGGGGGCAGCTCTCAGTGCTCTTTATTCCCATTCCCTGCGCCCTGTCCCAGGCCAAGTGTTGCAGGGGGGAGTGGGGTCACCCTAAGCTGCTGGGCTTTTTAGCTCCCTCTTCCTCCATCACCTCCTGTGAAAATGGTGTGGGGCTGCTGAGGGGATGGGGAGAGAGCTCTGCCTGCTTCCTGCAGCAGCTCTGATTGGCTGTTCTTTCCCAGGAAGCGGGCAAGTGGGGCAGGCAGCCCACCAAAGGGGGCGGCGGGGGGAATGGACTGAAATTCACAAGAGGGTTGGAGCTTCCTGTGTCATTGCCAGACAGGCTCCAGCCCCAGCCAACCTCCTGTCACACACAGAAAAACCCATGAGAGTTAGAAATGCTGTCCTCCCTTCACAAGGCTGTGGGTGCTCCCCTCCACTCATAGAAATGAATGAGTGTGTTTGGCCTTGTATAAGACTCTTGCCATCCACATTAAGAAACAAAAAAAGGGAGAGGGGAACTCCACTGTCTTTGAATTTCTTGGAGTGTTTGTTAGTTTTGAAAAACTAGGGCATGGCTCATTGGCCAGGAGTTACCAGCAGAAATTATTTCATTTCATTGTTTTGGTAGATAGTAAGTCAGAATTCTCTCTAGCCTTTTATAAAATGCTCATTGGAAACATCTGTCAGTTAGCACTCACTCATTTTTGAAGCTTTTAATAGTTTCAAACACTTCTATATTTTTATATTATTGTCCCAAACTCTACCTTCTTTCTTTTTTGTTGGTAGTGTATGCTTCGAGGAGGAGGGAGGAGGATTCAAACCGGGTTTCCTCCTTTAGGAAATCAGAAATATTCTGCTAAAGAATAGCAAATTAATCATTTGAGTTCTGAGAGAAAGAAAATTTCCCAAATGGCTTATTGGTCTTGAATCTGAATCTGCTTTGAATGAAATGAGATACGTTTTAGACCATCATACGTGCCACATTTTGTCTGCAGATACACATGCATATCCCTCAAGTTTCCCAACCTCTCTTTCACTTTACTTCACCATCAGTGATATCCTGACAGTAGTTTAACAAAAATTGTCTACCTTACTGAGGGGGGATTTGATAGCTGCTTTCAACTACCTGAAAGGGGGTTTCACAGAGGATGGATCTAGACCAGGGGTCAGCAACCTTTCAGAAGTGGTGTGCTGAGTCTTCATTTATTCACTCTAATTTAAGGTTTTGCGTGCCAGTAATACATTTTAAACTTTTTAGAAGGTCTCTTTCTATAAGTCTATAATATATAACTAAACTATTGTTGTATGTAAAGTAAATAAGGTTTTAAAAATGTTTAAGAAGCTTTATTTAAAATTAAATTAAAATGCAGAGCCCCCTGGACCGGTGGCCAGGACCTGGGCAGTGTGAGTGCCACTGAAAATTAGCTTGCGTGCCGCCTTCGGCACATGTGCCATAGGTTGCCTACCCCTGATCTAGACTGTTCTCAGTGGCAGCAGATGACAGAACAAGGAGTAATGGTCTCAAGTTGCAGTGGGGGAGGTTTAGGTTGGATATTAGGAAAAAAATTTTCACTGGGAGGGTGGTGAAGCACTGGAATGGGTTACCTAGGGAGATAGTGGAATCTCCTTCCTTGGAGGTTTTTAAGGTCAGGCTTGACACAGCCCTGGCTGGGATGATTTAGTTGGGGATTGGTCCTGCTTTGAGCAGGGGGTTGGACTAGATGACCTCCTGAGGTCCCTTCCAACCCTGATATTCTATAATACTCTACTCTGCCCCATTTTCCTGGTGGGGGCGGAGGAGGAAGCATGGAAGAGGGTGGACCAAGATAGATCATTTATCTCTCAAATAGAAAGGCTTTCTCATAACCACACACAAGATGGGTTTAAGTTCTGTGGCACTCTGGCAGGGCAGATTGGAAGCCTTATGGAACCTTATTTTAAATAGAAAAACAGATTGTTGTGAAATTCATTATGATAATCAGTATGTTATCACCTGCCTTATCTTGATATTCCATTGATTTTATTCTAGGCTATCACCACACCAGCAATTTTCAAGCTGACACTGCATAATTGCATTGCATAAATTGTTAAAGAGGAGGCCAGAAGTTATACCAGTTGGGTAGGGGGTAATTGGAGGTTTTGGCACCTACGAAAGAGTGGGAGGCAATCTGTGACTGTGGGACAAGCACATATTAACTGGATGTGTCTGCTAAAATTACCAGAAGTGATATCATCAACAATGTTGACGCCCCATTGGGATGCATGGGGCATTTCACACCTCTCAGAGCTATTTCTTATAGACTGCTCACAGATTCAAGCAGTCACTTAATCTACATAAGAACATAAGAATGGCCATACTGGGTCAGACCAAAGGTCCATCCAGCCCAGTATCCTGTCTTCTGACAGTGGCCAGTGCCAGGTGCCCCAGAGAGAATGAACAGAACAGGTAATCATCAAGTGATCCATCCCCTGTCACCATTCTCAGCTTCTGGCAAACAAAGGCTAGGGACACCATCCCTGCCCATCCTGGCTAATAGCCATTGATGGACCGATGCTCCATGAATTTATCTAATTCTTTTTTGAACCCTGTGATAGTCTTGGCCTTCACAACATCCTCTGGCAAAGAGTTCCACAGGTTGACTGTGCATTGTGTGAAGAAATAGTTCCTTTTGTTTGTTTTAAATCTGCTTCCTATTAATTTCATTTGGTGACACCTAATTCTTGTGTTGTGAGAATGAGTAAATAACACTTCCTTATTTACTTTCTCCATACCAGTCATGATTTTATATACCTCTATCATATCCTTCCTTAGTTGTCTCTTTTCCAAGCTGAAAAATCCCAATTTTATTAATCTCTTCTCATATGGAAGCTGTTCCATACCCCTAATAGTTTTTGTTGCCCTTGTCTGTACCTTTTCCAATTCCAGTATATCTTTTTTGAGATGGAGCAACCACATCTGCGCGCAGTATTCAAGATGTGGGCATACCATGGATTTATATAGAGGCAATATGATATTTTCTATCTTATTATCTATCCCTTTCTTAATGATTCCCAACATTACATTTGCTTTTTTGACTGCCGCTGCACATTGAGTGGATGTTTTCAGAGAACTATCCACAATGACTCCAAGATCTCTCTTGAGTGGTAACAGCTAATTTAGACCCCATCATTTTGTATGTATAGTTGGGATTATGTTTTCCAATGTCCATTACTTTGCATTTATCAACATTGAATTTCATTTGCCATTTTGTTGCCCAGTCACCCAGTTTTGTGAGATTCTTTTGTAGCTCTTCACAGTCTGCTTTGGACTTAACTATCTTGAGTAGTTTTGTATCATCTGCAAATTTTGGCACCTCACCATTTACCCCTTTTTCCAGATTGTTAATGAATATGTTGAATAGTACTGGTCCTAATACAGACCCCTGGGGGACACCACTATTTACCGCTCTCCATTCTGAAAACTGACCATTTATTCCTACCGTTTGTTTCCTATCTTTTAACTAGTTACCAATCCAGGAAAGGACCTTCCCTCTTATCCCATGACAATTTACTTTGCTTAAGAGCCTTTGGTGAGGAACCTTGTCAAAGGCCTTCAGAAAATCTGAGTACATTATATCCACTGGATCATTATATCCTTGTCCACAGGCTTGTAGACCTCTCAAACAATTCTAGTAGATTGATGAGGCATGGTTTCCCTTTACAAAAACCATGTTGACTCTTCCCCAATAAATTATGTTAATCTATATGTCTGACAATTCTGTTCTTTACTATAGTTTCAACCAGTTTGCCCGGTACTGAAGTCAGGCTTACTGGCCTGTAATTGCCGGGATCACCACTGGAGCCCTTTTTAAAAATTGGCATCACATTAGCTATCCTCCAGTCATTTGGCACAGAAGCTGATTTAAATGATAGGTTACAAACTACAGTTAGTAGTTCTGCAATTTCACATTTTAGTTCCTTCAGAACTCTTGGGTGAATACCATCTGGTCCTGGTGACTTATTACAGTTTCATTTATCAATTTGTTCCAAAACCTCCTCTAATGGTACCTCAATCTGGGACAGTTCCTCAGATTTGTCACCTAAAAAGAATGGCTCAGGTTTGGGAATCTCCTTCACATCCTTAGCTTTGAAGACCGATGTAAAGAATTCATGTAGTTTCTCCACAATGGCCTTATTGTCCTTGAGTGCTCCTTTAGCATCTCAATTGTCCAGTGGTCCCACTGGCTTCCTGCTTCTGATGTACTAAAAAAAAATGTTTGGTGTTACTTTTTGAGTCTTTTGCTAGCTATTCTTCAAATTCTTTTTTGGCCTTCCTAATTATATTTTTACACTTCACTTGCCAGAGTTTATGCTCCTTCTATTTTCCTCACTAAAATTTAACTTCTACTTTTTAAAGGATACCTTTTTTGCCTCTCACTGCTTCTTTTACTTTGTTGTTTAGCCATGGTGGCACTTATTTGGTTCTCTCTGTTTTTTTAATTAGGGGTATCCATTTAAGTTGAGCCTCTATTATGGCGTCTTTAAAAAGTTTCCATGCAGCTTGCAAGGATTTCACTTTTGGTTTGTATTTTGTTTTTCCTGAAAACTAATATGGAGTGTGTTGATAGCATAGAACACAGTGGGTAAACTGAAGTGGAGGAAGGGAATAGAAATCTTGTAGGGAGGAGGTAGTGAGATAAATTACCCTTTTTACTAAAAAAAAAAGCAGGCCCTGACGCTTCAAGTAGTTTGGGGCATTGCAAAGGTAAAAAAGAAAAGAAAAGATTGATCTTCATATACTTTTTGTGAGCTCCCAGGTGAAATCATCCATAATAGGGATGATTTAGCAGTATTTATAGAGGGAGTGATTTCTCTGGAGGTTAGGAAATCACCCAAACCTTTATTCAGTTTGGTGGCAATATCTTAACAAAGCTGTTAAGAGCCTGGAAAGCCTCCAGCACACTGCAGCTTCCTCTTTGCTGCTTTGCACTGAAGAGTAGCCATCTGTATTTAAGAACACAAGACTTTTGCATACAATTTTTGCTGATCTGCTATCACAGTTCCCTGACTAACAGGACCTCTGGGCTCATCAAGTGGACCCTGTATTCCTGGAGGTTTCATCACATGACGCAATCTTTAATTAAAGAGCAATCTTTATTTCCTGGAGACTCCAGGACAATCCTGGAGGGTTGGCAACCTTACCCCTGCCCCACTCAGGTCCCAGGCCTGGAGGCATCACTTCTGTCAGGATGGAGACATCTGATTCCTCCATTCTCAGAGCTGGCCCAAGCTGCAGTCTGATGTACATCCACTGTGATTACCTCAGCAGGCCTGACAATTCTGTTCCTCAACGGGTAGTGATCAATGGCTCCATGTCTAGTTGGCAGCCGGTTTCAAGTGAAGTGCCCCAAGGGTCGGTCCTGGGGCCAGTTTTGTTTAATATATTTATTAATGATCTGGAGGATGGTGTGGCTGCACTCTCAGCAAGTTTGCAGATGACACTAAACTGGGAGGCGTGGTAGATACACTAGAGGGTAGGGATCGGATACAGAGGGACCTGGACAAATTAGAGGATTGGGCCAAAAAAAACCTGATGAGGTTCAACAAGGACAAGTGCAGAGTCCTGCACTTAGGATGGAAGAATCCCATGCACTGCTACAGACTAGGGACCGAATGGCTGGGTAGCAGTTCTGCAGAAAAGGACCTAGGGGTCACAGTGGACGAGAAGCTGGATATGAGTCAACAGTGTGCTCTTGTTGCCAACAAGGCTAACAGCATTTTGGGCTGTATAAGTAGGGGCATTGCCAGCAGATCGAGGAACGTGATCGTTCCCCTTTATTCGACATTGGTGAGGCCTCATCTGGAATACTGTGTCCAGTTTTGGGCCCCACACTACAAGAAGGATGTGGAAAAATTGGAAAGAGTCCAGCGGAGGGCAACAAAAATGATTAGGGGTCTGGAGCACATGACTTATGAGGAGAGGCTGAGGGAACTGGGATTGTTTAGTCTCCAGAAGAGAAGAATGAGGGGGGATTTGATAGCTGCTTTCAACTACCTGAGGGGGGGTTCCAAAGAGGATGGAGCTCGGCTGTTCTCAGTGGTGGCAGATGACAGAACAAGGAGCAATGGTCTCAAGTTGCAGTGGGGGAAGTCTAGGTTAGATATTAGGAAAAACGTTTTCACTAGGAAGGTGGTGAAGCACTGGAATGCGTTACCTAGGGAGGTGGTGGAGTCTCCTTCTTTGGAGGTTTTTAAGGCCCGGCTTGACAAAGCCCTGGCTGGGATGATTTAGTTGGGAATTGGTCCTGCTTTAAGCAGGGGGTTGGACTAGATGACCTCCTGAGGTCCCTTCCAACCCTGATATTCTATGATTCTATGATTCCAGGAGCAATGACAGTGGTAACCAGTGATCAGACAGCCATCTTAAAGCAAAGTATTATTTATTGAAACAAAAAGCATTTAAGAGAAAATAGATTTTAAAATAATACTAAAGTAGTCTGTAGCAGGCCTGCCTTTCTCTAAGAGTTGCCAACTCCCTCAGACTCCCTCCACAAAGGCTCTATCTGAGTTAGGGTTGCCAACTTTCTAATCCCACAAAACCAAACACCATAGCCCCGCTCCTACCCTGAGGCCATGCCCCCGCCCTGCCCCTTCCCCGAGACCCTACTCCCCTGCTCACTACATTTCCCTTTCCTCGGTGGCTCGCTCTCCTCCACCCTCACTCACTTTCACTGGGCTGGGGCAGGGGGTTGTGGTGCGGGAGGGGGTTCTAACTGGAGGTGCGAGCTGTGGGGTGGGGCCAGAAATGCGGGGTTTAGAATGCGGGAGGAGGCTCCAGGCTGGGGCATGGGGTTAGGGTCCAGGAGGGGATGAGGACTCCGGCTGGGGGTGCGGGCTGTGGGTTGAGGCAGGGGGTTGGGGTGTAGGGGGCATGAGGGCTCCATCTGGAGGTGCAGGGTCTGGGGTTGATTTGGGGTGCAGGAAGGGGCTCTGGGTTTGTGGGGGGGATCAGGGCTGGGGCAGGGGGTTGGGGCTCAGGGTTTGGGCACAAGCTTACCTCTGGCGGCTCCCGGTCAGTAGCGCAGCAGGGGGGCTAAGGCAGCTTCCTGCCTGTCCTGGCACCGCGGACCAGGCTGCGGCCCGGAAATGGCCAGCAGCTGGTCCAGCTCCTAGGCGGAGGCATGGCAGGCAGCTCTGCATGAATCGCTACTCTCACCCACAGGCACCGCCCCCGCAGCTCCCATTGGCCGCGGTTCCCGGCCTAGGAACCGGACCTGCTGGCCACTCCCAGGGTGCAGCACGGAGCCAGGACAGGTAGGGACTAGCCTACTTTAGCTCTTCAGCACCGCCAACCAGACTTTTAACAGCCCGGTCAGCGGTGCTGACCGGAGCCGCCAGGGTCCCTTTTTGACCGGGTGTTCCAGTTGAAAACCAGACACCTGGTCACCTTAACCTGAGTCAGTTGAGAAGCTTTTAACAACTGACCCCCTTTCTTCTCTTGAGAATGTTTTTTTTAACTCTTCAGTGTCCTTTTTGATTTCATAGTTTAATAGAGTTTAAGGCCACCACTAGACCACCTAGTATGACTTATTTTATATCATTCCATTTCACCCAGATACCCTATATTGAGTTCAGAATTTAGTTAGACTAAACTGTTGTGTGCCAGATACAGAGAACAGGAGTGACCGATATGTCACCAATGCCCAATACCCCTGCAATGGCAGGGAATTGATTAGGTGAGATATGTCTAGATTATCCCAGCAGGTGAACTATGCCCCATGCTGCAGAAGAAGGCAAAATGTCCCAAGGTCCCTGCCAATCTGACCTGTGGGGAAATTTCTTTCTGACCCAAATCTGATGAAGAGTTTGAGCCTGAGCATGTGAGCAAGTCATGTGAGCCAGGCATCTAGGAAGGAGGATTCTCACCTCAGAGCACTCATCTGCCCTGTCTGGTTTCCTGTCTCCAGCTGTGGCCAATCTCTGGTGCTTCAGAGGAAGGTGGAAAACAAAACCCAAACAAACCCAGAACACATCTGGCCAATTGTGCACTGGGGGAAAAAAATCCTTCCTGACCCTCGAAGCCCTGAAACATGAGATTTGGTTATAGGCATTGTCTTAGTGCAAAGCTGAAAGTGTTCTGAGCATGTCAAGGGCTATATTGGCATTCCTGTTCTCCCCATGCTCCATGAAGGAAGGGGGAATTCATAGAACCACAGCTTCCAAGGTCACAAAGGACCACCATGATCCCCCAGCCTGATCTCCCCCACTGCCTCCCGCTGACAGAGGCTGCAGAACTTCGCCCAGAAGCCAGATGAAAGTATGTGTTATGAAATATGTCATGTCTTAAAGACTCCAAGTGATGGTGAGTCAAGTCCCTCCCCTGGTAAGCTGTTGCAATATTTAATTACGCTCACCATTGGGAAATCGTGTGTTATTTCAAGGTTGAATTTGTCTAACTGTAACTTCCAGCCGTAATCTTGTTAGGCTCTTCTCAACAAAGTTGAAAATCCCCCACACTCAGATCATTTTCCATGTGCGAATACCTGTGCATACAGTGAACAAGACACGTTTCTACTTCCTCTTCAATAAGTTCAGCTCCTTAAGCCTCACATCAGAAGCCTTATTTTCTAGACCCTGGACCATTCTTGTGGCCCTTCTTTGCGGCACGCGAGCTGATTTTCAGTGGCACTCACACTGCCCGGGTCCTGGCCACTAGTCTGGGGGGCTCTGCATTTTAACTTAATTTTAAATGAAGCGTCTTAAACGTTTTAAAAACCTTATTTACTTTACATACAACAATAGCTTAGTTATATATTATAGACTTATAGAAAGAGACCTTCTAAAACCATTAAAATGTATCACTGGCACGCGAAACCTTAAATTAGAGTGAATAAATGAAGACTCAGCACACCACTTCTGAAAGGTTGCCGATCCCTAGTATTTCCACAACCTTAATAATAATAATAAAACCACCTAGCTCTTATATAGCACGTTTTCCATCACTAAATCTCCAGGCACTTCACCAAGGAGGGCACTATCTTTATCCCCATTTTGCAGATGGGGAAACTGAGTGAGGTGAAGTGACTTGAATAAGGTCACCCCACAGGCCAGTGACAGATCTGGAAATAGAACCAAGATCTCCTCAGTCCCGATCCAATGCTACACTGCCTCCCTCTAAAAGGGAGTAGGGTGCACCGTTCCCGGAAGCACTGCCATACCAGGCTGATGTGTGGAGTGGAGAGAGCAAGCTCCTAGCCCATATTCTTGAAGTGTAGATCCCGGAACGGGATACAGTGTTCCAGTAGCAGTCTCACCAATGCTGTGTACGAGTCAAGATCCCTTCCCTACTTCTATTTGATATTCCCCTTTTTGCCACACTATTGCTCTGAGAGCTCATGCTCAGGTGATTGTGAACAATGATCCTTAAGTCCTTCTCTGAGTCCCTGCTTTCCAAGACAGGCTACCAGCTTTAGAAAAACAAGGCTTACAACTTGTTGAAGATGGGATACAGGATCCTTGAAGCTAACACCACCGGTTTCCCCTGTTATCTTTCAAGTGTGTGCTTGGATGCTCTTAAATCTGAGAAGCTATTGTACTGCAACCCTGCACAGACCCCAGTGAATGTGAGAATATAATAAACATTCCACTACCCCCAATATAAATGTATGTTAATAATTAGTTTACATATAAATATTCTTACATTATTACAAAGCATTTCCATGTCTGTCACACCTGCATTTTGCACTCTCTTTGCAAGGAAATCGATGCCCTGTCATTAGTTTTTCAAGAGGATTTGGTAAAACAGTCTCTGGCTCCTTGCAACCCCATTGCCGACCCTAAACATTCAAAAATTATAAGACAGGCAACCCAAAATAATGAGATTGTCTTAAAAACCACAGCTTTTTCTTTTAATTTTCCTCCTGCTTAGGGTGACCAGATGAGATGAAGAAAATATTGGGACCGGGGGGAGGGGGAGGGGACCAAAAATAAAAAAAAAAGCCGAGTGCTGCCAGCCGTCCGAGAGGGGAAAAAAAGAAAAAGCTGAGTGATCCTGGCGGCACAAAATATTGGGACAAAAATTGCATCCCGATCAGAGATCGGTTGGGACGCGGGACAAACAGCTCAAAATCGGGACGGTCCTGATTTTATCGGGACGTCTGGTCACCCTACTCCTGCTTTTTAATACTATAGGACTGTTGTTTTCAAGCTTTCCTTTGCAGCCACAAGGGCTTCAAACTTTTTTTTTTTTAACTGTGAAAGCTGAAGTTCTCATATAGTAACATGATCCAGGTGCTGGGGCTTGAAGAAAAAATGCTAAATATTGTGAGACTCACAATAAAGTCATATGAGCTGGCAACTCTGCCACTGCCTTTGATTCTTAGGACCTTCCGATAAAAAATATTAGGTAGAGAGAACTCATATCAAATACACATGTGCACACACACAATTCAACCCTCTCCACACACGCAGACACATCAGCCTCCGCTCCTTCCCCCCACCCCAATGTGCACACACTCTCACCAACCCCAGCCAGGCATATATACCAGCCAGCACACCCCCACAACACTCCGTGCACATTTCATTTTTCCAGTCAAAAGCTCTCCCAAATCAAATGGCCCTAAAGGATTATATTTGTAACTCCACTGTTCCAGCCTTTTACAAACCATCCCACACATCTGTTATGTCAGAAGGCTTCGACCTAATACTTTGTGAGCCGGACATATGGGAGCATAGTTATATCATATCTATTTGTTTCTCTTAACTGCTGTCACTCCTCTCTTCTTCCCCCTCCCCTTCCCAAAACTATATAATCTAAGAGTCCACTAGGAAATTAATCTCTGTTTTAACCTGTCATCTTTATTTCCATTAACAGATGCTTACCCCAATTCTGAAGTGGTCTACGTCTGGACTAATAGCACCGCTACATCTGTGGTGGTTGCAGAAGATGGTTCACGACTTAACCAGTATCATCTGATGGGACAGACTGTAGGAACTGAAAACATCAGTACCAGTACAGGTGTGGTAGAATGCATCTTTCCACCACACAGTTGCTAACAGGAAAAGGAGGTGTAGTGAGGAGATGTATACAGGCTCCTGGCTCTTTGGTGGGGGCACTAGGGAAATGCATATCAAGTCTTGGCAACTGTACAGTAACACCTCAGAGTTACGAACACCAGAGCAACAAACTGACCAGTCAACCACACACCTCATTAGGAACCGGAAGTACACCATCAGGCAGTAGTAGAGGCCAAAAACAAAAAAAGCAAATACAGTACAGTACTGTGTTAAACATAAACTACTAAAAATATAAAGGAAAGCAACCTTTTTCTTCTGCAGATTAAAGTTTCAAAACTGTATTAGGTCAATGTTCAGCTGCAAACTTTTGTAAACTTTTGAAAGAACTATAAGGTTTTGTTCAGTTAGGAACAGCACATATTTCAGAGCGATGAATTCCCAGAGTGTTCCTCACTCTGAGGTCCTGCTGTATTTGCTGAAATCGCAGCACTATTGCTGGCTTATTTCCCTGCTGGAGGAACAGCTCCAGGAGGCAAACACTGGCCACCCGTTAGATCTGTACCAATCCTAGGTTTATAGTGATTTGCTTGATGGAACCGTTTGGGGGAGGGGGGAAGAGGGAAGGTGGCAGCTGTTGCCGGCCTTTGCAGCGTGTCCTGGGTACCACGTGGCCAGAGAGGAGGTGCTAACCCCAAGGATTCCCATTTCCTCCGTAACTGGAAGTGGAGGCGCCAGATGTGGCAGCATTAGAGAGGCAAAGAAGCTTTAATCCCAGCCCAGCCACCCACGTGAGGCCCCCCTTCCCCCCCTCGCCTCCTGCTTAAGGCTTCCATGTCAGGGCAGCCCTGTGCTCTGATGGGGGTGGGGGATACCTGGGAGGGTGACGCCAGACCAGCCCCGACAGTTACATGGGTTCCGCAGCACAGAGGCTTTAACAGGTTATATAATATACTTGTCTTGAGAGAATTAATGAAGTAGAGTCTAAGGGCTCCTGTGATTGGAACCAAAAATATCCTGTCTTTAAACAAAGCCATCCCCTCCCCCCATGGCTTCATTCACAGGGGGCTTTTAGAATGCAGATTTGAACAATGCTCTGGCAGAAATTAACACTAGTAAAGCACTGAGACATATTTATTGTGAGGACCTGGCACCCCCTATCACTGGCTAAAAATGACAGGCTCTGAGGTCTAATTTGAGACCCTGAGGAGAAGGTGTAAACCAGATTGGTAACCTGGGCTATCCTTGGAGGGGATATTTAGGACACTTTATCATGTGCACAACCCGCTCCCCCGCACACACACATAATCACAAAGGTTGGTAGGATTAAGGAATGAAGGTGCTTAAAGCTCTCTATTCAAAATTAAACAAACAAACAAACAGCTCTGTGGAAGGTGGGACCCACTCTGAGCCCAGCTGGGCTTGCTGTTTACTCCTCAAACAATCCCAAAGCAAGGACAACCTTGCTCTGCATAGTACAAGGCAACCACAAAGCAAAGTTATGATCCACTTCCCTGCAAGTTCTAATCATTCCCAACCCCTTCAATATCCATAAAACAGTTGCTAAATAAGCCAAAAGAATCAGCATCCAGGATATGCATGTAGAAATAATCACAGTCGTTACCCTAATAGCAAAGAGCCCCCTGGGGAAAGCAAGCTGCCTCCCATTAAAGAACAAAAACATGTTTCCTTACCAGTTCACCATCATAGCCGCATTGTTTTCTGCAATGAATGGCAGCTCCCCTCTTGCTTTCAAAACTGCCAAGAAAAAGATCCAGAGGATGTATGGGAGCATCTCCTAGAAATTCGCCCTGATCCTGGGAGAAAGAAAACAATCCAAAGCAGGCAGTGGGTGCTCCAGGGTGTCCGTTCTGGGCCACTTTCACGTCTCCGCTTTCCCGTGGAAGGCACCTTGCACTCCTCAACCTAAGGAAACAGCAGAATCCTAGGAGGGATCAAAAAGTTTGTGCACAGAAATCACGTCCCTTCCCTAAGATTGAGGCTAATAAATTACGGTTTTCCAACGTCAAGAATTATTTTAATGTCCCAGGTTGCATCTGGGCAGGCTGGATTCTGATTGCAGGGTGGATCACAAAGAGCAGGACACAGATTGTAACTAGGGATTAGCAAAATACAAAAATCCGATTTTACACAGGGAAAGCATCAGTCAGTGATGGATTTTCTGGACTTCATCAAGCTCGCAGTAGGCTGGTAATCAGGGTTACTTGTGATCGGATGTTTAAGACATTTCTCCTTTGTACAGAATTGTTGAATGGGGGGGGGGGGGGGGGGGAGGGGGGAGGAAGAATACTGCACAAATCCAACAGTTTGGATCCTTTGGATATATTTTGGGCCACATGTCAAACTACACAACCCCTCCAATTGCACGGGGGGAAATGTTTGGGTATATAAAAATTTTATACACCTTTTATGCTGACGCTTCAAGCAGATGCTTTTTAGAAAGAGGTAAAATCTGGATCTCCACCAGGCTTACTGGATCCTACTGATTTTTGCACCCAGCTCCCCAAGTTCTGCCTGAAGAAAAAAAACACTTGGCTAGTTAGAGTGCACACAAAAAATCTTGGAATCTGGCACATTTTAGCACTGGCATGCTGCAAAAACCCTGATCCTGCTAATCTTGGCACTCAAGCCCCCAAATTCTACTGGCTACGTAGAGAATACGGCTGCCACGAAAAAATTCCCCATGTAACAGTATTGCAAAAAACCAGTACAGAGCCCCAATACTTCCACTTCCTACATAAAGAACACATCCAGCCACTTGTATGTATCAAAATATTCCTGCACTGCCTACACAGAGAAGATATTCAGAACAAATAAAGAGAGAACAAGTCCAGACACTTCTGTTGCACCAAAGATCTTGGATTTTTGCACATTGCAGCACCACAGCACTACAAAAACCCAGACCCAAAACATAGATCCTGCTGGATCTTGCCAATTTTTGCACTCAAGCCCCAAATTCCAATATCTAAATACAGAACACAGCCAGCTGCTCCACCTATACCAAAAAATTACAGACCCTGGTGTATCCTGAGGCAAGTGTGGTCTGGTGAACAGTGACACAATAACACAGATCTGACATACCTGAATTCTGCCAGAACCTGCCTTTTTTTTTTCACCGCAGGCCTCAGCCTGCAAGTGTAGCCACCATTCCACCACTGGTAAAACAGACCTTGATGTATCCAGCCTAACAGCGTATGAAAAACACATATCTGGTGTCTGGATTCTACTGGAGCCTGCTATTTTTTAGCCATATTCTTTCTCCAAAATTCTATTGTCTACATAATTTTTTTTTAAAATGTAGCAACTTCTAATCCATCAAAAAATCTAAGCCAATGTTTCCTAAAGGATGGGCTGTGTCGTGGAAAGGAGGTAAATGGGTCATGGGATCGGTGTGGAGGAGAGGCCTGGGGAGATTGGAGAGTTAGCCTGCCCAGCACTTATGCTGCACAAGTGGCTTCTGTCCCACGGGACTGGGCCCAGCAACCCCCCTTTGGGTGTTGTGACCTGGTACATGGGGTCACAGTGCCACTCAAGTTTGGCCTGGTTGCTCCTCTGTCATGACAGAAGAGCAGTCAGGCCATACCTGAACGGTGCTGCAAGGGATGGCATAGGTCAAACCTGAGTGGCACTGACACCAAATGGGCAGGTTGCAATGCCACTCACTCAAATATGTCCCGGCCGCCCTTCCATCATGACAGAGAGATGCTGTGAACTCGTGTGCCAGGTTGCAACTCCCAGAGCAGGGAGTTAGGCCCAGCCCTGCAAGAAAGGAGTTATCACTGTGGGGTGAGTGCAGGGAAAACTCTTCAAATACTAGCCCCCGACACCTTGGGGCATTCCCTCTGCACCTCTCCGGCCGGAGTAGGGTTGTGGTGCCAGGGTAGAGGATGCTGCTGAGGATGGTCAGTAGCCCCTCGGCAGGGTGAGGAGGTGGCAGTGGAGGAGGACACTGGCCTATTATTTCTCCCCCCCATCCCGAAATTTGGATCCTGGATGGGTCATAAAAAAAAAGACAAAATGCAGTTGTTTGGATGCCTTACTAAAACGTTTGGGAACCATTGATGTAGACCCTCTGCAACTTGGCACAGTTGCAGCACAAAATCACATAGCCAGCACTCGGATCCAGCTATATCAGCTTAGCTTTCATTCTAAGGCCAAAAATTCTACCACCTAAGTACAGAAGAAATGCAGCAGCACCATTTCTTCTTTATTATTAATTCTTTCTTTTGATTGTTGATGTTGAGAATGGCATCCCACTGTGATAGGTTCTGTACAAACATGTAACAAAAATTAGTTCCTGTCCCAAGGAGCTTAAGTCTAAGAGGGAAATCCTGGCCCTACTGAAGTCACTGGGAGTTTTGCCATTGACTTCAGTGTGGCCAGAATTTCATTCTAAGTATAATGCTAGAGGCAACAGGTGGATACAATAAATGGCTAAGATGAGCACAAGGTAACGAGACAATACCAGTCAGCATAATAAGTAGTGGTCACAGAGCACCAGCTTCCCCCCGCCCCAAGTTGAGTTTTTTGCAGGCATTGTGGCTGGAAAGAAAATGTAGATTTCATCGGGAGCTTCCTCCATGTGTAAGAGCAGTGTGAAAGAGTGTACTCTCCCTTTAAGAGACAGGCTGGAGCCAGCAGCTGCCCCCCACCCCGCCCCAATCCCCTCAAACTGGTAATGTGAACCTACTGCCACCCCAATCTGGGGAAATGAAGGGGGGCATACTTGCAGTGCCACACTGGACCACAAGGGGGAATGTGGGGATAACCCACACCTTTACAGGCAGCATGGGGGAAAGTGCAGAGGTACTTATTGGAAAACTGAACAATGGGCAAAGCTGGCATCTTTGGTGGAGTGGACATGGGGGGACCAAAGTCTCAATACTATGTAAGAAATGACAGGTAGGATGTAAATCAGCCACGGCTGGCCTTACAAATGAAAACAAGTACTTTGGGTTTTGTAATTTGTATTTTTTTTTTAAAAAAAGAGCAGACTTCTGTGCATTCTTGCTGAATAAAGGGCCGGCTCCAGGCACCAGCCCTCCAAGCATGTGCTTGGGGCGGCACCTGGAGGGGGGCGGCGCTCACCCAGGGAGAGCGGGGCCGCAGCCGGGCTCGCCGCCCTCCCCCGGCGCTCCGGCCGGCCGGGAAGAGCGGGGCCGCCCCTCCCACGGCGCTCCGGCCAGTCGGGGAGAGCGAGGCCCCGGCCGGGCTCTCCGCCCTCCCCCCGGTGCTCCGGCCGGTCGGGGAGAGCGGGGCCCCGGCCGGGCTCGCTGCCCTCCCCCCCGGCGCTCCAGCCGGTCGGGGAGAGCGGGGCCCCGGCCGGGCTCTCCGCCCTCCCCCTGGCGCTCTGGCAGGCCAGGAAGAGCGGGGCCGCCCTCCCCCTGGCGCTCTGGCCGCCGGGGAGAGCGGAGCCGCAGCGGCCTCGCCGCCCTCCCCTGCCGCGCTTCCCGCTGGGGGGTGGCGGGAGGCTTTTTTGCCTCGGGCAGCAAAAAAGCCAGAGCCGGCCCTGGCTGAATAGCACTGTAAACACAATTATCCAGCCTGCTGCTTCCTACCAGTTTTTGTCTCCCCTTTTCCCCTTCCTCAAGCCGTACTGTCAAAATAGACAACTCTATTTGACTGCTCTTAGTTGACCAGGAAAATCCAGGCTCCAATACATCCCAGTGCAGTAGCAGCTCAAAAAACATGTAGCTGGTATGCAGACACCTGCTGGATCCAGCCCATCTGTGGCCTCATACACAAACTAATCCTGCTAAATAGAGAGCACATGCAGCCAGGTGTAGAGCACCAAAAAAATCCTGCATACCAGGTATGGGATTATCACAAACCAATGTGTATAGGAAATTATCCAGTTATAGGGATATGCTACCTGATTTTACAGCAGACCTTCTCCCAGCCCCTTTCCCCAGCACTCTTCCAGGATCCTTTTCACAAGAAAGTGAGAAGCCAGAAGAGAGCCCTTCCCTGAGCACAAGGATTGAGGCACTCTTTCAGGTAGATGGGTCCTGAGCTTTTTAGGGGTTTATAGGTCAAAGTCAAGACCTTAAACTTATCTGGGAAGCCATAAGCAACCAGTGCAGATCAGGGAGCACTGATTGTATGTGCTCAAAGAGAGCTACTCTGCTTACCAGGCAAGTCACCACATTCAGCATCAGTTTCAGTTACTGGGTGGCTTTAAAGGGTTGCCACGTGTAGAGTACATCACAGTAGTCTTAGAGAGAGTTTCTAGGAGCAGAAAACAGCACTAGATGGGCAGCTGCATGAAGAGAAGCCAGGCAGTCTTAAATTGCACCGTTCTTCTCCTGCCCCCACAAGGGGGAGAGTCTTTCTACACTAGGGGCAGCAGTGTGGCAGTTTCCCTACTGCTCTTTTCCTCCAGACTCCGCTGGCCTCTTCCAGTTACTATAACCACTTCCTCACGGGGCCCATTAGAGACAGAGGCAGCCTTTACACCTCAGAGCCTTTACACATCAGAGTGGTATCAGCAGTCACAGATAGCCAGAACTATTGTGCCAACACAGCCTCATACCCCACTGAGAGCTTACCCAAACTGGGGTCAGATCCCAGAGTCCTGATATGGCAGGTCCACATCTCAGGCTTGGTCTACACTACACAGCTTTGCCAGTGTCATTCTGTTGGTCTGGTGTGTGAAGAGGTTTGAGCCCTGACTTACATAGCTGTGCTGGCAGAAGTCCCTTGGGTAGATGCAGTTGTATCAGCAAAACTGTCCTTTTGCTGGTACAGCTTATTTTGCACAGAGGGGCTGGAATAAATTATACTGGTGCAAAGCACAGTTTTGCTGATATAAGCTGTATCCATACTAAGAGCATTTTGGCAGCATAGCATACCAGTATAGCTATACTAGCAAAGCCATAGCCAATTAACCACACTGTCTCTCACAAATAATCTGCCAAATCTAACTACTCAGCTGTGCTGTCTGTAAAATATGACCATACATGCACATGTAACCTAGCTGTGTTACACATCCTCCTTTAGAGGCTGGTCTGCAGAGGACAACGATCATTGCATGCTACTAAATATTGTATTTGTAGTTAGTTAGTCCTTTAGCTCAAGTGGTAAAGGTCTATGCTGCACATGTCTCTGAAGAAAATACATTTTGGGGTCGTGGCCAAAAATGCCAGGATCTGGCAGAATTCAGCAGTTTTATCACATGATTACACCAATCTATATCAGAATAAGAGTGGCTATACTTGTTCTCTATTTAGAGGGTAAAACTGTAAGTGTGGAGCAAATATTAGCTGGATCGAATTGTAGGATGTGTGTGTGCAAATTACACACCAGAGTGTGTCAGGATCTTGGTTTTTCTGATGGCGTAGGAGGTCAACAATGTTCTATATTTCAGTAGAGGGATTTGTGCTTTGGGAGGCCAAAAATTGCCTGGATCCAGTAGGATCCAGGTGCCATATACAGGATTTTGCAGCAGCCTTGTGCCAGAACTGGTCAGGTTCTAGATTTGTCTGGCATATTAGGAGAGAAGCTATGGACTGTCTGTTTTGGCAGTGCATTTTGGGGGCTTGAGTCCAAACATCAGCAGGATCTGATAGGTCTCAAGGATGGCATAGGGATGGATGCAAAGAGATCTGGAATGTATTGGTGCAGTCAGAGCAGCTGGATGTGTTCTCTGTGTAGATGATGGAATTTGGAGTCTTGTGTGCCAAAATGAGAAAGATCCAGCTTGGTCTATGTCAGGATTGTCACACAGAGGCAAAATAGACACCAGTAACAACGTCACTGGTAAAATAAAGAATAAATTAATTAGTTTAAAAAAAGACTGGCTCCAACACTTAGTAAAGACATGCAGCTATAGTCTTCACACAGTGCCACCTAGTGACTAAACCTTGTAACACAGTTTAAACTTTCCATCATCTCTCAAAAAAATAAATAAATTAATGGAGATATCCTATCTCCTAGAGCTGGAAGGGACCCTGAAAGGTCATCGAGTCCAGCCCCCTGCCTTCACTAACAGGACCAAGTACTGATTTTGCCCCAGATCCCTAAGTGGCCCCCTCAAGGATTGAACTCACAATCCTGGGTTTAGTAGACCAATGCTCAAACCACTGAGCTATCCCTCCCCCCAAATATGTTTATTTATTTTATATAGGCTGACTTGTATTTGCAAGGGCTGTCTCTGGCAGGTTTGGAATAGGTGAATCTTTTTCTTCTAGCTCTGCACCTGCACCTTGTAGAGTTTGCTCAGTGGATTGTTCGGTCTCTGGAACAAACTGAAGATGTTGACGATTTCTGTTGAACTCTCCATGGTCTGTCTCAATAGTGTATAATCAGGGTGAGGTATTCGTTTCCTTTACAACAGCTGGAGTTCTCCATCCTTCTCCTCTATCCACTTTGACACAAACAGGCAATTTTCTGAGTGACATCAGTTATAAAAGTGTTCATATGCTCTTTTTGCTTGTTGATCTGACTTGGCTACTTTTTTTCAGGTCTGGCCATGCTGGAGCTAGATTGTTTTCCAGGATTGGAACAGTCCTGAGTTGCCTGCCCATCAGGAGCTGGGTAGGGCTGTAGTCAGTAGCTGCTAACAGTAGTGACTTGTTGCTCAGTAGAGCAAGGAATGGATCTTCCTGCTTCAATATTTTCTTGGATGACTGTACAGCCCTCTCAGACTCTCCATTTGCTTGTGGGTAATGTGGGCTGCTAGCGATCTGTTCAAAACCACCTTTGGTTTAGAATGACTGAAGTTCAGTTGTGGTGAATTGTGGTGTGTTGTCTGTCACTAGTTGTTGTGGAATATCAAAATTGGTGAATGTGCTTTTTAATTTCTCAATAACACTACAACTTGTTGTATCTTTCAAATATATTATTTCAATATATCTAGAAAAACAATCCACTACAACTAGGTAATGATGTCCTCTAAATTCGCACAAATCTGGTGTTAGCCTTTTCCAGGGTCTGTCTGGTATAGGTGTTGTTATTTGAGTCTCTTCGCACACATGTATCTGTAAAAGTTCTCACATGCACATTCACTTGCCAGGAACCCCTTTTCAATCTATGCATATCATTTTTCTTCTTCTGTAAGTGTATGAGGGCAGAATGCAAATGGTTTCCATTCAGATCCATGTAGATGCAATAACGCACCACCAAGGCCAGAGTTACTGATATCTGCACTGACCGTGGTAGAATTTAACTACCCCAGTTCTAAAGATAATTTCTTTGCCCTTTTGAAGGCAGTCTCCTGATTTGGGCCCCGTAGTCAGGAAGTATTGGACCTTAGTTGTTCATTCAGTGGTTTTGTCACTGTAGAAAAGTCTTGCAACTATCAACCACGATAGTTTACCATCTCCAGTATGCGTCTCAGTTCTGGTACATTTGTTGGTGCATTCAGTTCTCTAATTACTTTTACTTTCTTGGGGATAGGACTAATTCCATCTGTTCCAAAAATTCACATTGGAAAACACACTTTTCTTTATTTAGGTTGAATCAGTACTCACTGGTTTAGGTCAGGACTTCACTGACGATTTTGTTATGTTCTTCCACTGATGTGTTGTCCCTAAAAAGGAGTACCCCATTTATGTTCTCTAATAGCTCTGCCATCTTTCTTGGGAAATTTTCAGGAACATTGGTACTCCTGAAATGGAATCTTTGAAAGCAAAATGTCCCAAATGGTGTAACGAATGGAGTCAGTTTAGCTCTCTCTCTCTGGCCAAATGAAATTGCCAGTTTTTGTGCATTTACAGCATTTCTCTCCTTTATTTAAACAATCACCTCTTGTATTGTCATCTTTCCCACATTTTGTGCATCTAGTCTGAAAAGTGTTTATATTTTGCCTAGGGCTCACCCCACGTTGCCTTTCAGGATTGATTACAATTGCTTTTTGCAGCTGTGCTATATCTCCTATTGTGATTCTATTTGTAAGTCACTTCCTCTAGGTTTCTTTCTGGTGGCCCTGGCCTCTGTTTGGATTTTTAATACTCTCCAATTGTCTTGCTATTTCTACTGCTGTGTGAAGGTTTAAATCTTCCCTCATTTGCAGTTTCTCTGGCAGTCCCTTCTCTAAAATGCCAATCGGTACTCTGTCTCTGATGTGCTCTTCCATTTTGTCTTCAATATCAGTATTCTACCATGTCATACAAGCCTCTTATAAACGATTCCACAGACTCCCCAGGTTTTTGGACATGCTGGTAGAAACGGGCTCACTCATCAGCCACATTACATGGATGTGTAAACTGCTCATCAAACACAGCCAGCACTACAGCGTGGCTCTCCTCTCCAAAGGCAAAGGATTTAAAGATGGGTTCAGCTTCCCTGCCCATAGCATAGACTAAGGAACACAACTGGACCAGGCCCTTCTCCTCCTGGAGTTTAGTTGAAATGCAAAACCCGTAAATCGATCCTTCCAGTCAGTCCAGTCTGCTCCATCAAAGCTGAAGCTCTGTGGAGCATGAAATTTAGGCACTTTGACAAAATTCTGCCGTTTATATTGTTTTTCTTCAGAAACCATGTCAGATTAGTCAGGCAGAGATAGAGGCAAAATAGATACTAGCAACAGCTTTATTGTCAAAAAGAATGTAGACTGTCTTCAGTGCTAGATAAAGATAGGCTGCAGTAGTCTTCACACACCACAGCCTACTGACAAACTGTTATAATGCAGCTCAAACTTTCCATCATAATCTATGTCTGAGATCTAGGATTTTGCAGTGCTCTGGTGCTAGAGCATGCCAAATTATGTGGTGCTCTAGGAGTGGTGGAAAGTATTCTGTGATAGTGGGGTGGAATGTCATATTCTAGATCCAGGTTTTTGCAATGCTGCATCACTGGAACATGCCATAGTTTAGACATGTTCAGTGCAGTAGGAGGGTCTGGTCATGTTTCCTTAGTAGAAATCTGGAGGTTTGGCTGCAAAAATTATCAGGATCAGGTTGGATCCTAGTACCAGATCTTGTTTTTTGCAGCATTGTACTGCTGGAATGTGCTGGTTCTGTACCTTTTTGATGCACTAAGACCAGTTGGATTTACTCTTTATTTTGGTGGTGGAATTTGGGGCCCAGGACTCAAAAATTGGCCGGATCTAACAGAATTCATGTCACCTATCCAAATTTCTGAAGCCTTGTGGCATTAGAACATGCCAGGTTCTGGAACTTTTTAATGCAGTAGGAGCAGTTCATTGTGTTGTATAATTATGCAGTGGCATTCTGGAGGCCTGGGTACAAACATCAGCAGGATGTATGTTCTGGATCCTGGTTTTTCCAGCCTTGCAGAGCTAGGCTGCATAGAAGACCAGACATTTCTGGTGCAGTGGAAATGGCTGAGTGTGTTCTCTCAGTCAGTGACAGAATTTGAGGACTTGGGCACAGAAATCAGCAGGATCCATCAGTTTCAGGCATGGTCTGACTTTTTCCCACCACTGCATTTTTCTCCTTCTAGGTGAATACACTATTATGACAGCACATTTTCACCTGAAAAGAAAGATTGGTTATTTTGTCATCCAGACTTACCTTCCATGTGTTATGACCGTGATCTTATCACAAGTGTCCTTTTGGCTAAACAGAGAGTCTGTTCCTGCTAGAACTGTCTTCGGTGAGTATTTCACTCCTTTGTGGTGGTTATGAAAGGATTGTCTTACTCAAAGGGGTGACTTTGTGTAAGGAAATAATAGTTTACTATGACTTATTTCTAGTCCAGGTGATTCTGTTCCCCCTACTTCTGAACCAGTTTAAACCATAGGCTCTCTTCCTACCATATTTCCAAGTCCTTTGACTTAGTTCTGATGAAAATTACACAAGAATTAAATGAGGGTTGGTGCGGGAAGAGGGAAGAAGAAATCAAATATGTGTGTTTTTATTGTAATGGGGGAGGGGTTAATACATACCCTAAACACAACAATGAAAACACTGATTTCTCTTCAAAAGTTTGAGTGTGTCTGTGTTTCCAGGTGCTGATCTAGATGAATCATAAAAGAGGTTAATTAGTGCCAATTAATTTGTACTGATGATAATAGGGGTATTATTATCATCAATACAAATTAATATAATTACTCATTTACAAACTGTATCCATATTACAGAATGTATAATAGGTAAAATCCTTTTGGGATCTCTAAACAACTTGAATTATCACTAGAAGATTGCTTGTAAGCAGGAAGTAAACACCCAAGACTGATGCAATATGAAAACACAGTGGCTGGGAAAGGGAGGAGTGCAAAAATCAGTTTTGTACAAAAGAGTTTTCCCACTAGGAACAGGGAGCCAAAACTTGCTATTGATTTTTATACAGAACTCTCCACTGACATCAGTCAGGCATTTTGCTTTAAAATCAGTGGTATGCAGTGGGCCAGGACACCACAGAGACTACCTACCATGATGCCAAAGGATTGGGGACCTAATTCCACTCTGTTACACCTTTTTAAATCCAGTGATATCAGTGGAATTTTTGGATTTACAGAGGTGTAACTGACAGTAGAATTTACTCCTTTGAGTGGAATCAGTAACAATTTTGTTACTAATTTCAGTGGCAGCAGGATGAGATACCTACAATGGTTGGAAATGAATTATTGAAAATAATTTATGTTGGTTTTTTTATCTCCAAATATTGAAATCTTGCCTTATTACCGCAGTTACTGATAATTAGTTTAGTTATTCAGATCCTAATAAAGTGACTTCCAAGTTTCTTTTTATTACCTGTGATAATCTGCATTGTTAGGTTGTTCTACAAAGTTCATGCTCTATATTGGCTGAAATCCAGAAGGAAAAAGATTATAGGATTTACATGTATCTTTCCACAAACATATCCCTGCAAGTATTAGAAAGTCCGAAGATTACATTAATTCCTCAGTACATGGATAGGAGATTTTGTAATGTACTTCTTTATAAATGAGGGCTGCTATAAACGTACCACACATCAATGTGAATGAATAAAATAAGTAAGATTCTGGTTTACACCACTAATCTTTATGCATACAATTTTTAAAATGTTCTTTCACTATGTAGAAATTAAAGATGAGCTGGGTGCCCCAGAAGTCAGAAATAAGCTCTTCAAGGCAGGGACCTTGTTTTTCTATTGTTGACCAAAGTACCATGCACTTCTAAAATGCTATACAAACAGTTATTTCCTTGGGGCTGCTTAGGCATCAGGGCCTAAGTCACAAAACATTCCAAGTCTCATGCAGAATCCTAAACTTAACTTTTTTTTCTTTTTAAAGGAGTAACTACAGTCCTTACCATGACCACCTTAAGTATCAGTGCCCGCAACTCCTTGCCAAAAGTGGCCTATGCGACTGCAATGGACTGGTTTATAGCTGTGTGTTACGCCTTTGTATTTTCTGCGCTGATTGAATTTGCAACAGTCAACTATTTTACAAAGAGAAGCTGGGCATGGGATGGCAAAAAAGCTTTGGAAGCTGCAAAAATCAAGGTTCTTAATTTACACTTTTTGAATTACTAGAATAAGATTCAGTTACCTTGCACAGCACAAATAACTGAATGTACAACTTGCAACTGCTCCATAAAAATGTATTTAATTCACTCATGTCACACTGTCACTGACCTTCAGGTGATAACTTGCAGGGCATGCTGATTTTTTTTTTTTTAATGCATATGCTGTCAGATAGAATAGGAAATATTTGTCTCTACCATGCATACGAACTGATCTGTGTTTGGAAGTATGACTGCGAGAGAGTTAAATGTATGTTACAACTAGAGCTGGGTAAAACTTTTGGGACAAATATTTTATTCACTGAAAATGCAATTTCAAGTTGACCAAAACTGTTCACAAATTCATTCTGAATTTGGCAAATAGTTTCAGTTGAAAAAAAATCAAAATACTTTGTTTCAGTGTCTTCAAAACAAGAATGTTGATTTTTCATTTCAAAACTATGTTCCATTTCAAAATGTGCTTAAATTTTTTTAAAAGGTTAAAAAGAACCCAAAACTTTTTTCATTTCACTGATAGCATCTAATTTTTTTGTGCATCAATCTGAAACCATTTTTTTCCTTCAGTCCCGATGCCAAAACAAAAGATCAATTATAGCTCTAATTACTATGGATTTTCTTCACTGAAATTAAGAATTTAAACAAACATGTAGCATAAAATTAATATAGACAGTCCATTCCTGCTGTTATTGAATCAGTGGGAAAGCTCGCATTGAGTTCAGTAAATCAGGATCCCACAACAATCGCCATAAATGCAATACAAACAAAAATACAATATGAAAGCATGAACATTTCAACTGCAATATATCCAGAGTTATTACAAATGTAGGCCCTGTGTGCAAATACTTAGACTAGTTAATGCTTACAAGCATAACTTTATTCACAGGAGTAATCCTGTCAACTTCATTGAAACTATTCCCATGTGAAAGTTACATGTATAAGTATTTTCAGCTTCAGGACTTTACTGGGCACTTTGGTGACTATTGTCAGTAATAAGGGCTATTCTAATGTGCTTTATCAAATGATCCCATAAAGAAAAATAATATTTGCAGGCAATATACCTTATATCAATCCCCTGTGAAATAACTAAATACCAAGACAAAAGCTACTTTCGTGACTGATGCAGCAAGCACAGAGGTGCCGGGGCTGAACCCCGGCAAGCCCAGCACAAATTAAGCACTGACCCAAGGCGAGGATCACATCGATAAAGGATTCTGCTAATTTACATGCTAATCTGAGACCCAGTCTTGAGGGCCTTGTTCAGCGTTCACTGATGTCAGTGGAAGTTTTGTTTGAGTAAGGGCGGCAAGATCAGGACATAAATAGTTTGTTGGGATTTGAAATGAGAACAACTAGTGAACGGTTTGCATGATTGAGTACTAAACTGATATTTTTGTTTAATCCCTGAGAACATGTTTTCACCTGCCTTCTACGCCAAATGGTATTTCCTTATTTATATTACAGAGAAAAGAGCGTCAATTACTAGGAAACAAATCAATTAATGCTTACAGTGCTGGAAGGACAGCCCCCACACCAAACGTACCAAAGGACTCAGCCCCATCAGTCATCTCAAGCGCTGCAACTGTTGCAGTGAAATCTGCAGAAGAAAAGCCTGCTGAAAGCAAAAAGACTTATAACAGCATCAGTAAGATTGACAAAATGTCCCGAATAGTTTTTCCAGTATTGTTTGGAACTTTTAATTTAGTCTATTGGGCCACATATTTGAATAGGGAACCTGTTATTAAAGATGCTACTTCTCCAAAATAAACTGAAGGACTCCAAAACCACACGTGAGCCATATTAATAAAGCAAATGCTACCACGGAGAATATGAAGGCCAGAAAACTTTCTATACTTGAGCAATATTCTTCAGGAAGTTTTTGCATGTTTAATAATATGTACAATAATATTGCCTTGATTGTTTCTACATGTAACAGCAGATGTTTCAGAGACAGTGACATTAATAATTACAGCCACAGATCTTTTTAGAAGAACACACAAGAAGTCATAGAACATGGCTTCTATGCTGCACAGTATCTTACATTGATAGTTTATAAATAAAATAAGTTATATTTTTAACTGTTCAAGTGTATTACAGATCTGAAGTTTTTATATGTCTAATGTACGTCAGACATACATAGGCGTAACCTATATTTTACAGAAATGTTCCATTATTGTCATCTGATAGGGTACCATGAATAATGCCGGTTGTAAATGTAATAATTCTCATGTAGGGTCACATTCCACCACCCTTACTCTCTCCAAGGACCACCTTATTCCACAAATAATCCCATCAGTCCAGATACTCAACCAGTGGACATGGACATAGTACCTAGTGCTGAATGGAACTATGCTAATTTACACTACCTGAGAATCTGGGTCACAGATTTTTGTGGGACTGCGGAGGAGCAAGGTGCTACTCAATGTAAATAAAGGTTGTAGAATCTTATCCTTAGGGGGGAAAGTCAGCTTTTTCACACTCCAACTACATTTTTCTCTGGTAATTCTCATTGTTTATTGCAAAAATTAGGCATGCATTGCACAAAATTATCTTTAAAAATAGACTAAGAACATACTGTGCAGATAAAACATTAATGTCCTTAATATATACTTTCATTAGGGTAACATAACCAGCGTTTGGCCAACATCTTCTGTTGAAGAAGATGATGTTGTATGAACAGAGAGGCCTCTGAAATAACGATTATTTCTTATTCCCAATAACAAGAAAACAATCACCCAACACAAAAAAGGGTGTCAGAGAAAGAAAGCTACTCTTCATGACAGCCAGGTTTTTCAGAGACAATACGGGCATTTTGGTCTTTGTCTGAAACTTTTCTATAACCTCCTTGCTGCTGCCCGTGTGTTTTGCTTCAACCATGAATAAGAAAGTGTAATTTGAGTTTTCAGCTTTTTTTTAGAAGTTTGGCATGACTGCTCCATTGCTCCAGTAGCTTTTGTAATTTAATCTTAATGTTTAAATAAAAAAAATGCATTCAATACTTGGTTGCAAAATGTCCTCCATTTCTAGCTTATCATTTTGGGAAAACTTAGTCATACTGAATGTTTAGCTTTAAGCCAGCTAAGGACCTAATCCAGCAAACACACACAAGTAATGGTGTGCATACGAGTACTCTCACTGATGCCAGTAGAGCTACTGAATATGTAAATACAGTTATTCATAATGTGTCAATGTTTGCAGAATCAGGCCCTGAGTCCATTCTGAATGTGTGTGTTGGGGAGGCTGTGCCCAACCTGCACTGTAGGCTTCTCTTTTCCCTACCAATTTTTGGCAAGTCCTTTTTAAGGCTTCTACTCCATAGAGAGGTAATGAACAGGCCAGGGGTTGGAGAAGTGTCTGGAATTCTCTGGCTTCTTCCTTGCCTTTCCTCCATTTCACTACTCTGAAACTCCTGAAGGGAAACAGCAGATTATAAACGAAAGGTGTAGTAAGTTTTGCTGCTCTACCATCCGTGTTATAGGATCGCATCTTTAGGGAGGATCCTGGGGGAGCTACAGGAACTGTGCTCTCTCAAAACCAGCAAGAGCCAACAGGGCCAAAGAACAGAGTGGAAGTTATCAGAAAAACAGTAGAGAGGAAGAGGGTCCAGTGACTAGGCTGGTAGCCTGGGACACAGGAGACCAGGGTTCAATATTCTGCTCTGCAGTGTTTTAACTGGAAAGATAGGATGGTTTTAGTGGCTGGCCCTTGGCTCCTGCAAACTTCATGCATTTAAGGGATCCCCGACATAAGGAGTACCCTGTTTCTTTCAGCATATAGCTGCAACCACTGGGGAGGAGGAAGGTGGAATGAAAGGGACATGTGCCCTCAATTCTTATTCTTCTGTGTTCCTTTCAGTGTGGTCTCATGCATTCTCTCTCCTGGTGCCCAACAATTTTTTATGAGGTTGCTCGACTACATCTGGGATCAAAGGGAATGGAAGAATGAGTAGGATATTCAGTGAGTGGCAACTCCAATGTTTCCTCTCCCTTATGTGGGTTATTCCTATGCAGGAGTGAGTGGGATCCAAAGAGGTTTTTTTGTTTTGCTGTGTTATATCTTACATTATAAAAAGAGGCCCAGTTTGATACTTTGGTGAAAGATGATTATTTTTAAATTATCCTTTCTCGGGCTGCTTACAATTACTCTTGAACGATCACTTACACTTTTTGGTTCTCATGCTTAAACTCAGCGCAAATACCTACCTCTCTGAGTACATTTCCTCAGATGAATAGTCACCTTTACTTAGATGGAACTAGTCACATGTGTATAGTTGCTTAAGTGATCAAGTGTTTGCAGGACTGAGCCCTTTGTCTGGATTCTTTTTAGTATAAAGTTTCTAGGAGTTTGGTTGATGTGTAAAATATATGGGTGGGTGGGTGGGTGTGAACTGCATTCCCCTACCCCCTCTATGCTTGAGAGAGGATTTGCCTCCAGAGAAAGGTAAGAAGTGTTTAATATTAGAATGTGGGAGTGAGGGAGGAAATATCTTGGGGTCTAAGGACAAAATCTTGTGCATTAAAAAGAGAATATGTACAAGGACAAAACCAATTAATAACCACACCGTAGGGGAAAGAGAAATTAACAGGGGCTGCCCACAGTGGTGTTTAATCTATTAGTGACTGAAAGAAAATTAGGAAAGTTTATGGGTGCTGCTAAGTCATTTGTTTCAGTCAGGTGAAAGTTTGAAGAATTGCAAGAACCTCCACATGGATTTGAGCATATTGGACAGAACGATGACAGATGAAATATACACTTGGGAAACTTTAAAATAATAAACCTTGGAAAAAAATAGCTCAAACTTTTCATATATGCTGATGGGCTGTGGTGGAAGGATGGTCCAGCGGTTAGAACACTAGCCTGGGGCTCAGGAGAGCAAGGTTCTGTTACTTCATCTTCCCGAGACTTCCTCTATGATAGAGATCCTCATCTGAGGGGTGCACCTCCCTAGGGGGGACACGGGGAATGTTGGGGGGGAGCGTGACAGGACCTGGGCCACCCCCACAGAGGTGAGGCGGGAGCACCACCCAACTCCGCTCCACCCACAGCTCTGCTTCGGCCCCACCTCCAGTTGCGGCCCCTGAGCGAAGCCCAGCTACAGCTCTGCCCCCAGCCAGGCCCTGGTCCCAGCCCTAGCCCCACCCCAAGTCCGGCCCCATCCCCTGGCTGTGGCTCCATTCCCAGCTCTGTCCCCAGACTCGCCCCCAGCCTCAGCCCCTGGTCATGGCTCCATTCCCGGCCTTGGCTCCAGATCTGCCCCCAGCTGCAGCCCCAGCCTCAGCTTCATCCCTTTATCCCTGTCCACTTCCCCCCCCGGGACTCCCAGCCCCGGCTCCGGCGGGAGAACAGGAGTAAGGGTGGAAGTGACCCTGAAAAGTTTGGGGACCACTGCTCTATGATCTCTGGACAAATCTCTTTGTGTCTCAGGTTCCCGCCTGTGAAATGGGGATAACACCACATCCTTCCCTTGCAGGGGTGCTCTGAGTAAAGACATTAAAAGATTGTGAGGTGCTGAGATGCTACAGCAACAGGCTTTTGGGGAAGGAATGTTTCATATTTAGACTTGGCCTCATTAGCCGAGATAAAAGATTTGGCGTCTTTATTGGTAGCTCAGTAAAAGATGTCTGCGCTGTGTGAAACAGCAGTTAAAGATAAATTACAAAATAGATATAATTTATTATATAGAACTGTCAAGGCTGATTCCCCACTCTGGCACTTCGAGTGCAGAAGGTGGGGGGGCCCACAAGGATTCTAAAAATTAATACTGGCCACTCCAGGCTTGTATTAAACTCCCAAGGTTACAGCTTTTCTCTGACCTTGGATGGGTAGATGTTTCCACCACCCAAGTGCAGAACCCCTTTGAGAACCCAGGAAGGTGCACTTGGGAATTCCTTCCTGTGAGGTACCCTCCAGCCCTTTCACCCCCCCTCCGGGGAAGAGCTGAGAAGAAAAAAAAGGGAAATCAGCTGTTGCCACCAGCTAATTAAACAACCTGTGCACAAACCTCTTAAGACACAAAAATCCAATTCTGTTCTTAAAAAAGGCAAATTTTATTAATTAAAAAAAAGAAATAAAACACATCTGGGAACTCAGGCTACTGCTAGATTTTAAAAGAGCAATTACAAGAATTAAGCACCAAGAATAGCTTTCTTGAGATCCAGCTTAAAGGTTACAAGCAAAACAAAAGCACCTGGGTTTAGCACAGAGAAATCCACAAGCCATAATGAAATAAAAGCGATAAACCTAATTGTGTCTTCCTAGACATTTCCTGATCTACTTACATATCTGGGGTTTTAAATGAATAGTTTCTAGGTATGATCCTGATGATCTTTCATAACTGGCCTAAGCTCTTACAGCATAGCTGCTGTCCTCTTCACATCTCCCCGGGAGAACAACAGACAGACAATAGGGGAGTCTTTTTTCAATTTTAAAAAGTTTCATTGGCTCTTTAGGCCAGGTGCCCACTCACTTCCTTTTACCTATGCATCGCAGTGAGACTTTTTAACCCTTTACAGGTAGAGCAATTAGAGAACAGCTACTAAGAGGGATTTTATAGCTACTGCCTGGCTGGGTATCCATAAAAGGAAGCTACCTCCCCCCCTTCATTTATCACAAGAACATATAAATACTATGCCATTAAATAAAACAATAGTATGTCCTTTTGTTGGGGTGTTGTTTTTAATAATGGTCATGTCACTTTAATATAGCAAAGCTGGAATAGGTCCAGAGAAGGCAAATGGTGTATTTAAATGCATGAGGAAGAGGATATCAGTACAAAAGAACAAAAGTGAACAAGAACTAGACTGAGATAGTTAATGTTATAAATGGTGGAGTAAAATGCTCATTTCCTTCTTTTGGTCCTGATCCAAAATCCACTGACAGCAACAGAGAGACTCCCTTAAACTGTGGTTGGTGTTGGTGTGATGGGTTCCCTCCGGGGTGCCACCTGGAATTGGGGTACCACTGAGCCCCCCGGCCCACTAGCCTGGGCTCCCTTTTACACTGTATTGCTGTGACAAGCTACAAAGCCCTCTCTAGCCTGCATTTTCACCAATATAGATACAGTTAGGGACACACCCAGCTGCAGTTACATTCAGGCACTTTGACCAGTCACTGCATATGAAGGCGACAGCAAGGGCAACAACCAGATGATGTCACTCCCCACCTTATATAGCTTTTGCAGATATGGTGAGAACGCTTTGTTTCAGAGCTTGCTCCCCAGACCTGTCTGTGGAAAAACACTGACATCCCAAGATGGAATCTAGAGACATGTGATCACAACACATGTCTTTGTAGAGTCATAGCAGCCATTACTCAGAGGCTGTCTGTAGCGTTCTCAGGAAGGCTCCCCAGGTAGGAGATAAGCTTCTCCTAAGGTCGATTGTTTTCCTAATGGCCCGTTTCCAAACCACTGTCTAGAATGAAAGCATCTTGTTTAGTGGCATTCCCGGGTGTAACTACATTGGAAATGCAGAGACATAGTCAATATTCATAACTTCACATCCAAAAATGATACATACATACAAATAGGATAATCATATTCAGCAAATCATAACCTTTCCAATGACACCTCACATGACTTATCTTGCATAAAATACATCATAATTATGTCATAATCATATCATACTCATATCACTGAGAAGAATATGGGGTGCAGGATCACAGTTGGATCAGGTCTATTTTTTCTCTATTACAGAAATAAGGGGACTCTTGCTTACAATATATTTAGAATGAAGGATGGGTAATACAGCACTATGAAGTTATAGTTGAGTTCTGTAATTCATTACCACAGGAGACCATTCAGTTAAACAGCACAAGAGGAGTTTTGTAAAGGGCTGGCTGATTTGATGATAACGTATAACACTTGTAGCACTATCTGCTTGCCTAACAACAGCAATCAGTTCTCTTACTTCAGGTTGCAAGGTAATCATTTGTGAATATCAGGAAGGGATTTTTCTTCAATGTAGACCCCCCACTGTACAGTTGGACAGGTGTGCTAGAAGGGTTTCTGCTTTCTTTGATAGCATCCATTGAGGCTGCTGCAATGGAACAGTAAATGATCCACATGCGTGTGTATTTCAATGCAACAGAAGAAATATACTAGGATTTGCAGCACTGTTATTATTTGTATTGCAGTAACAATGCCCAGAGGCCACAATCAGGACCTGAGTTCCATTGTGCTGTATGGTGAAGGCCTTGTCTGCACTAGAAGGGTTTTGCCGGTATAAACCAGTAAAACACTCCTAGAGTAGACATATTATACTAGCATAAAAGTGTGTTTGCCTGGATAGTTTATTCTAGTTCAGGGAACAAAACAAGTTATTCAGGCAAAAGTGCTTTTACACTAGGGGTTTGGCTGGTATAGCTACGTTGATAAAAATCACACCCATAACCACCATAGCTATGCCCAGAAAACTTTTAAGGGTACTTATGCTTGAAGACAGGGTCTCTGCATCAAAGAGTTTAGAATCTCGTTTGGGACAACATGAGAAGTGGATGGAAGAGACAATAGGATGGGAATGGGGAGGGTGGACAAGGCTAGCTGGCTTGTATGCTGTAAAGGGTAGGGGGGAAGTAAGGGAATGATTCCTCACTGCTTAACTCCAGTTCTAGGTGACAGTACATGGATTGATTTTGATGGAGTTATGGGAGTGAAGCAAGGCAGTGGTGAATCAGGCCCTGAGCTAGTTATAGGAACAAGCTTCACCCAGAAACAGGCACTGGAGCCTTTTCTATAGGAGGTATATTACACCAGAGGCGCTTCTGTATAAGATTAAAGTTGCTGCCTCTGCTGTACTGGAAAGAAAACAGAGGAGCCAGTTCCATCATTGTTTGGTGGTGACGCCCAGCTATTTAAATCCCCTTGGGCTATTAGAGAGACAAGGTGGATGAGGTAATATCTTTTATTGGACCAACTTCTGCTGGTGAAAGAGAGGAGCTTCCCAGCTACACAGAGCTCTTCTCCAGGTCCCAGTGAAGTACAAGGTGGAACAAATAGAAGATGTGCTAACAACTTCCACTAAACGAAGGGACCACTCAAGATGAAGTGGGCCGTTGACATACTTGTGCATTATGGACCAAGCAACCACCTTTTGTTTGATTACAAGTTTTTCTAGAGGGGACCCCCTGAGGACGAGATGATCAGCACTTCAGCTTTAAGAGCTAAACCGCTTTCAGCCTGTGGCGGCTGGCAGGACAGGCTTCCTTACCAAAACTCCCCATCTACCGCTCATTTTAAAAACCTGTCTCCCCACACTTTTTTTTCCTGGTGAGCACTTGCCTCCTGCTATTGAACCGCAGCCTTTCAGACAGCTGCTGGAGGATCCGGCGTTACCCTGGGATTGCTTGCAAATCGCCTATAACCAGTGCTTCACGTGGCTTGCCCTTAGCAGAATCTACTAGTGAGCTCAGCTGGGAAAGGAAAGCAAAGCCCCTCTCCAAGTGTTTGCTAAGAAGTATTTCTCAGAGCAGCCGCAAGAGGCTCCTGCAGCCAAGGAAGAATCGGGCAAGTAGCAGCTCTTCCTTGTCACCAGAAGAAGGAGAAGCAGCGGGATGATGTTACACTCCTGCCCGTGAAAAGGAGAGGGCCACTTAGCTCTAGGACACATTTCCCTCGCCCCTGGGGTAGAGTGACATCAGTCTGGGTTTCCGTATCCGCTGCTCCCAAAGACGAACTCTTCAGCACGCGTTGGAAGTGGGACCCTGCAGCGCTGTGTGACTTGCAAGTATCGATCGTCTCCTATTGTTCCGGACATTTCTGTAGCTGTACAGTTAACCATCCCCCCACTCGCAGACCTGGACAAACCTACAGGAGGCAGCCCAGGAAATGCCGCGCCCACTAACCGGCTGCGGCTCCCCCGGAGCTGGCCACGCCGCAGGTGCTGAATTTGGGGATAGGCGCTGGGACTCCATAACAGCGAGCGGAGGCTGCTCATGCGCATACAAACAACACTTGCGAAACTCCCCATCACAAATGGAAATCCCCGGACAGACAGTCACATATGATAGAACATCCGCCTGTCCTATTCCAGCTGGGGCACCAGTCTAGCAAGGTCTCGCGCCAACTTTTCCCGATTTCACTGCTGTGAATAATTGCACACAATGTTGTATCCAGCTCCGGTGCAGGTTTTTCTGAGCAGTGTGTCCGCTTTAGCAGGCGTCCTCGGACAGTCTGCTACGATGCAATTTCCTTATGTCCTTAGAGCTGGCAAAAGTGTGGCTGGTATTTGTAAAACCGTTGTTTATATAACCCGCTTGCCTCTCTTCCCAAATCGCCAGGAACGTTAAGGTGGGAGTTTAAGATGAACTTTAAATTTAGATAATATACTTTCCAATAGGGAAGACAAATGCATGTATATTATATACCATATGCTACATTGTTGAAGGAAGAGCCACCTTTCACTGAGACCTACGATATCAATAGTTCCGTTTAGGAGCAATGAGTTATGCAAAGGTACTAAATCAATTCCTTCAATAACATACCTTTATAAATCTACCTTAAACTGTTTTAGACACCTGAAATATGGTCATTTATCCGAAAAAAAATTGTTGATAATTGCAGATAACCTTTCAAATGAGCATATCAAAGCATCGCAAAAGAGGCTCTTCATTGATATAAACATTTCAAAGCCCTGCACTATGACATAGGCAGTATGGTGCATTTTAGAGCACTGAAAATGAAAATAAAGCTTTCCTTTGAACTTCTGATCCCTCTTGTTACAAAGAACAGGAGGTTCCCCAGTTAGCCTGGATTCCCCTGCTGGCGATATGAGAGAGATACAGATCTGATAACAGATGATTAATACTAATTTGCATTCAATGCAATTAGATAAAGTCAACACATAACAACTAATGTATAATAGGACAAATGAAACTATAGGTTCCAAGAAATGTGCATCATTGGAAGTTAAGTGCCCGGATCACGGTGGATTTCCTTTAAGCTGTATCATTCCAATAATAAATAACTCCGGGAACATAAATCCTTCTATCAGGGGGTAGCCGTGTTAGTCTGTACCTACAAAAACAACAAGGAGTCTGGTGGCACCTTAAAGACTAACAGATTTATTTGGGCATAAGCTTTCGTGGGTAAAAACCCCACTTCTTCAGATGCATCTGTTAGTCTTTAAGGTGCCACCAGACTCCTTGTTGTTTTTGTAAATCCTTCTAGTTATCTCTGTAACTATTTTTTAGACTTCACATTACAAGTTATTCTGAGCACAAGATTACAATTTAATGTATAACTCTTTTTTTCATTTAATGTCGTTTATGATCACTTAGAAGCCTTGGAGGAGGGAAAGGAAGAAAATATGCCTGATGTACTTTCACAACAAAATGAATATATAATGTATTTTTATCAGAATTTCTTGTTTCCATATTTGTGTAATGTAAATCAAATCTTTTGGCTGCTTTTGTTCTGTTTCCAAAGTAACGTAGGTATTATTCGTCTGATACCTCAGAGGTGCACAGACCTGAAGTAGTAAATCAAAAATTATGTCCACGATATTTTTTAATCGCAGTGTGTTCAGGTCCAAGCTTCAGGTTCAGGTTCACAGGCTGTTCGGGTCCAAGCTATTATGTTTGTTGGCTTGAAAACACTTTGGGTCAAACTTGCTTCTCAACACTTATTTCCTATGGTGGATGATACATTATTTAGACGTACCCATTGCAAACATACCAGAGACTTGGGTTCTTTACTGTACACCTGTTGTAATATGCACCACCACCATCTAAATCAATGATCTCAGTTCACAGTCCTAAATAGAAACCCCTCCGGGGCCACAGTTACCAAGTGCGGGTTGGACTGGGGGTGGGTACAAGTGTCCGCATTACTATGCAAAGCAAAGGGTTCCTATTTTGGCCCGTACCCCGAATTGTCTCAAAGAGGAGGGCAGATTCAGGCAGTACCGCACACACCCACACCCACACACCCACCCACACACACACTCGCCTCCACTTCAAGTTGTGCCTGTGGGGATCTGAACCTCCCCGCCTCAGGCTCGTTTCTATCCTTATAATTATTGCAACTGTTAGAGACCTCCCCGCGCGTCCAAGGAAACCCACAGCAACGGCTCGCCAAGCTGGGCTTGGATCCCTCCTCGCCCGTTGTCAAAAACTCGTCTCCGCCTCGCCAGGAGCGAACGGACTAGAATGGGCTCCTCTCGGGGGGAACGCTGCCAGCCCAGCCCCAGCAGCCACGCCGCGGCTCTGGGGGAGAGACCGAGCCTGCTGCTGGCTGTCATTTAACTGCACCGGGAGGGAGTTCCCTCTCCCTTCTCCCCCTGTCTATCGTTACGGAAGCGGGAGAGCAGGGGGTGGGGGAAGGGCTCTCTGGCAGACTCTGCTCCTTTCGGACAAGCCCACTGGTACCTGTTGGTCAGGGACAGAGACCCAGGGGCTCAGTGTGTTCGGGCCGGAGCGCCTGGCTGCAGGGCAGGGCCCGGGCTGAGGGGGGCTTCCACTGGGGGGCTGGTGCGCTACTCCCCCCCCCCACCCCGCCTGCTGTCCTGGTGGTGCCTGGTCTCGCTCGCCGCTCCGCACCGAAGGTGCCTGGCTAATACACCTCTGAAAAGCAGGAGGGGCCGCTTCCGTATTCCAGCCCAGTGACTGCCAGCGAGGGGAAGCGCTGGAGCTCCCCAGCACCTGCCCGCCCGTGGAGCCGGCTTTACACTGGGAGCTGGGAGTGTCTCCTCGGGTGTTTGGCTTTGGGGTTTTGGAGCAGTGCAAGGGGGATATTCTCCCCCCGGGCTAGAGCTGGGAATACACCAGGAGAGAGAGAATCCAAGCGCTATCCCATCGCCTCATTATTTTTCGTGTGAACGTCCGGCAACATTTACTCCATCCTGCTGCACCTGGTACCTGCTCAGATCATGTCAGCTAAGCTGCTGGTGCTTTTCTTCCTCCTGGCAGTGTTTCAAGCCTGGTAAGTCTGCGCCGTGCAGCCCCTTGCAGTGTTTCCTCCCAGGTGCTTCCATGTAATGTTTGGTGCTCATGTCGGAATATCACCCACAGAGTTGGGTGTCCGAGAGACACAGGAGGCTATTCCGCCCCTTTTCTCTTGCCCCCGTTATCCTCTGCAATATTTGTATTCTGCCTGCTCTGTAGTGTAGCTAAACTAGCTAATTGGTATCAGCCCCCCCCCCTCCCATCCCTCCATTCACTGTCAATAGCCGTTATCTCGGACGGGGTTTTGTACTACTCCCGAGCTCAGGATTGTAATTTAAGGCTCGAGAAAATGAGATCCTTAGGCTTCTGCCACGGAGTTGGATAAAATCTCTCGGCTTCACCTGGCTCTGCAAAAAGTTTCCCCATTACTTCGCTTGTCATGGAATTAACCGAGCCCCGAGGGTTGCCAACTGGGATCTCTCTGCAGCTGTACCCACTTACTAGACATGGTGCGGGTCTTTTATGTACTATGCAGCGTGTGGCTAGGTCAGGAGTATCATTCAATTAGGGGTTTAGTCTTCAAAGTACCTGCCTCAAGGATTCAAGAACGCCAAGGAAAGCAGGCGAGGGAAGAACGGGATATTCTGGCTGGAAGCAGGTAAGGTCTGCCCAGGAAAAGGTAACTCAGACAACGACCAAGCCAGTAACCAAAAGGCTAGTGCAAGCTTCACTAGTTCTATCACTGCAACGGATGCAAACAGGTCCTCTGAATTTCTTGCGATGGTGATTTCTTCGGCAAGATCAATGCGATTTTTTTGCCTAAATTTCTCCTCTGAGGTTATCCATGGGAAGGTTTTCCGTTGATAATAGTATGAAGGGGTTATGATAATACCTTAATAACCACACAACAGTCCCCCGTGGAAACATCACTATGGAAATGTCATCCTGGCAATCCGGAGATTGTGCAGTTTGTAAGTATGCCCCTGCTTAGCCTGTTGGGAGCTGATCTCCAGCAAACCCTTCCTCATAGGAACACCCCTTGTTCACCTGAGTGCCATTCAAATGAAGTGGAGAACTGCAGGAGTAAGAGTTACTCAGGTGAGCAAGTGTTGCAGAATCGGGCTTTTCAAGGAAAGTTCAGGGCATTTAACCACGAGGGAGTTTCTGTCACTAAGGGCTTGATCCTGGGAGTGGCTGGTTATTATTAATATAAAATACTTAATGCAACACTTGAAAACGTAGGTGATTGGCCATCTCTTACAACAGAAACCAAAGACTGAGACCTAGGAGGAGAAAAACTGACGAAGAACTCTTCAGGAAACTCTAATGAGGAGAGCTGGGGTAAATACCCTGTCATTTACATGGCAGGTCTGGTGTGCAATCTGCACCGCGAATACTCTTAGTTTAAACTCCAAAGTCCAGCCCAGTATTTCTCACTGGCTAACTTTCTGTAAGACCATTATGTCTCCTATGGAACAGTTGCTGGGAATGCTGCCAGCGGCATCTCCCCTGAACACAGCACACTGAAGTGTAAAGGCGCAGACACATTGAGAGTTAACTTGCTCGCTTTCTCTCCCACGCACACACACAAACTGAAATGCTGAATTCCTGATTACGTGGACATTCAGACTTTTTCTTTGTAAACCAAACCCTGGGGAGAGAGTGCGTCTCAGACCCCTTCTCTCACCTCACTATCTGGTACTCATTTCCCGCAGACACAATTTTTCCTCCACCCCCCACAAGCCCATGGTTACCTCATTGTTTATTAATATCAGCTTTTCATCGCAGATGGCAAGATCTAGAAACTGAGGCTGCAGACAACTTTTCCCCGTTAAAGAAAACACCTTCCTACAGCATTTCAAGCTTCCTTCTCTGTTGTGTTTTTGGGGGTACACCACGGTTTTGTTTCCCTCTCATAATAATAATAAAAAAGCTAGTGTTACATAATAAGGATTTGGAGGGGCGACAGCCCTGCTTTCCATTTTACAACATACCTAGAAAACAGCCCCTCTTTCTCTGTGGCTGTTGAAAAGTCTTGGAATATGGTTGTCGGCTCCTGGGAGTGGGGACTAAGCAGTTTAGTGATGACAATGCATCCTAAATGCTTAGTTGGAGCCTATTGGGTTAGAAGCACATAAATAAAAGTGCCTCTAAATATATATATATATATAAAATGCACATCACTGTAGTTAGCATGAATTACTCTGAATATTTTAGTTACCTCTCCCAACCCCCAGTTGCAATCAAGCATCTAGATGCAAACACAAACCTCCAGTATGTAGCTTTCTGGGAAATAATTTACTGGAGGAAGAAGATTTAAAAAATCTGGCAAGTGTTATATTATTGTTGATTATGAGTTTAAAGAAGCTAATATCTAAATTGTGAACCACTATACAAAATCAATGTGCTAGAATGAACATGGCCCTCATTTACACCCATGCAACTCCACTGAAGGAATCAGGTTGCAAGGATACAGCGCAGGTCAGAATTTGTCCAAATGCCTGGTTTTCATTCATAGTTCGTCCAACAACGCAGATCATTAATTGTTGGACACAATAAATGTATATCTAAAAATAGTGCATGATTGAGAATGATTCTGAAAATGTTGTATTACAAATATTTGGCTTATCAGGAATCTCAAAGAAAAAAAATCTTAGATTGAGTGATACCAATGAGCAAGAGGAGCTGAAAGTTATAGCTCGTGCCCCAGAAAATAAAGTTTCATTATTTAAAATGCTTCCCTCCCCCCCACTCCCAATTTAGTTATATATCTTTCAGGCTTCATCCTACAAGTCTTCCACACATAGAATTCCCAATGGCTCCATTTAGAAATAATTCTATATAGGCTTCATATGAACAGGGAAAAAACTGCATCCCCCCCACCGCCCCAAAAAAACCACAACCCTTTACACATATGGTATATTCTTTGAAGGGTTCAGAGAATGGTACCCTGAATAAAATCCTTATTCACTATGATAATTGTGGATATTTTTCTATTTATACATGGTGCCCATCACAGACAGACAATCTAGACATTTAAAAGCATTATAAAAATAATAATCCAATGTCATTATACACACCCCTCCCAAAGTACTCCTGAACCCACCAAAAAAGAAATACAAATAAATTCTAGACCTAACTCAACTCATCCTTTCATAAAAAGCCAGAGCAAAGAGTTAAGACTTGCAATGTGCCCCAGAAGATCAACAAATTGGTACTGAAGGAAGGGGAGAAAGCAAGTTTAAGAGTTTATGGCCTTGTCTATATATGGGGCTTGCACTGATGCAGCTTTATAGATAGCTCTAGTTTGGGGAAATCTTTAGTGTAGATATGGCCTATGCATCTGATTCGCCACTGCTTTGCACCTTGTGTTGTTCTTCACACTTTGCAAAATGGGTGTAAAATTATACCCAATCAGAATGGCATAGGCAATGTAGAAGGCTATAGAGAATCAGGCCCAAGGTTCCATCACTGAGATCATCCTTCTTCCAACTGCATACATGCAACTCTCATGACAGGCTGTGTCCAGATGTTCTCAAATGTGATGGATAAAGTAGATGTGGTCTCTAAGATATTGAAAACCAAACCATAAAAGACTTTAGAGATTGAAGTCAATATTTTGCATTGCACTCAGAAAGCAACTGGTAGGACAGATGAAAATGGATTCCCATGTGTGAAAACAGCATGTATGTTCAGCCACATTCTATGCTAGCCAGGTGTGCTGGAATAATTTTTATAGCAGGGGTGCTGAGAGCCATTAAACCAAACTGTAAACTCGGTATATAATGGAAACCACTTAAAGCCAGGGGGTGCAGCTGCACCCTCCCCCCCCCCACACACACACTTAGTTCCAGCACCTATGGCACTAGCTAAAGTTTCTGGACAATTATTAGTTGTCAACTTATTTTAATGCCTTATTCACATAACAAAGATAATCTACCTCTTGTAGAAAGAAGAATCTTAGCTCCTGAAATGCCCAAAATACAGAACTATAAAAACAGAATGGCTTAGACTCTGAGATTCAAAAAGACTTATGCAACATATTTACGTACTTGTGATAATTCATATTACATTCAAGAAGCATGTACTTAATTCTAACCCTTGTACTGCATTAAGTTCTGAAATTCAAAAAACATTGTGAGTGTAATAATTTATTAATAGGATGAAACGATCAGGAAGTATTAAAAGAGCTGAATTTTTAATATTCTTATTAGCCTGCTGTACAAGAGATGAATCAGTTGTGTTGAAGGAGTCAGTATAATACTGCAGGATGTTCACCCACCATAGAATTCTGTTACCAGTTACCCAGTCACCAGTGAGTTATCAGTTACCTATCAGTTAATCTGTTGATTTTTCAAAAAAGTGATCTAGTCTGCTCCCTGCATTAATCCACAGATTGAAGTTCCAGTGAGAAATCAGTGGTGTGAGATGGATTATATAATTATTTTCAGTTAGTGCCCCCTACACAGACTCTTTTACTTCTGGCAATAAATACCTCCTTTAATAAAATAGTTCTAAAACTAGATAGCTGAGAGAGAATAAAGAACTCAGACTTATTGAAGTGCCTGTTGAGATTTAGTAAATGTAAATTCAGATTTTAGTTACGTAACATAACATTTGATTTTTTTATTGCAGTTCCAGAAAGGTTGAAGAGGATGAATATGAAGATGTAACAGGCAACCAGCAATGGGTATTAGCTCCAAAAACGCAAGACACAGATGCAACTCTCATATTAAACAAGTTGCTGAGGGAATACGACAAAAAGCTGCGGCCAGATATTGGAAGTGAGTCCTCTTTTTCTTTCTGTGGAAAAGATACACCATTCTCTAGATAGAAATATTTTGTGTTTCTATTAATGATGGGCTTGATTTGCAAAGTTAAGATCCGGATCCAAACTTTGACAAAGATCAGGAATGTTCAGGTCCAGGCTTTTGGTTCAGGCTCAGTTCTAAAGTAGTGTGGCAGAGCTCCGACCATGTCCCCGTGGGTTCCGCACTTCTAGGCGGTTTATGCTAGCCTCAGTGGCTCACTGCAACCCTCCACGTAGCCCTTCTCTCTCTAGGGCCAGGGTTACAGTCTACTGAGCCCTTTTCATCATAAGCCAGCAAGGAGGTTGGTGAGAGAACTCCCACAGTCTCTGTTGTCCCTAGGGGCTTATTTCAGAACAGTTTAGCCTCCTGTCCTGACAAGGGCCTGTCTTCCCCTCCCAGGAGATGTTTCTGTAGTGGCAGGTTGAGGGGAACCCGGGCCCGCCCTTTACCCTGGTTTCTGCCCCAGGGAACCTAATGGTAGCAGCTGTTGGCAGCCGACCTTTCACTGCCAGAGTTGCTACATTTCCCTGGGCCACTTCCCCACAGCTCTCCCACTTCTCTCTTCTTCACCCTTACCTTAGGGCTCCCTTACCAATGGCTTGAGAGTGTCTTCATTAACCAGCCCTTCAGCCACACTTCCTCTCCTCTGGCTCCTTAGCTCTCTTCAGCCTGACTGGAGTGAGCCCTTTTATAGTATCAAAAGGGCCTTAATTAGAGTCAGGTGTTCACATTACCTTAATGGCCTCACCTGACTCTTTGCAGGTTAATTGGAGTCAGGTGTTCTCATTAGCCTGGAGCAGCCCCTGCTCTGGTCAGTCAGGGAACAGAAAACTGTTAATCCAGTGGCCAGTATATCTGCCTTCTACTACTCTGTTGTACTGCCCCTTCTGTGGCGTGAGGGAGACCATGGCACAAGTTTACCTAGAGTGTTCCAGGTTGCAGCCCCTATTCCAGCTCCTCTTGGATATATTATTACATTTTTGGTTGCATTTTCCCCCTCATCTGTTCATCTACGCACTCCCCATCCAAGGCCCCACAAAGTCATGGGACCTCCTTGTCAACCTCCTCTTGGCCCTGGCCAAACTGGCCATTTACAAAACCAGGGAGAGGAGGTTGGCTGACGGGAGTTTCTGCGACTGTGGGGCCTATTTCCGCTCCTCAGTCCATTCACGCATCCGGGCAGAGTTCCTCTGGGTGGCATCCGCTGGCTCCCTTGACGCTTTCGAGGAGCAGTAGGCGCTGTCCGGGGTTCTCTGCTCGGTGTCCCCATTAGGTTTCCTACGTTTAGCCCTTTGACCACACTCCTGTCCCTGTTATTTCATTTGTTGTCCCCCAGAATTACTTTGTTATCCAGGTCCTGTGGATCCTCCCCTTAGGCTGGGGGGAGGTCCTTTGGCAGTGCAGGGAGCCACTTCCTGGCTACCAATAAGACTACTTTGTTGTACCCAACTGGCCTGGGTCTATCAGAGTAGGTATTCAATCCTAGCATTTTATAGCAATTTACAAATACTAATTCTCACAGCACCCTTAGGAGGCTGCTCAACATGATTAGAGCCGTTTTACAGAGGGGCAGTTTGGCGGACAGAAATATTAAATGGCTTGTCCAGGATTATATGATTGGTCATTGGCAGAGTCAGGAATATATTTATTTCCATTTGAGTACACAAGACAAAAAAGCTCTCTGTGCATCCTGACGAATGATTAAAACAACAGTCCACAAAACCAACAAAAGCAGCAACAGAAGCCCAGTGGACTCAGATCCGGCCCCCTTCCCACAGTGCTGTATAACGACATAAGTTCCCTTGCCAAGGGGCCTCCTGCGGCTCAGAAGGAGGGGGCTGGATTTGCCTCTCGGAAGATGAAGGGCAACTTGTGGGGGGTTGCCTGAATCTTCCAATCAGAAACCAGGGGAAATGTCTCCCGGGAGATCAGATGGAATGTGGGTGTCTAGTGGCAATATGGATATATGATAGGAATTGGATTAGATAAGAACCAAACAGATATCTTTCTATAATCAATTCTTTTGACTCACTTGCTCATACAGCAAGATTTTTTTCTTCCATAACAATATCTATGTAGTTCTATCTTCCATTTTACCATCCCTTGTGGTTATGCACACTTTGGTCATAACCTTTGAGAGAGAGAAATAAAGAGTCAATTTAGCTTTTTCATTTCCCTCACTTCATGTATAGGTAGAGGAACAAAAAAAAAAAAAGGTGAGGGAATTAACCTAAAATGCCCAACTGTGCATGCTCTGCTATTGATAGATTTTTACAGAGAGATCAGGGAGATAATCCCTAGCCCTGAGTACAGACAGAACAGAAATGCGGTGACAGCAAGTGTATTTAATGTACCCTCTAGAAGTTCTCTGTTCTGGTCAGTCCTTATTGTTATAACAAGTGCCAACCAGCTAGGCACTAGTATGATTCTAATAAATCTGTCCTATACTAAACATCTCTACATAGGGTTCTTTAATTAGTAATTACAATGATATTTCCATCATGCTGGAAAAGAGCATAACTGATAGAAGTTTGTGCTTTTCCTGTACAGCAACAGTTAATCTTTCCATCTCCCTAATTTGCTAGACTGGTTTCAGCAAATCTTTAATACCCGATGGAATCATGTTCTTCCGAGTTGCAGCAGGAACAAGGTTCCCAGCCATCAGTAACATCTGGAAGAAATGTTGGGACTGATATTTCAGTTTGCTTGGTACAACCTGTCCTCAGATCACTAACTTTGGAGATAAATCATCTCTCCGACACAGACCTGAATGAATAGGATAAATTAGGTATGCTTCTGGGGGGCGAGATAATAATTCAGAATCAGGGAGTGAGCTTCCATAAGATTAGTAGTGGTCATATATTTTCTCCAGCATTGAAAAGGTCATTTAGTGCCCAAATAATTCCCATTATCTTTCCTCCTAAACAGTCACAAATCTTGTTTTTGATAAAGTAGTTGCATTACACAGCATGGGATAAAGCATTTACAGTTCTGGATTCTGTCAATGCAGTTTATGTATAGGGTTCCGATAATTTCAGTCCTACAATGAAGCACTCCCCGACCATTAATTAACTTACCCCCACAACACCCCTGTGATGAAGGGAAGTAATATTGTTATTTTACAGATGAGGCACTTGCCCAAGGTCAAATAAGAAGCCTGAGGGAGGATCAGATAGTGAACCCAAGCCTCCTGCATCCCAGGCCCTTACTGCAATATCACCCCTTCCTCTCCCATAGAGCACAGTCATAGGTGGCTTTACAAAGCCAGAGCATACAAAGCTCCTAATGTCAACGTATGTGAACTAAGGAAAAGAGCTAAGCTAAATTTTCTCTTAAGAGCTTCCAGAGATATAAACGTATTGCTTGAGATAGATTAATGTAGTATATTAATCCTCCTACCTTAACTGTGGTATCTGTCTCATAAAAGGATCAGGGGGGAAAATGCATTAGACATCCTGGGGCATAAAAGAGAAAGCACACAGTCTGGAATATTAAGAAAAAATTGGAGTTACATAAGATATTGAATATACCACTGGGTCGAATACAATGTTTAGTATCCAAGCAGAAGTTAAACTGATGATAGACACAGAGTTAAATCTGTCCTGGGGTACAACAGACTACTCATCAGGGGCTTTTCATTTGTTCAACATTTCCTATATTTAATGGAGCAGTGGCTACTCACCATTCTATGCAACTTTGCTATGCACTTGGTTATTCCAGTTCTTTACACGGAGGCCAAGATTTTTGATAATGGAAGCCTAAAACTAGGCTCTTAAATAGGTGGCCTGATTGTCAAAAGTACTAAGCACCCGGCAGCTCTCAGGGAAGTTAATGTGAGCTGCTGGTTGTTTGGCACTTTTGAAATTCAGACCATGTCTTTAGGGTCCTATGTAGGTGGAGTTTGGCACCTAAATGTGAGCACCCATATTTGAAATTCTCATTCCAAAAGCAGAGGGAGAAGAGGATTGTGAGTGGAAAAAGGGGTATGTGTGTGTGATCGGCACAGCATAAAGCTCATGCAGTGAAATGATCTATGGTCTTTTAGTCTGCCCATGAGATCTGAGGGCTCACATGATATATTTCAGTGACATCACATCCCAGCCAGGAATAACACCCTGCAGGGGATCTAAATGCACAGGAGGCTCACGCTGCTGGAAAATATGGCAAAGTCACTATCTTTCCAAACCCACCCTCAGAGCTGTGAGATGTGACAACAAATCTGCAGGCACTGGGTCTGGGTGAGGGGAAGTGTCTGACTCAAGCATTAGGCAGAGGTGCTACAGGGTGTCACCTCTCTGATGCCTTTAAAGGAGGTATCTAAGTCAAAGGTACCTCTTGGGACTTTATAATCAAACCAGTATTGTACTAGTGGTACATCTGACCCTAGTCTCCTATGGCTGCACACTTGGGAGAAGTTTTCCCTCCCTAAGCATCACAGCTTCCAAAGATTTGGGTTTTAACTGTTATATTTGGCAGTTTTCCCATTATGTCACAGAGCAATAATTATTTTCTGAATAGAAAAAAAGAACACACCCTAAATTAACAGTTTATAGCAGAGAACTGATAAAAATGTCTAGCATCTGGGCCACACACTTACTACTAGCCATAGTCATGGGACTAACAATACCTGCTCTGGGGCAAGTTATTGGTGCAAACAGTACCAAACTCAAGGAGCAGGATGCATTGGCTCTTACCTGGAAAGCGCCTCCAGCGTGCTCTGAAGCCTCTCCCACAGCCAGATACTCAAGGGCCTGATCCAAATCCCACTGAAGTCAAAGCAAAGCCTCCCATTTACTGCAGTGGGCTTTGCATCAAGCCCTAATGGCTAGAGTCACAAAGGGACCTAGGCTGCAATACTTCACCCCTCGGTGCCCTACTGCCTAGTGGAATTCCCAGTCCAAGAATTCCCAGAACCTGGGCAGCCAGGTTCCCCAGGCATTGTGTGGGGAGAGCTGGGCCTCTAAAAAAGAATTCACTGAAGCCAGCAAGCTGATTTCTGCCATTAGGCATGCACAAAACCAACTAAATCCTGAGGCTGCTGAGTTGCTTGGCACCCCTGTTCATGCCTAAGCCCTGGTAGGATTGTCAACTAGGCATTTCCGCATCTACCTTGCTTGCAGGGCTTGAGCCAGTAGGCAGACTCTGAGCATGCCTAATCCACGCAAAGGATGATGGGGGATGAGAAGTTTGGAGGCTGGCTGGCATGTGTTATACCCAATAGTCAGGGCACTTACCTGGGATGTGAGAGATCAAGTTCAAACTGCCTCATGTGAACCCTCCATCTCCCGGACAGGGGCCCTAACCACCAGGCTATGGTATAGTCAGGGGAGCTCCCAGCCCCTCCTCTTGAAGCTTTTCCACTCTCCCTGTTCATTAATGCAGGGGGGGTGATGCTGACTCACACACATCCCAGTGCCCTCGTCACGGCGCTATTGGTTATAATGGGGAGTGGCTCTCTTCCCTAGAAAAGGCTGATTTGGCTCAGGTGCCTCACTCCAGGAGAGGGTTCACATCTGTGAATCCTGATCAGAGACAGGTATCTCCTTCTGGCCTGTTGGTTAGTTCCCTAAGACCCTTGGGGGATCTGGGTCCTAAGCCCCACCCCTTCCTTAGCATTTCATTCCTGGCTAGCTTAGGTGGCTCCCTGCTCAGCATTCTGACATCCCTTTCTTAGCATCTAACTCTCCCCAGACAACGCATAGGAAGCCTGTGTCTAACTCAGGCCTGTCAATTCCATGCATCAGTGCACCTAGGAGTTAGGCATTGCCACAATGAGCATTGCAACACCTAAATCCCCTTTGTGACTCTAGCCCAAGCGCATATCTGGCTATGGAGTAAGGTCAGACCTCACCAGAGGAACAGGATTTTCCCAACACACAGGATTAAGCTCTGACATTTAGTTTGAGTACAAATATTGGCCCTAAGACCTAACTTCATATTTATTTATCTAACGACAAATGAAATAACTGACAAAGCAATAGGCCACTGAGTGATTTACAAGAATGCAACCTGAAATCCAGACAGCCCAAACCTCACTTATCCCCCATTAATTGGTCACATTTTGTCATTCCCATAGAGGTTTTTAATCAAACAATACTAACTTGCCTACTAATATAGCTAACATTTTTTAAACACCAAAAAAACTCAGTAGCACATGACAAAATATATGCCCTTTTAAATTAGTTTATTTTAATGTCTCTTTATTTCCCAACCATCTTATGTCCAGTTTAGTCCATGACTGGTTTTCAATTTTTAGAAGTGTCTGGAAAAATGAAGCTAGTTTTATTATATTGTTTAGATCTCATTTTTACATGTAACATAGTTCATCTTGGACACACATGCAGAGATCAGAGGAGGCGTCATTGCTTCAGAAATACAATTTGTGACACCTTACAGGGAGAGTCATTGTGTTCTCTGAAGTAGTTTTATATCTAGAAGATAACATGTTGTCTGTTTCTTTTATGGTTGGTGAAAGTCATATAAGGGAGAAACGTCACATGTATAGTAGGACTTGCTCAGTATGCAGTGGGGGCACATAATGCTCCTCCCCCACACAGGAAGTCTATGTGGGCAGGAGGAGAGAATGAGAGCAAAGGAAGGATGAGAATAAGGGATAAGAGAGGGCATCAAAGAGAGGAAAGGGATGTGACAGGACAAAAGATAAAAGGTAAGGACAAAAAAAGAGAAACTGTGGATGTAGCAAGAAAGAGAGGCGATGGAGAATGGTGTGAGGGGGACAGGGGCAGGCGGAAGTGAACATAGTAGAGAGAGCACCTAGAAGTGAGAAAGGAGGGTAGGAGGAGGAGCATCACATCACCTCTCCAAATTTACAACAACAAGTAAGACAAAGAGTCGTTCCATAACATTTGACAGTAACATGCCCTCAAACTAGGTATGTTTTTAACATTGGCCCACAGGAAGGTCCCTGACGCACCCAGACTTGTGGCTTACAAAAGCAAATTGAGCCTCTTGCTATGAGATCTCTCTTTCCTCTCTCCAGAGCCCTTAGCCTCCCATCCATTTCTAACACTGCAGTAATGACTATCTAGTGCTACCTGCCAGGGCTATGCAGCTGGACCCTCATGAGGGCCTATGCACCTTCCATTCTTCCCCCTCACGTGAGGCCACTGTACATTTATAAGAGTTGTGTGTGGTTCTTTTCACGTCTACTACTTCACCATTGCTGACGAGACCACACGTTTCTCATGATTACTTTTATGTCATCTCGAGTACCTGATATTTCTATAGCCTGAAAAATAATATTACCTCTCTTGACTCGAGCAGTTAACCAATATATGGGGTCCTACAGGTTGTTTCTCTTAGGAGGAGAAGTTGATGCTGGAGTCAGGTATTTCTTTGATACAACCCTGTTTATTTACAAAGAATGTACAATGAACAAAGCAGGAATCAAACATCAGGAGATAGTCTCTTTGCTCATAATTCCAAGCCTCTTTCGGACCGGCACTCTACCCCAAAAGGTCTCCCTCACTAGGGTTTTTCTGAGGCCTACACTCCCAGTGGTTGTCCTGCTGTCTCCTTGGCTTTCTGTTGCTTCTCTGTTAACTTCTCTGGTGCTTCTCTTCTCACACACAGCTCCACCAAAACCAATACCCATTCTGCCCACAGTGAAACCCCTCTCCCCACATACCTCAGACGTGGCCTGTAGTTTGGGTAGTAGCTCTTATTGTTTCAGTTCTCTCATTCCATAAATGAACTTAATGGTTTTGTATATTTTGCATAGATGAAGGGTGGCTGTTTCATCCACCAGCTTTAAGGAGATTTCACTCAACTCCTGGGAGAGCAATAACATCGGTAGGAGTGTTAAGTGTGCTGCTACTGTGTGCAGCAAAAATCTTTGAATTCATAGATGGAACAGAAACCACAGAGGACCGATGATATCACACCCACAAATTATGAGAATGTTCAAATTTTTTGTGGTCTGTTTGAATCTTCTTTGGGGCAGAGGGGAACCCTGTCTGGGAAACAGCTTGCAGAGAGATGGGGAAATGGTCAATAGGAATGGAGTGAGAGGAGATCTATGATAAAACCCCCAAGCATTTACACCTGTGAAGAGCAAGTCTATAACACCATTCTGGGTTTCTATGACACCACACAAGCTCCCTGAACTCAGATCAGAAAAAAATCTTGAACACCATTATTAGCTCTTTATTGCTCATACACTCAATTTATTCTACATATGGGCCAATCATTTGTATCAACAAAGCTTCTTACAAATGTAGGTCTCGCCCCTATAACTGGTAGCCTACAACCTTCATAAAACCCAATGGACTTCAGTGGGCCACTGTGCAGGCACAATTGTCTGTGCACATGCCGTCAATTGCAGGATGAGAGTCTTATGTCCTAAGCCAGCAAACACTTGTGCTCATGCTTAACTTTCCTCAAGTCAGTTGAGCTGCCCACGTGAGTAAAGGTAACCACATGCAAAATAAATACATAAATAATAAGAGCTAGCTCTTATGTAAGCATTTCCAGGACTGGAGCCTTATTCATGGCTGCTGAATAGCTAAGAAGAGCTAAAGGGCTTGAATCCCTCCACTCTGAAGTGGAAATGAGAACATATCCACTCATCACATCAGTGAGCAAGATTGCCCATTCCAGACTCAGTCTGGGCTGTAAACCGGGTATGTAATTTTTCTGTTATGTTGAAGTATGAATGAAGATCCTGAATGGATTTTTTCCCCTCAATGTTTCCCTCTCTTTAAAAAAATGTAATTCAAGGAAAATGAATTACATATTTTACACACTATCAAATGACAATTACTGCTATAAAACATAACAGGAATCAGATCTGCCCAAATGGGGGGAAATAGAAGACTTAACAGACACAGACTGTCTGTAAGAGTCTCTCTGATTGGTGACAATGGGCAGGCACTTCTCTATGAGCCTAGTGCTTTCACCAGAGGAAAAACAAATCTGAGCAGAAAAGAAGGGCTTGCGAGATGGGAGTTATTTCCAGGCATGTATTAAACCGTTGTTGTTGTTTTTTTAAAAATTACAATGTTATTTATATGTTAATTTGAGGGACTTTTTATGGACCCTTCCTTCTTCTGTAGAGGAGGCACTAGCAGGGAGGAAAGCCCTGATCCTGCAGTCAGGTGTAAGCCCTGTGGCCAATAGGATACGGTACTCTGTGGACACTAGGGTCTATATGTGTGGGTTCACGTGCAGGATTTGATAGACATTTATGCACATGCTTAACTTCTATTCACCTGCTTAAAGTTAAGCATGTGCATGCATGTTTGCAAGATCATTCTGTCAGTAGCCAGGAAGAAGAATATAAACATTCTTTGTTTAAAACTTTAAAGCTGACAGGAGATTTATACAAAATAAGGGATTATCATTAGCCTGTTGAAGGAATTACCTAACAGATAATCAGGATAAATAGCAGCCTGATGTTTACTACTAGACCCGGGCTTCTCACTACTCATATCGCTCCCAGCACTGCCTATGCAAGACAAGACATCCTTGTTTTTTCAAATCAGCCTTTTTTATAGACAACCCATTATCTGCCACCCACCCAAGAGTAGTAAAGCCTTCTTCTTCATTCATTCATTTAGAAGCAAGCTACATGTGATGCAAGAACTAGAACTGTTCACATTTTTCATGCAAATCTATTTTTGGCAAAATGACAGAATGGCTTTTTCATCAAAATGGAAATTTCCATGGGAAATATTTATAGTTTAAAAAAATTCAGGTTTTTGTAAAAAAAGAAAATTTAATCAAGACAATTCCAACAAAAATGAAATCTTATTGTCATCATTTTTTTTTTTTTGTGGGAACAAAAACCATTTCCTGACCAACTCTAACAACTCTCATCACATTTCAATACAAAGAATATTTCTTAAAACCACATTCATCAATTTTCTCAGTCACATACTAGTATTCCTTCAACAAAATGTCTTATCCCAGTCCCCCTAGGGAACTACATTTTGCAGAACACCATGGCCTCGGTTCACAAAGGATCTTAGGCATGCAACACTCAGCATCAATACGCTGAATGTTTAGGCACTTAGAAAATCAGTGGAATTCACAAAGCCTATGATAGGTGCCTACACGCCCTATACAATGAATGGGGAGAGAGAAGGGCCTAAAAATGGGATTCACAAAAGCCAGCACACGAGGTGGCTCTTCACCTTAGGTATCCAATAGGCGATGCCAAGGCAAGCAGGGTGCCCTAAGCTCAGAGAGTTTGGCACCTAAGTCAAGGGTGGAGGGAGGCACCTCCCTCTTCTTGGGAGTCTCAGCTGCAAACACTCTCTTGGCCTATGCCTGTTGTTGTTAACCCTCTCACATAACTTTTAGCCTAGTGCTTAGGGTACTCATTCAGGATATGAGAGATCCCCAGTTCACCTCCCCCCTCCACCTCAGGAAGAGATGAGATTTGAATAGGGATCTAATACCTCTCACTTGAGTGCCCTAACCATTGGGATATAGAATGGGGCAAGAGGCTCCCTCCATCTCTCCTGTTGAAACCATTCCACTGTGGATAAATAATGAGAACCCTTAAGCTAGCCAATGGGAAAGGCTGACCAGAGGGGTGTGTGCTAAGCCCCACCCCTCTCTGAGTTCAGCACCTAAGTCCAGGCTGCGAAGAGGCACCTATTTCTGCTAGCGAGTCATGAATTGAGGGGAACGTAAGTATTTGGTTCCCTCCCCTAAATCATGTTTGGGGCTCAAAACAATACAGCTGGCGGAAGACTCCCCCTTATAACCTGTTACCTAGTGCAGGGCTTCTCAAACGTCATTGCACCATGATCCCCTTGTGACAACAAAAATTACTACACGACCCCAAGAGCGGGGACTGAAGCCTGAGCCCGTCTGAGCCGTGCAGCCCCTGGTGGAGGGGAGCAAAAACCAAAGCCCAAGGGCTTCAGCTGCAGGCGGGGGGCTTTGGCCTCAGCCTTGGGTGGTGGGGCTTAGGCTTCGGCCCCGGGAGGTGGGGCTCAGACTTCGGTCCTGGGCCCCAGCAAGTCTATTGCCAGCCCTGGCGACTTCATTAAAACGGGGTCGTGATCCACTTTGGGGTCCCAATGTAGAATTTGAGAACCCCTGGCCTAGTGGATAGGGTACTCACCTAGGATGTAGGAGATGCCTAGCTCAATTCCCCCCTCCTCCTCCCGTGGGGGAAAAGGGATTTGAATGGGGATGAATCAACTAACTCTGGACTACAGAGTCATTCTAATTCTAGCCCACTTAATATTTAAATAAACAATTATTTTATTAAAAATGGAACATCTTCAACAAGAAAAATGGAGGGAGACCCATATCAGAATATTCTGTAGTCTAGTGGTGATTCCCCCTAGGCATGCCTACCAGATCAGGCTCCAGCATGCAATCTATGTGGCTAAATGCTTATCTTCCCCCAGTTTATGAATAGCTCTGGGGCTTAGGCAGGAGACAGGCATCTGAGTGCCTAGAGCAAGGCCGCAGTGTGCCTGCTCAGGTGAGAGATAGGCACCTGTGAACATGCCCAGAAGCAAAAACTTAGATGCTGACTGACTTTAGGTGCCTACAAGGTTAGACGGCAGCCAAGCAGGAGTTTTGTGAATCTCAGTGATGTCTAGAAACGGAACCTAAGTGCCTTTGTGGATTGGCCCTAACGCTACTAGTTAGAGATTCCCTTGGCTCACAGCCACCATGCATGGGGGTGGGGGTTTCATGTTTTCTAGCACTTGGCCAAGGATTTAAAAGGGATCAGTTCTTGCCACATGCAAAGGTAGCCTTGTGTACATGAGATAGTTTATCACCTTGTTTTATTATTGCTCTCCTTCACAAGAGCTGGCTTTTTAAGTTGTCTGAAGTTGAAATTAAAAAATGACAAGTGGGCAAGAAATTGACTTCAAGGCAACTCATTCATGAATCCATTTTAGCGAAACAAGACAAGAATGGCTTATACTGATTTTACAAATCTAGTTCATGAGGGCTGTTTCAAACATGGGGACTGTGCTATTTTTAATTAGCAAATTTGAGTCTTGCCCCACTTACGTTAGCATTGGTATTGATGGAGCTAGGTAGACAGTCCAATGAGGGCCTCGATTTTTCAAGGCCTTATGTTTGTGTGTATGTGTTTTTTTAAAAAAGACTCACTACCTCATGCCACCAATGTCTGGGTCCCCATCTCCTTTGCATAGGCACCGGCACCCTAGCTGCCTCCTCCATTCCCTTTGTATATTTGAGCCTTCACAGCTTCTGGTAACCATCTCTTGGATACCCATGAGTCCAAACCAATGTGCTCCATTTAAAAGTAAAAATGTTGGCTTCTTCTGTCAGCCCCACAAACTCAACCTGGATTAATAGTCAAGCTGTGTTTTTTTTCTCCCCCCTTGCCTTTTCATGACTAGTAGGAAAGGTTCTGCAGGCAGAATTAGCCCCTTAGCCAGCTTTGCAACTCCCATTTGCCTTTAGTGGGTTTGCACAAGTGTAGCTAATGGAAATTGGTAAGATATTCTGTTGATGATGTGCAAAGAGGAATCAGATCCATCTCTGTCACTCTTTGCTGTGCTGGCTTCACAAGGGTTTACAGGAGAAAAAAGCATTTAAAAACTTCGGATTGTAACTAAAGTAAGCAGTTTCTGAAGACACACAGAGAGCAGATCTGTTAACGGAGAAGACAGCACTTTGACTCAGTCACTCTTTAGACTAGAACTGCATTTTAAGCACTATACAAATTATAATCTTTACTGCTCAAGCTATATTGGAGTCTTTCCTCAGCCTGTTCAGCCTTCCTGGAGTGCCAAAGAGAAATGCACCCTGAAGTGCACTACAGACTACTGCTTCTGTATGGTTTGCCTCTATTTCTGTCAGCTGCTGATTGCCACACCTGATTCTTTAAATCAGCTCCAGCTATGCTGTCCCAGACATAATGGTAGGGAGCTGCTGACTGCATCACAGATCAAAATATTTTCTAGATCATATTGGAGAGACAGCTTTGCCATATCTCTGTCTGAGCAGATAAAATTATTACTCACCAGTGATAGTCTTCTCTTGGGGCCTCCTATGACAAAGACAGACAGCATTGAGGCATCCCCTACCAGGAAGCCAGGAGACATGAGTTGTCAATCCAGGATCACATATACACCCCAGTTCTCCCAATTCCTTCTAGTTACACTTCTAGAGCAAGCAAGTGTGTAAGTACTAGAAATGCTATTGTCACGCTATCTGGAGTGACTCAGGAGCAAGAGTGTCAACCCCAGCGCGGACTGTTAAGAAGCAGGGCAACGACCTTAAACTGTTGGTATGTTCTATAATGAGATTTCACCAACCCAGTCATAAATGTGAACTCCCAAAGAACTATAACAGTCTTACCATGGAGCCACAGACAGTCCCCCTTGGGCATTCTTGTCTATCTTGCCACACAGGAAAGCTTGGCTATGTGATATAGTCCCTTACACCAAAAATCACAACAATATTCAGGTCACTCCCAGTCCCAAAGGACCGTCATTTACCCCTAGTCAATTGTATCTCAGATCTCAAACCAAAGACAATTCCTGTAGCTAGTCCTGTAATAAACTAAAGATTTTATTAACTAAGAAAAGAAATTAGTTATTTACAAGATTAAAGAAGGTAATACACACACACACAAATAAGTATCATTCCTAACTTTCAAAAGATAATAGAAACTTATATCATAAACAGACTCGATATGTCCTTTGGGGCTAACCCAGCCAAAACAGCTGGGGGTCTTTTGCTTATGCTTGGTAATTCTTGACCCTTTACAGTCCAAGCAGCAAAGAGAACCAAGTTTCTCCTTGTCAGGGATTTTTATTCCCTTCACCTCAGAGCCCAAACTGATGGGATGAGTTCATATGCAGATCTCCCCTTAGATAGAGTGAGGAATGCAATCAACAAGGTCTCTGTCCTTTGATGCTACACAATGGCTCCTTTGTTTCCAATGGGCTTTTTTTTTTTTTTTTTTTTTTTTGTGCAGGACGAGTACTTTATTTTAATTAATGCTTTTTTTCCTGTTTGGTGAGTTACACAATTAGAGGTTTACAATGCAATCGTTTGCTATCACTCTATAACATGGTATACAGATAAGTGAGACTAATGCACGAAGCATCTTGCAAGCCATTCATAAGGTCTAAACACTAAACACATTCTTATCAATTTAACATCTATTTTAACACAGGTAAGCCAGATTGTTTTCCAGCTATGCATTTGTCAGTGTTCAGTGAGGCCTGGGGCCTTGGCATGAGCTGGCACCTGGTCTGCCAGCATCACAGATATCAAGAGGAATCTTCACATGGGAAGAAGAGGGGGATTTAAGACGGGTTTTTTTTTTAATATAACTATTACAGTAGCACTTAGAACCCCAAGCCCCCATTGTGTTAGGCACTGCAGAAACATAGAACAAAGACGTTTTTTTCCCAAAAAGCTTGCAATCTATGCAAAGTAGCATTTAGGGTGCAGGAGCGAGTGACTCGAAAGAACACTCAAGTGTCATTTGTGCTCCATGGATAATTCACATGCACAGGCACTCCTAGAAAGGTTGCTAGAGTGTGGGATAGAATGACATTTAAATAGGAACAACCTGACAATCTTGGATGGAAGAAAAACAGATTTCCCCACCACCCCTTGCAGAAGATTTACTGCCTGGGATCCCTAACCAATAATGGTAAAAACAACCCCAACATGCATAACAGCAGCAGCTATATTTTGCTATGGAAGGTCTACGAAAGGGCTAAATGGTGAAATAAACAATTACCTGGGCAAAGCACCCATGTGTTCCTCATGTTTGAAGTAGCACTCAAATTATGTTGGTAAAATCAGTATAATCTATTCTTGGTTTGTCTCAGCTACAATGGATTCATGAATATGTTGCTTCAAAACCAATTTGATGTAAGATTGTCCAATTTTGTAAATCTAAAGGCAATGCATTGAGCCCAATAAATTGAGCATTGCATAAATAACTGCCGATGGATACACATTGGATATTGGTATTGTTTAGAGAAGTTATTGAGAACTGGAAAAGGTTCCTGTGAGTCAGGAAAATTGCTGACATCATCATTTTATATAAATGTGTATGACCCAGCAAAACTAGATTAACACAAAACGCATTGTGTAAAATCAGTGTAGCTTCATTAGAGCCTGCAAAATAAACAAAAAGCTTTTGTCCTTTTGTAGAAATACGGGCTATGTGAAAGGTAAAACTCATGCAGTTGGTGGAAGTATGCTGATTTACACCAGATGAGGACCTGGTTCTGAATGGTACTGCATATTACAACATGTGCCAGCCCTTCTGAGAGTGTGCCTCACTCAGGGTGTATTACCAGTTAGGACAATGTGCTAGAATGCAGCTGTTTGGTGAAGGAATGATGGGTTTACCAGGCATGAGGTGCATGCTGTACAATAGAATGAATAAGAATGTTGGGTTCATATGTAATTCATCTGGTTGATGGGGTTTTACTTGTTTGTAAGCTATGGAGGAGCTCAGTGACCTGTGCTCCTAATCAGAGGTGATTCCTACCACCAGAGCTTCTTAAAACAAAAACAAACAAAAGAAAAAATCAGAAAAGGTCTTGCTATGTGAACGTGAATGTAAATAATACTTAATCCTACATCAGATTGGGTTACTCGGAGCTCTCTGTTTCTAGGTGATGACTATCTCGGGAAAAGTACTGTATAAGTTCAAAGTTTAAATATTCATTATCCTTATTTTCTTAAGTACCATTCTGGCTATGGAAGTATGGCAGGAACTTAACGTCAGTCAAACTCATAGACTCAGTAGTTGTAGCTATTCTGTGGTTAAGGCTGAACGTGACAGCTTCCCATTATATACAGGATTTTTACTACCATTCCATTGCTTCCTGAAAAGAAACCAACCCCCCTAAAAGCTTATATACTGCATCTTAATCTCAGTGTAGAGTGTTTCTTGGGAAGTTTGGTTAAAATCAGACAATGTGTGGTATGGTGGTGACATGCACCACACTGAAGTAAGCTTTTTCCCCAAAAGCATTTTCCTTTGTGACTGCCTGGTCCATGCTAATTCTTCCTAGTGCAAAGATGCACTCTTATAGGACATTTTTCCCTCTTAGGCAGGCCTTTCTTGGCAAAAACTAATAGCTGCTGCTCTAGAGTAGCTATTGTGCAATTCGGCCAGAGAAAGGTGGAACACTTTATGTTAATTTTAAACAGTGAGAATTACCTAGATATAATATTTTAAATGCTTGAAAATGTTTCTATTGGTTGACTTCCTTTCCCCCCTTTCATTCCTGCCCAGTGTGTGTTGTCCCCATATTCCACCCAGGTATAACTCCACCCACACCACACGACCGCCTGTGGACTTGCTAAAGTCTGCAGGAGGGAATCCCCATCTTGTTGGACTTCATACGAACTCAGAGGAGGGAGCCCTTCTTATGGATATTGTAGCGGGGCAAGCACCCCGCTCCGGAGAGAAAGGGGTTAAAACCAGCTCTGGCAAAGGGCTGCCCTGAGGAGCCAATCAGGCGAAGGCAGGTAGCAGCCAGTCCAGGCCTGGTGGGGCTGGTATAAAAAGGGCTGTGAGGTAGGCCCAGGCTGCCTGGGAGCACAGGGCAGGGCCGGCTCCAGGGTTTTGGCCGCCCCAGGCAGCCAAAAAAAAAAAAAGTCGCGGTCGCGAGCTGTGGCGGCAATTTGGCGGGAGGTCCTTCGCTCCGAGGTGGAGTGAGGGACCGTCCGCCGAATTGCCGCTGAATACCTGGACGTGCCGCCCCTCTCCGGAGCGGCCGCCCCAAGCACCTGCTTGACAAGCTGGTGCCTGGAGCCGGCCCTGGCACAGGGTATCTTCAACAAAGTAGTGCAGGGGCAGGGGCAGGGGCAGGCTGAGTTGGGGAGCTCAGGCCTGGTGACCTCCCAGGCTGAGGCCTGACAGGAAGGCCTAAGGAGGTACTGGGGCTGCAGGGAAAGGAAGCAGGTCCAACCCCCAGCCAATGATGAGTGGCCACTTCAGACTGCAGTCTGCCCCTGAGGGATGGGGCTAGCTGAAGACTGGCAGTGGATCACTGAGGCAAGGTGGGCTCAAGGGAGTAGGGCTCCCTGTGTGAGGGGCACACCCCAAGGTCAGGAGTACTGTATTCCAGGAGGGACGTGGGGCCTACACATGGTGGAGATAAAGGGACTGCAGAGGGGCAGATAAGGGCAGGGAGAAACTAGCCAGAGGAGGGCACTCCTGAGCTGGATAAGCTAATTCCTGGACTGACCAGCAGGAGGCGCTGTGGTGGTGAGTCAGCAGCCTTGCTACAGATATATATTCCCCAATACATGTACATTTCTAAGGCTGATTCAAATCTAGTAAATCTTCTGCCCACCCACAAATAATTCATTAAAAATATTGTTAAGGCTGAAAGTGGATATCAATGGATTCCTGTTTTTTTTTCCCCTGAAAAAAAATTACTTTCTGTACAAAAATTCTTCAACTCTAAACATCTCAAAGGTTAGGAAGTCTAGAAGGAACTTGACACACCTAGTTCTTCATTCCCATTTAATCCTTCACCATCATCTCACTTGATTTACGTTACACAGCCCATTTTGCACCCTACAATTAAAAAAATGCAAGAAATGGTCAAAGTAACAAATTACTTTGTTGGGCCAGGCATCCTTTGGCAGTGTAACAAAACTGCACACATAGGGTACTCACTGTAAGAACATTACTGCAGCACTTAATGTTCCAATAACCCCCATTTATCAAGCTATATTTACTAAGCTGGGATAATAATGACCACATAAAGTATGTAATATCTATGGCCCTGATCCACAAAGGTACTGAGGTGCCTAAACCCAGATTTAGGCACCTAAATCCAAGTTTGGGCTTCACTGTAATCCATGAAACTCCTGCTGATCCTGGCAGACACCTATACTCACTTGGTGTCTACAGTGGCAGATTAGACACTGGGCCAACAGGACCTGTGCCTGGGGGCCCCTGGAAAAATGGGCACCCTGACCTCACTCCTCAGCAGGAGTGCCGAGCGGGTGGGGGAAAGCCCACGTGCCCTGACCCCGCTCCCTAGCAGGAGTGCCAGGTGGGGACCGCAGGCAGAAGGTGTGAGGAGGGGCCCCCACTTGCTCTGGCCCAGGGCCCCACAAACCTGTAATCCACCTATGGGTGCCTTCATTTTCAGGGTAAAAGTTACTTCACCACCTAAGGTCTTGTCTACATGGTGCAGCAATGTGCACTAGAAGAATGTGAATTATAATGTGCACCAATATGAAATGCACTATCAAGCCTGAGTAGACCCTGCTAAACTAAAAGTTCCCTAGAGTGTGTTAATATCAATACATTGGTGTGCATTAGAATTCACATCCCTCTCATGCACCATGTAGGTAAGTCCCAAGTTTCTGCTCCTGTGCCCGCCCACCCCCAGGAACTCAATAAGTGCATGCTCTGGTGTTTAGATGCCTATATCCTTCCAAAGCCCAGAGCAATCTGTGAACCGGGGGATGAATGCGTTTGAGGCCCAATCTGGTAGGTTTGCTCAGAGGCTGCTGATCAGATCAGGTCCCATTCAAAATATAGCTGAAGGAGGAGCTGCTGCTGCCCATCTTATAACTTTTAGCCCAGTGATTAGAGCATTTACCAGGGATGTGGGAGACCCAGGTTGAATTCTCCCATCTCTACCAGAGGGGGAGAAAGGATTTGAGCAGGAAGTCTCCATGAGGAGGTGTTCACCCCACACCAATCCTGAAAGGGTTAATGAAGCTCAGAGAGGACCAATTAGTGTGATAGGTCCCACATGAGAGGATTAGGCAGGAAGAGCAACCCCTGATTGGAGGATGAAGCTCACCTGAGCAGGTATGGGCTGGGCTAGTATAACACCAGGAAGCTGCCACAAGAAAGAGCTGTAGTGAGCATGTCTGTAGCCCCTTTCTCTGTGTGTTAGAGAGGGAAGGCGGGAACACAGGAAAAGAGTAGGCCCCTTAGAGCCTGGCCCTGAGGGAGGGGTGTACCCTGAAGAGAGAAGGATGGAGAAGAGAGCCTGTGAGTAGGAAGCAGGCTGGGGAGTGAGCGGAGAGAGAGAGCAGGTGCATGCTCGAACATTGGGTTAAAAGTTATAAGGTGGGTGGCACTACCTCCTCCACTGACCATTTTGTGTGAAGCGACCTGGGCACCTAACTCATTCCTACAAGAATCTACCTAGGTGCCTAAGCTGCTTGATTCTGGGAAACGGGTTCCCACTTGTGGATCGCTCAGTAGAGATAGGTACCTCCCTGCAGCTGGGAACTCTGAGGGAGGAGTGGGGCTGAGCACACCCCTCCCCCACTCCCCCGGTTGGTATCTTCCATGGGCTAGTTTAGGCAGCTCCCCACCTAGCATGCTGGCTTTTGTGAATCCCATTCTAAGATGCCTATTTCTCCTCATCCAGTGCATAGGGACCCTAGGTGCCTAAGTCACCCTGTGTGGATTGCAGTGTTACTTCTGTGATTTTTCTAGGTACCTAAAGGTTAGTCTCTGACACTCCCTGTTGCAATGCCTTTTGTGTGGGTCTACAGCTGTAATGTTAATGACCATTTCCCCCCAAAAGTCCTGTGTCATCAGAAAGACTTCAACACTTCAATTACTGAGTGGAAAAAATAAATTATGGTCATGTTGATAATGGGGGAAAAATCACAAGCACCCTGAGACAAGATGGATTGTCTCTACAGATCATGGGAGCTGGGCTGTAAGGCATTGTTCAGTCAGCATGATGAATTTGCAAGAAATATTAGCACCTGAGTTCACTATTAAATACATTCATGCAGAATGATCTGCACTCAGCTAGTTCTCATCCAAATGACACCCCGGCTCATTTTTCTCTCCCAGTCTGAATCCATTTTTCTATTGCTCTTTTTATCTTCATTACTGCTCCCTTTTCTCATGGAAATTCACTGTTCCACTCAGAACCCCCCAGATCCCCCTCCATCATCGCTGTGGATTTTACTGTGATAAAAACTGCAGCAACATATCTCCAGCAAGCAGTACTTTAGGAGTGACCTGGAAGGAGGCTTCCACTACACAACACTGTCTCAGAGTCCTTCGGATTGAGGTCTTCATGAAGACACAGTTCCATCCTTGGGCTGTAGGCAATGAAAGGCTATGCCCCCTACTCCTTGTCCAAAAACACGAACTCCTCCTGCAAATGAAAAGCAAGTCAAGAACTCTGAGTTAAAATCATAGTTTTTCTCACTAGCATTCCCCACCGATATCATCAAACTGTCTAGAATGGCTCACAACTGTGAGTGCCAATTTCAGGGGAGACTGTTAGAAATCAGGACACAGACGCCAAACTGGCTGTGAGTTCTGTACTTAAATTTCTTCAACCAAGTAACATGTGCGATCTCCTCAGGCACTACTACAACCTTAACATGGAGTCACAGACAGGTCCCTTGGGCACTCCAGTCTATCTTGCCACCAAGGCAAGTTCACCTTTGCGACAAATGGTTCTTTACATCAAAAATCATAAGAACATTCAGGTTACTCCCAGTCCCAAAGGACCAGGCAATTGCATCCTAGATCTCTCACCAAAGGCAATACTTGTAGTTAATCCTGTAATTAACTAAAGATTTATTAACTCAGAAAAGAAATAAGTGTTGTTACAAAGTTAAGGCAGGTAAGCATATGCACACAAATGAGTCAGTCTTAGGTTTCAAAGATGATAGAAGCTGCCGTAATATGCAGGCTTAATATATCCTTTAGGGCTAACCGAAGCTACAAAGCTGGGGATCTCTTGCTTATGCTTAGAAGTCTGACCCTCTCCCTGAAGTCCAAGGAACATAGGCATAATTTCTTCTTGACAAGGATTTTTATTCCCTTCCCCCAGAGTTCAAGCTGTGATGCAACGAGTATTTGTGCGTGTCTTCTCTTCGTGGGTGTTGGGGGCGGGGGCAATCAACCAAGTCTTTTGTCCACTGATGTTTTACAGTGGTTAGTCTGGTGTCTATGGGCTTCCTTTTGTTGGGCAGGGGATGACACCTCTTGTGGTAAACTAGTATCTCACACTTGGTATAATGCTTCTCGCCTGACTCTGAGGGTTTAGAATTTGACCAAACATTTTTATAGTTACAGAACAAACACTTAAATATTACCTTAGAACATGTGACACAGATATTATAAGTAAGATCAATACATGCAGCAACTTAGAAGCATTTCATAAAGTCTAAATACTAAACACACTTTTATAAGCCTAATACCTATTTTAACTATACTAACACACAGGCGAGCCAGACTGGTTTCCAGCTTTGCATTTGTCCATGTTCAGTGAGGCCTAGGGGCCTTGGCATGAGCTGGCACCAGGTCTGCCAGCGTCACAGATGTGTTTGCTGGAATGGGATAACTTGGTGCAAAAATATAGAGGTGAAGTCTTGAGCTGTCTGAGTGAGTAGGTATCCCACATTACCCAACACCATTTAAAAATTAGCTATACTTACTAGACATATTCTTATAAAGACATTTTGGTAGGGGTAGCAACTTATTTTAAAGGGACAAACATTTAACTATATGAGAATACAGTACCACTAGAGACAGACAACATTTTTCAGATGAATAATTTATTTGCCAAAACCTGCAGTTTTGGATTGACTGAAACAATCCACTGACTTGACTCAAATCTGCTGAATAATTGTGGAAAAAAATATTTTCAGGCTAGATTCACAAAAGGATTTACACCCATTCACAAAACAGGAGGAGGGGATGGTATAGGTGATTTGCCAAAAATTAAAAAAAAAAAAATTCAGGTTGAATTGTTTTTTATTTTTTGGGGAACTGCCAGTGAACCAAAAGTCAGTCAGTCTTCCAGCTCTAATCATTACTCAATCATAGGGTAATTATTTAAACTACAACCTTACCACAGTCTAAAAGTGGCAATGTATGTAGTAATTAGTTACTCTTTGAATGATCAGATAATTTGGAATATTATTACAGAATAATTTTCAAGAGCATCTAATTACTGTGGGTCTAATCCTGCTAGCATTTTGCATGCAGAACTCCTGTAGAAGTTTGACACCTTGGAATACAGATTGATTTTTGGAACCGGGATCATATAATATTTATACATTGGTTACATGATTATATGCACGCTTTAGGAATAAAAACATAGCACTTTATTTTAAACAAAAATGATTTAATTACTGATCCATAATATTTGCATCAATGTTCTGAAGAAAGTGTAGGATAACTTAAGGTTTGGACTGTTTGACTAATAGCAAAAATAAAAGGTGGACATTTAATAACATTAAAAACTTTATTTTTCATGGGAATTTTAAAGTTTTGAACTATTTCACCTCGCTCTATTCATGTTAAATAAACTTCCAGCGAGGGAGATTTCTAAATATTAAATATTCATGAGCCCTGTGCAGCAGCATACATTTTGTCTCCATAGGTTTCAAATATGGAGATTTTTGTGGTCTTTCTGCAGCTTTCTGTAGAAAATACCCAATTATGGTCTCATGTTGATGGAATTGCTGACACAGGCACAACGGCTGAGCGGCAGCTACAAAAGAGTCTTGAGATCTTTAAGTAGCAACATCCTCTAAAATACTAAATTAGAAAAATAAGTGATCAGAATCGTATACCCCTCGGTTTTCCTGTGTGCGACAAAGTGTGAAGATACTTACAGAAAAGAACAGGCTGTAAAATAGAGATTTAAATTTGCCATCTAATTAGCCATCATGAGATAGGGTGTCTGTCAACAGTACAACATAATCCCAGGTTAATAGAACTTGAGTTAGGAGACCCTGGGTTTGAGCCCCTACAAATTTGTAACCCTAGATTAGGAATTGTTGAACCCTTGGTCCCAGCCTGGGGCTCCAGCATCTACCCTGCATTAGGTGAGTCCCAGTCCAACCACCCATATCCCAGACTTCTTAGGATCCTCACAAAATGTGGCTGCTCTAGCCCTTTGTTCATGTTGCAGTGTGGGAAAACTTGACTGTCCACTAAACCTTACTGTCCAGAGGACAAAACATTGATCCATGGGATTGGGGGATACTTCTAGGCAGACTTCCAGAACACAAGTCCAATGGGGCTGCATCTACACTGCAAAGGACTATGGTTTGAACCCTGGGTCCTGGCTTGGATCCTCTACCCCTGTGAGGTCCTGGGACCATAGGTCTTAATCCTGGGTTAGCATGATTTTTGTGTAGAGAGAAGGGGGCGGGGAGGGGGTTAGTTTTGAGCCTGAGTTCAAACCCTGGTCTTACACTGCAGTGTAGGCTTACCCAGAGCCCAGTGAAGTGAGTAGGAAGTCTTTCCATTGACTTCAACGGGCAATCAGGTCCATGCAGTATAGATATGTCAAATTCTGCTATTTTTATACCAGTGTAATTCTAAAGTACAACTTCACTGAAACCAGCGGATGTATGTCTCTCTTACCCTGGTATGAATGAGAACAGAATTTCTCTCTGCAGTGATATTTGAAGGGAATGGGAATTGCATGATATATACCAGAGATTGGCAACCTTCAGCATGCGGCCCGCCAGGGTAATCCCCCTGGCGGGCCGGGCCAGTTTGTTTACCTGTCCCATTTGCAGGTTCGGCCAATTGCGGCTCCTACTGGCCACAGTTCGCCGCTCCAGGCCAATGGGGGCGGCAGGAAGTGGCGCGGGATGAGGGATGTGCTGGCCGCCACTTCCTGCCGCCCCCATTGGCCTGGAGCAGCGAACCGCGGCCAGTGGGAGTCGCGATTGGCCGAACCTTCGGACGCAGCAGGTAAACAAACCAGCCCAGCCCTCCAGGGTGCTTACCCTGGTGAGCCGCGTGCCAAAGGTTGCCGATCCTTGATATATACATTTGGTACTTTCCTGATATAACCTTAATTTTGCAGATATTTCAATCAGCTTTATAAATTCCCTTTAACACTAAGATGTTTGAAAATTAAAAATATTTATGGTAAGCAATTAAATAACCCTAAATACTGTAGTATGACAGTACTTTGTCAGCATTACACTGCTGTAATTTGGACTCATTTGTGTTGTCTTTTAGCAAAAGTAACTGCCATAGAATAAACAATGTGTCAAAAAACTTAATTTGAGAATGCTGATATATCTCTTTACAACCTTTAATCACACGTCGGCATATGATATACACATGGTTCTGTCAGGAATTTCCCTAGGTTTTTGACAGCTCTTTAGAACTATTTCTGGCTGATTCCTCTGACAAAACTGTTCTGAGGAGTGGGGTATCATCTGTAATCTTACTGTCCGTTTTTAGTGTGGTATGAAAATGTTGCTTGCCTACTCAAGGTCTGTGAGGTCTGATTATTTTTTAATACAAGAAAGAAGGCTCCGTCAGCAGCTCAACAGCTCCAGATAAGGCTAAATCAATCCATTAAGATGTGCATTTGTGAACATTCAATTATACAGCCAGAATAGAATAGGTTTACTGAAATAATTGCTAATGTAACTCTTTCCTTCTTTCCATTAAACTCAGTTTAGTTTTGAAAATTAGTGTAAGGAGAGTTTTTGTATGCATTGTGTATAGAAACAGTTGAGACCCAGCTGGCTTTTTCTTAACACAATACACTTTTTTCAGTGCAATAATCCTAGAACCTTTAATTTCAGAAGGCATTGGGTATCTCTGAGTTAAAGTCCTACCATAACAAATCTAAAAATCTGTACCTGTGGGGGTTTTGTCTATGACCATTTCTAACCATGAGGCATCCAGGCTCCACAGAAGCTATGCTTTTTAACAGAAGAGCCAATTACATTTCTGTTAACATTTATAGAAACAACATGTGGCACTTGTATCTTCTGCCACTACCAAGCAAAACAATCTAGTTCTAGGGAGCGTCCTATCTTCTCCTATACTAGGAGATGTAATAGTGTAGCAGGCTCCTTTAAATTTGGAATTAGGGGGGTTTATGGGGAAATCTGAGTCTGGACCCTGACTTTCACTGACATGACATCAGCAGTCTTCTTCTTAATTCTCTTCTGTTTATAAACCATCTGGAGCATTAACAAAACATAGAAGGCCACATTCTCCACTGGTTTAAATGGGCCTTTTATGCCGCAGATTATTTGACTCAGTTTATTCAGCAAATTAATTACTTATAGCATATTTATATAAATACAGTTTAACTAAAATGTGGATTCAAAACAATGCATGATCATTTAGTCCCCAATCCTACAGAAACTTATATGCCTAGCCTGATGCACTTTGGGTAGTTCAATGGAACTACTCAGTGTGTAATGTTGAGTATGTGCATACGTCTTTACAGTGTCAGGGTCTTGTTGCCCACATGTAATATCTAAATAAAACTGCTTGTGCTTCCCTGCTACTTCCAATCCTTACCTAAATTATGTCAATTGTAGCTTTCTACAGTTCTACCTATTATTGCATTTTGAAGCCAGTCTCCTTGCTAGGAGCAGTTAGACTCCTATTTTGTTATCAGCTGGGTACAATTAGAGTTACATTAATCAGCTGTGTTTGTTCAACTGAGTTCAGATTTCCTTTTGATTGCTGTAGGCATGATTTGAATTTTATCACCACAAGTCAATTCTTTAGACAAAATTTCTGACCTTAAATAACCCAAACTGTCACATACCACACTTTTCTAACAGTATAGAACCACTTTATGAATTATAGACAGGGCTTATTGTCTTTGGGTTTCTATTTCTGCTCATTTTAATATTTGTCTTTTGTATTTTCATAGAAGCTTCTGTTTTTATAAGTTTATTGTAATGGTGATTGACAGGAATTGACAGTTATTTCATAAATACTGAAATAAGCACAACTTAAAAAAATAGCTAAGCACTTTTAAAGCCTCATTTATTGTTTGCGTTCTACATGCAAGATAATACTACATATTATCTACATTCTAGACAATACTCACTCCTGCCATGAGTGCAGGGACTGGACTAGATGACCTCTCAAGCTCCCTTCCAATCTTACCCTTCTATGGTTCAATGCATACAATGGGCTAAATTCAGAAATGTGGTGTAAGGTAGGATCCCTTAGAGACAGTAATTATCTTACAAACGGTATCTGAATTGGTGTAACTTGCATGCGGAGGAGATAGAAGAAGGTGTAAGTTAACGTAGGATGGGAACAACCCACTTAAAGTAGCCCTACCTTATTTAAAGCTTGGCTTCTAGCCATGTAACCTATATCAGCACTGATGCTCTTAGTCATCAGTGGAGTGAGGTAAGTAGTGGCTTTAAGGTGGCCTGTTAATGAACCAAATCACATCTCAATTTAGCCCCCTGAGTCTGAGGGAGCCTAAGACCTCGTTTACATGAGAGAGCTGCACCAGCTTACCTAAATGTGATTTTAAACCAATTTAGTTAAACCAGTGCAAAAGGCTATCTTATGTGGGTTTAAAACATGGTTAGTTTAAGTCAATTATGAATCAGTTAAATCTAAACAAAAAGAGGTGGGAGGGATTGCTCTGGCTGAACAAAATCAGTTTAAATAACTGATTTTTTTTAGTTAAACTAGTGCAACTTTCTTGTGTAGACAAGACCTAAGTCTCGAAGGAGTTTCCTGGGGTAGCCAAGCACATGGGGGAAGGCGGTGTAGTTTATATGAAGAGGGGACTGGAGGAAATTGTAAGCTAAATCAGTTTGGATGCCTTATAGCCTAGTTTCTGAATCTGGGCCATTGTGTAACCACAAAAAAATCTGTTTTCCATGCTGGTACTGAGATAAACAGAGATTATAAAGAGAAACTGACCGGGCTATAATTTACAGCAGGGAGTACATATGCAGCAAGCATAATAGAAAGGAACCTTGCCAGTTCTTCAAAATGTATGAGCTGTTTTGTTTGTTAGTTTTTTGGTTTTAATCAAAGATGGGTATCTGTAATTATGAAAAAGTTTAACATGATGAGCTGTGTCCTCCACAGGGTGGTATTAAATGCTGCCTTTTGTTTTCTTCCACAGTAAAACCAACAGTTATTGATGTTGACATTTATGTTAACAGCATTGGCCCAGTGTCATCAATAAATATGGTAAGTGTCTTGCTAACAATGATTTTATCTGGACTGCTTGTCTTGGCATCAATACTTGCTGTTGAAGGGGGGGGAGAGAAATGTCACTAGGATAAGATGTTTTGATTGAAAGCAATAAGAAATAAGTCAGCAGACATAGTTCTACTTTTTAGACATAGTTCTACTTTTGTGCCTTTCCGAGGAGAAATAAACCAACTCAGCAGTATCATGCTGAGTGCTGCCTGTCATAAAATGCTGTTATATCTTGAATGATAAAAGTATGATGTTCAGAAAGACACATATGAAACAAGCCTGTTTCCAGGAAAATGTTGCAAGTGATGCTTAAATAATATCGTTTAGGAATACAGGAAATTAAAATTAAATAGAAACATGTCTATGTAAAATTAATGTTCATCTTAAAAATAAGCCAGGTATTCACAATATGTCCCTGTATAGAAATATATATGTAAGATTTGGCTTTAAGTGTTGAGTTAACTCTGGATCAAAATCAGTATTAACTCTATCAGTGCATTTATTTACATGAGTTTATCAGATCTCCAATGTTGTACTATAAATCAATGAGAGAATAGTGTCCTTCATTTTTCCCCTTGAGCTTTCGGAAAAAAAGGTCATCTTTAGTTGTACTGTGTGCATGAGCCAGGGAACGCAGAACTGTCAGAAGGCATGTGAGACACTGCTCGTGTGTCTGATACCACTGGTTTATGCTGGACCCAATCTAATCATAGAAGTAAAACTCTCTTCTAGATCACTGTTAACAGACGGTTTAACATACAGGAAAGGGCTCAGTTTTTGCAGTGACAAATACTATAAATTGTGCTTCTTTATCTTGATGTTGACATAGTTACATAGGCTTGGATTGTTTTTGTGGCACAACTTTTGGCTTCAATTCATGGATTCCAAACACTCTATGTTGTGTGGAGGGATGAATTTTGTCCTAATGTGGTTCAGAAATGGGGGCAGGAATTGGGGGAAAGGAGGTTTGCTAATATTTTGATCTGCTCACATCTAAAATCTCCTACTTAAATTCTTCAGGGCAGACACTTGGAATTCCATTGTGTGTGTTCAAAACCTAGCCAACGACCCAAATTTGATTGCGCTCTGTGTGGTGCAACTGTAATATAAATATTAAACAATAAGTGTAATTGTTCTTTTAGCTTACTGGGGAGGGGGGCTGAGTTTTGAAACCATTGTTCTGAGTTTGAATGCCAATGCCTTTTTTCAACGGCTTGTTAATGTATATTTAAAAAAAAATCCAAACACGAGACTCTCTGTGCAAATGGGAGATTTGGCAAGTGAAGATGGAACAAATAATCAGTACTGGGAACATCTCATAGTGTCACACTCTGCGAGAGAGTGAAACATTTGGTTATATTTCTTCAGTTGAAGCACAGAATGTGAAACAATGGAGGCATCTGTGTTATTCTTAAATTGATAATTATCTTTCCTCCAACTACAATTCAGAGGAATGTGTCTACAGGAGGATCTCCTCTGCATGCATTCCTCTGGCTCACATTACTGCAGTATGTGTCTTGTGTGTGCCCTGCACAAGGGGAATGAGAAAAGTGAACAACTGACTTATTAGGTTGGAAAGGTTTATTTAGTTCCTTTTCCTTGCTCTGAGCTGCTGGAGATGTAGATGTATCTTCTGTCACAAAATACTTGGATTAACAAAATTTTATAGGAACTGCCCAAACTAAGGGGATGAAAAAAAAAACACTTCAAGTGAGCCAGCAGTACTTGGAAGTCAATTTATGCTACAGTATAACCACACCTGGCTTACTTATGCTTTAAGCCCAAGTTCCGAGTACCTCATGAAATTCTGGTGAGGAAATACATTAAGAAGTCAGTTATTTTTTAAAAAATCCCCAAATGTGGCTGTGTAATATTTGGAGTGTGGCTGGCATGTTGATATTTATGAAGTAAGTTGTTTTCATGTAACGATACAGAGTTACAGACAACATAGCCTTGCTACATGTGGTAAGTATTCCATCTATATAAAATACAGTAGAGCAATAAGTAAAAACACTGAAAGCTATGTTCAGTAGAGCAAGAAGATGACTGAGCTTGTATTGTGGGGTAAATAGATAAGGTTTGAGGAGAAGACCAACTCAGGAAAAGCACCATTCTTGTCATCATGAGCACACACCTCCAGCTCTTCCCTTAGTTCTCAGCCTGACAGTGGCTTCCAGCCCTCCATCACACAGCTGTCAAGTTAGTAAATACTGAGCTACTCTGTAAAGGTAACTGCCAAACAGTTTCTTATTGGGCAAAGAAAATCAGGTTAAATTAGATTCCATCCGCCTCAGTATCTCAAGCATGAGCTCACCAACAGGTGGTGGGAAGGAGTTAACCTGCTTTTGTCTTCCAACCATAACTCTTAGTTGCTTTTTATTTAACCTGCACCACTCTGAGGTTAAATTGTATATTGCTCTCCTAGAGCTCAAATGCCACTCATGTGTATATCAAGTTTCATCCGTGATTTAATCCTGTAGATAAAATCTAGGGGGTAAAACCCTCTTCCTTAAATTACAAAGCAATCTGAGCAATGGGTGTTCAATTGAATATTTGAGCAAATTTTGTAGATCAAGTTTTGTTAGAAGTACATACCTTTGTCCTGCTTATGATCAAACCTTAATATAAATGCAAATTCCCTTTTCATTCACATGGAGAAAAAAATGAGGAAACAGCTGACAAAACATGACTACTACAGAGACAGTATGAAATGAATTTAATGTGAATACCTGCGTCCATGATAGGAAAGCGAATCTATTCAACCCAGGGCTGGAGTCCTATTAGATCTCTGAAGGGGAGGAAATATCACTGGGGATCCCCTTAAGGAATCTTCCCTGGGGGCGGAGTTTGTCCTCTGACTCTGGAGGATACCCAGAGACACACCTGGATGTGTCAGGAGGTCAGGGCCACCTGCATGGAGGCTTTGTGCCCCCAGCAGCTCAATCCCAAACCTTCATTCACTGCACTACCAGTGCTTCCCCAACTGGTCCCAGGATCTCCATTAAAGGATCTGAGGATTCCCACAATGGAAGGGGCCATGGTGAAAAGGTAATACAGCTCCAGGCTGTGCTCCTTTCTTAAATCTTCATGAGGGGTGATCATCCCTCTGGCTCTACCACCATTAAAATGGGGCTGGTCCTCCTCTGCCCACAGAGCGTGGATTAGAGGTTGGGGACTAAGCAAAAGAGCTCATCTACATTTCCTGCCCATAACATGAACTAACAAAGCTGAAGCTTTAGAAAATTTCTGACTGCAATCCTGCATTTTTGGAACTACTTAACTCAGTGTAGGCATGAAACCAACCAGCAAGATCCATTTTTATATATTACCCCTTTACTGTGAGCTATAAACCATCTAGGTAGGCTTGGAATGGGTAGGGGTTAACTATGTAATTAGTGGTCTGATGGGTGCCCCCAAACTCCTGGGTAGTAGTTTATCTCTAGTGGAACTTGAGTAACCTATCACAATGCTATCCAGTCCTGAAAATGTTCAAGGAGTTTCTTACTGCAGGAAGTCTAAACTAGTATGATATTAAACTGGGCCAGTAGCTAACTTTCTATTTTGGGCTGCAGCTGAGTAGTCTACTGTATTTATTGCATCTGCATGTAATACAGCCAAAAAGCAGCTCCCACAACTGTCATTTAAATAGTCAGCAAGGTTGATGTATTTTGGCTGAAACTGAGAGTGCAATGGTGGGAAGGTAGCCTTCCCTTTCTTTGTGCCCTTGCACAGGAGGAAAGCAGTATTGCACACTACTGCAGTCCTTGTGCTCTCCTGACTGTAAGGTTGCTCCAGGCTAGTGCCAAGAGCAGCAGTAGCCTCCCTAAAAGAAAGTTTTTTGGGGTCAGCTACAGGCCAAGTCTTTCTGTTTGTCTACTAATCCCCAACTATTCTCCCATGGGTCTGTCAACATGGCTTCTATTTTATAGATACAGAGGTGTGTGTAATATATAAAATATGGACCATATAAAAAGAGGGCCTCTGTTGGTGCCTGATCTTGGACCTCTGTCTCCTGCTCTTAAAATACAAAGGAAGAGGTTCCACTCAGGGGTTACTACGACTTCAAGCTGTAGTGAGTGGAGTCCTCGCAGAGTTGAGAGGACAATGACCACCTTCCCACTTGCAGCTCATTGGCCCTACAGAGGGTCCTAGCAGATCTGGGTCAGTGCCATAGAGGTGACTTCCCCCATTCTATGAAGGCAGTGGGATCTGTGTGTCCAGGGCCCCTCAGCAAGAGGGATCTTTGGGGTGCAATCTGGGCAGAGCTAATATTAAATAGCAGCGGAATTACTGAGCACAGTCAAAACAGAAAGGAGAAGTTGAGGATAGATGGAAAAGCAATCCAATGGAGTGATGCAGAAAGTTTGTCCCAGGTGGCATTAGCTTCAAAAAAGAATTTTTCCAGCAGTAGAAGGCTTATGTAAAGTGATAGTAGTAACTAGTGCTATACAAAAGTACTTTGAAATGTAGAATCTCCACACCCATCTAAAATCTTCAGGGCAGCATTTTTTTAAAAAAAGTCAATTTTATAAATAAGTCATACTGGGAAAAAAGGAACATGAACTGTGATTGTTAAAAGATATATCAGCTGGCTGCCTAAGGAATTGCCACAAGGTATTTAATATAAAACCACATTAGAACTTTCCATGTGATTATTATATCCCTTTAACTTTATTATCCTATCTTTTTATACAGATAAGTTACAGAAACCCATCACTGGCCACTTAATGATGAAATGTCATTAGAGATTCTAACTTGTGAGATGTGGTATTGATGTCTCACAGGAACTTATTCAACTTTTACTGTTATTTAAGAGCATTGCTATGTCTTAATAAAAAGAATGAGTTTAGAAGACCCCCCTCCTAGTGAAGCAAGCTAACTTTCATTAACATTAGGACCATTCCTGTTGTTTTTTTTAAAAATGTTTCCTTTATGTCTGATGTTTCAAAATATAGTTTTCAAATTCCACATCACAGTTTTAGTCAGTTTTAGTGCTACATTTTCAAAATGATGCTCAGGAAATCGATGCATCTGCATCAAGTCCCATTCTTTTCAGTAACAGCATAGGGCAGGTATAGTCAATAGGCAGACCATAGGGCAAAATCCGGACCGCCAGATGCTTTTGAATGGACCCTGAAATCTTTTTATTTACTTATTATTTTTTATATTCTCTGAAGTCTGGACCTTGACTGTAGTTTGACCAAGAAATTTGGACCTTGACACAAAATAGCCTACCCCTAGCATAGAGTCATAAACTGTTTTATACATGTTAAAGCTTAAAGTGGCACCACACAGTACATTTTCTTCAGGTATGACCTAGGCTTGTGCCTGAATGAATTAGAAATGGAGAAAGTTGAAGTTGAGACATAATTCAGGAAACATACTTGAATGTATTTGTCATTCCCCAACATCTTCCTCTTCAAGAAGCTCAGTAAGGCAGAAAGAAATACAGTACTACCCTATAGGCAATTCAGTCCCTAGAAAACCAAATCAGGTCTGTATACACACAATGGACACGCCTAACTTTGTTTAGCATCTGGATGAGGTCACAGCCTGAGATGAGAAAAGGCTGCAGCTCTACCTCTCTGTGGCTGTAGTACCCAAAATCTTATTTCAGTGCAGCTGCATGTAAAAAAGGTGTTTGAGAATGTGAGGAACCTATAATTATCTATTCATAAAGTTATCGCTTATCCATTGGATAAATGCTCACTCATTTATTCTCATACAATTTGAAAATATAATTTATGTAGTGTTCTTTTGTGCTTTTTATCACCACCTTCTTTTTGTCCACTGTCTAGTCTGCTTCCTCATATCTTTATGTATGCTCTATTTCCTCTTTGTTCACAGTTCAGTGTTATAGAATAAAGCCAATTCTTTACATGCGTATGCCCTTTAATGTATTGATAGACTTCTTTGAACTGCAATTTCAAAGTCCCCAAATGCTCACTTTTCTTCTCCACAGACACCCTAGGTATTTTTTAAAAGATGTCTGAAAATAGACACTTGCCTCTCAAATACTATCTCTGGCTTGTAATGAAGTCTGAACTTCTAATTGCATGTTTAGTCTCTACACCTGTTTACTCAAAGTAAATATACCATTGAAGCATTTGCAACTATGGAAACATTATCTGCCCAACTTAATGTACTAAAGCAAACCTATTTTCAAATAAAATTGCAATTACAACTGTGTTCCACCCCACACTTCTACTGAGTTTTAAAAAAATATATAACATAATTTCTTTATAGGCATCTGTCATAGTTCAGAGCAACTGCGCCTGTATTTTCCCCTCAGTGGTCCTGCCAGGGCAACTGTTCTCAGGCTTCCAGCTGCTGCCTTTCTGGATGGAGCCCTGTGTCTCTCCCCCTTCAGACTGGTGTATTTCCAGGCTTCACAGTTCCCTGCCTTCACTGTTATTCCCTGCACAGACAGGTTACCCGTGGACACCTGCTTGCTTTCTCTTCAGAAATGATTAACAGGTCTAAATGCTAGTTATATGGCACCACACAGCACTTTCTGTACAACCCTCTTTTATTCTTAGGTAAAAAGCATTGCAGAGAAAACATATTAAAAGAACCTAAACATTTTAATAAGCTCAACAGAATTCACCTCAACCCTAACATGGATTCTGGCAGGCCCATTTTTTTCCAAACCTGCTCTAAGAAATGGGGCCCTCCAGGGACTACGGGTACTGTCCGTTTGCTGGATCAGGAAGAAGGTCCTGATCCAGTTTAAAACCAGGCTATTTATCCCAAAATCCTTTTTGTCTGTTGGTCCCTGCAGAATCCACTTTGAACTAGTATATGCAAACCTCACCAGGGGGATGGCTTCAAAGCACTAAAGCATTCCCCTCCTACTAGAGAGAGTACATACAATTATGCTTGTCATTGTATTTTTAAGGCAATGTATTCCAAAGGTATTAACCTTAATTCAATAAAATTCATTTTAATTCCATAAGGTTGGTTCAGGATGTTACAGGAATCTGTCACAGCTTCTTTTAGATACAACTTCTACAGCAGAACTACTCTGTGTCAGTCATTATCCTGCAGCTTGGAGTTTCATTTTCTCTGCAGAGGTTTCCCTCCATTTCCTCCCCGCACAGTAACTACTTGTGGGAAAACTGGTGGTTGGTTGGTTTGTTTTACTTAATGAGTTCAGCTCATGAAAAATGCTGGAGGGCTTGTTCTCAAATAAACTTGATGTATAGTTCATCAAATTTTCAAGCTCCTGTTCTGGACCCCAGTCCAGCAAAACATTGTAAATCTGTGCTTAACTTTAAATGAGTAGTCCCACTGAGTTTAATGGGATGAAGATGCTTAGCATATCCCTAAGTATTTTACTGGGTCATGGTCTAGTGCTATTAATCTAGGGCTTGATCCAGAGCTCATGGACTGGACCCATCTCCTATCTGTCTAACCTTCTTTATCTGATTCTTTTGTTAAATGCAGAAAGTCAAATATGTATTTCCAATTTATCTTAGTTTTGTATAAATGACTTTTAATGACACAATTAAAAGAAGCCCAGACTGCACAATCTCAACAGAAATGGGCACTACAGAAATAGCTGAGGCAGAATCAGGATGACATGTTAGTTTCTTCATACTTGAGCAATGCCTGGGTAAGAACAAGACAGGGTTTGTGTCCTTCTCATCTAGTGAATGCCAATTAAATCCACACTCTCATCTCGCCTACAGCTTGTGGATCATTTCCTTAATTCAGAAAACTATGATAAAATTGCTGGATGGGGTGTTATGCTGCTATGCTTTTTCCACTGGGTAAATTCTGAGTCTCATTGCCTAGATCACTTTCATTCTTGGCTGTCCACAAACTCCAAGTTTGTTTTACATCTTGCATCAAGCTTTCCCAAAAAAACGAACCTTGATTATTGGGTGCACTGCACATTCTAGGTGTTTGTATCAAAGGTTTCTGGGTATAGGACCGTTCAGTAGTGGACTTGCATTACATTACAATGGAGACTAGTAGTTTGGTAACTGTCCTCCTTAATGATATTTGGCAATTAATGTTAAACTGTTAACAACATTGTCTAGTGTTGGTCACACCAGCTTAAATCTAAAGTAACTCTAATGGAGTCAATAGAGTCCCTCTGGGTTTACAACAGTGCAATTGATGGATCACTTGAGTAGAATATGGTCCCAAATCTTCAAATGAATCGCAGAATATTCTGTTTTTTATAGTATATTCTATTGCTAGGGGAGTCAGTTCCATTTACCAACTACTCAAAAAAATCAAAAGAATATCCTTCATTTTTCTTATCGACCTCAAATTAAATCAAACCCAGAGGATCTGGGTGCCCTTTGTACTTTCTGTATGACAGAATGTCACCCATCTAATCAGGCAACTTTTCATTTAGTCTCTCATGGCTCCATATCAAAACTGGAAGAGCTATATTTCATTCACATTTCAAACTTTTAGTTAACACAGTGTCCCTTGAGTCACAAGTGCTCAGTCAGTGTTACTCTGGTACAAATCAACTAGTTCTCCTGGGTGGTTCTATTGAATTAAGGAATATAATGAATGCTTTGTCCCTGCAAACTTAAAAATCTACAGAATATCAGGGATTCCCATTTCTGCAAAGGCATTGACATATCCAGACTCCACCATGCTTTCGCTAAAAGTCAGACGTGTATCATTACAAATGAGCATTACGGTGATTTATTACTTTCTCAGATTTGGAGAGAAGCCTCCCAGGCTATGAAAGTTGCTGATAATTTCCAGGTTCTTTGTATGTTTTCAAAGGGCTATTCTCCTCTTGCTGCTGCCAATTCTGGAGCTGCTAGACCTGCCTGTCCCCATCTCTTTGTGTGGCTTCTTTCTTCTGATTAGACTTTGAAGGCAGAAGCAGTTCTGCTGCATATACTACTAGTGCATCCTGGATCCACTGGCCTCCCCACAAAACCTAGGTCTCTGCTGGATCCCTCTGTCGCCTTTCCTTGTTGTAACATTTCAAACCCTTTCTACTTGACTTGAGACTAGAAGGTAGCTGGTGAGGGTAGACCTTTGTGCAGTTTCCATTAGATTTCCATGGTATTTTCTGTGGGAATGGGCAATTTGGCCCAGCAGGTTTGGTGTGAAGCTAAATGATTTTGGATAAACCACCCTCACATTATAATGGAGCAAAATTTAGAGGCTTCCTCCACACAGACAAAGAAATAAAATTAAAATCTTGCAAACTATAAGCATCTTTGGTGAAATGTTCACATCTCTGAAAAGCAAAATCTAGCAGATGTAAAGAGAGGGCTCCGGATATGAACTGTTTGATGGACAACCTGCTGGAAATCTTAGTGACCTGCCCTTCCACTGATGGGGATGAAACTACTCCCATGGCAGCCTGAAAAAGCAGCCTTGATTTTTTTTTTCCAGTGACCGTAGCTCAGCATGCGTCTAACAGGCTAAGCTAAAAGTGCAATCATTCTGAGATACTTCAGTTCAGGTGCATCCCAACATCGAGACTGCTGTTCACCTTTGACTCTGGATCTGAAAAGGGGGAGGACTTGACTCAATTGTTGCTAAGTACTGAGCCTATTTATAACTTTTCTCCCTCCTATACAACTGCTGCATGCCTTTGAGCTACACCTCCTCATCCTTTCCCTTATCACAAAATGCTCTTAAAATTCAACTGGGGTGGCTGTTAGTTTTCAGAGCTTTACTTCACTCTCTCTTTAGAGAAGAGCAGGGATCTTTGTAACCTTCTAATCCTATTTTTATAAGTTAAAATAGTTAGATACATTATAATGATGCAAAGTCATACTGCTGTTAATCATTCTCACATTTCTATTTGGACATTCACATAGTCGACATGCTGGGCTGGGCAAGGTCTATATGCAGTATTCAAAAACTGCTGTCTCTACCTTCAATCTCTGTCAGTAACTATGATCTATTGAATCTTAGATGTGATCACCATTTATAATCCACCTGGGCTATTTCACAGACACTCGGGGTTTACCTTTCCCATTGTGTAGCTGTTAAACATTTGCTACTGGATGTTGGTCTCCAAATAGAGGCCATACCCTCGCTCATGTAATCAACTAGTGGCAGGATTCACGTTATGCCTGTGTGACTTTCCTCATTGTCATGTTCTAGACTCAGTCCTCAGACTAAGGCCCTCATTGTCTGAAAGAAGCCCATTTAGCCAGGGAAGTCTCCCTCAGGCGAATGCAGTGAGGTTGCATCTTCTGAGTCACTCAGCATATTTTGCAAAGAGGGTGGGATTTTTCACTAATGTTTGAAGGACTAGGCAGCCAACTCCCTTAGAGTAGCTCTTTTTACCTAGAAAACCTTGACTTCAACTGTGGTTTCCAGTGTAGCTCTTTTACAGATGGATTGAAGCACAAGAAGACCAAGTGACTTTCCCCCCTTTGGCTAGGTAGTGAGTAACTGGGACTACAAACAAAGGAGGAACTTCTAGGTTTCCAGACTTCTGCTGTAACCATCAGAGCCAGTGAATTTCACTCTTAAATTAATCCATCATTCCTGTAACAGTAGCTAGTAGTCAGTGGATACTGACCTCTGTCATGTAATAAAGTATTAATCTTTTGCAATCCCGGTCTATGGAGGGTGACTGAGGCCAATAAATTTGCTAGGTTGCTTCTTATCCAGCAGACTCAAAGGGTAATCAAACATCTCTCTGTCTAACAATGTCAGTCATTTAATTTTATTGCTTTTGATGACTGAAACGGAGAGCACTGAGCTATCAGCAGGTCTTCTGCACTGCACATGGAAATGAAAGTTTTCCTCCTGCATTACTAATTGGCTTCAGTCTTGGTCTTCATTTCTCTGGGTGAAATTGTCATTTGATCACATGCTTGCTAAACATCTGGCCATCTTTAAGGCAAAGTAGTTTCAATTTCCCTAAATTGGGCTTCATGCATTATGCAAACATTAGTTCATTAGAAACTGAGATGAGCCATCAAGCTATATTGTTTGGTCAGGATACTGTAGGCTTATGTCTTTCCTTTCAGTGTTAGTTTGAAATCAGGCCCGACAATGTAGAATAAATTCAGTCCACTCAATCATTTTTATTTGTGACTCAGCTAGGGCTTTACACAGAGGTCCAAGTAGGGTGCAGTAGGTGATTTTGCCTTTGCTCAGAACTTATGCATATACCTATATGCAATGATTAAAACAGAACATTATCCATAAAAGGCCACATGAATTTCCAAGGAAGTTAATAGAATTATGCCATGGATAAATTTGAGACATTTTCCTAAAATATCCCATACTGAAAGATAAGCAGTTAAAAACAAAAATCACAAAGTTTGTCTCAGTCCAGAGTATACTCCGTCATATTCCCCATTGTCTTCACCTTGTGTATTCATTTATTCCACTGCCAGGAGAGGGGAGGAGATATAAAATGCTACTAAACTGGAAAGGAATGATCCGCATTCACGCTGGTGTAAATGACTGCATGAGGTGCAGGCAACAATGAGTCTGACCACTGTCTGAGAGACTTACAGTATCGACTATACTCCTATTACTGTTCAGTCCACTGTGAAGGTCAACTTTGGACCCAGATGTTTAGCAGGTGAAAATTGACACAGCTCTATTGGCTTCAATGGAACCATGCTGATTTACACCAGCTGACAATCTGGCTCTTTCCTAAAGATTTGTCCTAAATGCTCCTAAATTGAGGCGTCATCACTTGTCTTCCTCTTTCACACAATGTTCATGACTTTTTTGGCCGACCTCTATACCGAGTGAAGGAATGGATAAGAACTTTCTGGCTGAGCAAACCTGAAAGTTGCTAAGTCTATCTTCATTATTTTCTCTGCAATATGTTCCCTAATCCTCTGGTGTATGACACTGTATTTATGTAAATATGGCTGATTATTTTTTTGCCATCTGGACAGTTCTGTTAAATGATAAGAAGAGAGGGAGAGCCAAAACAAATGTAGAAACCCTCTGAGGTCTCACTAAAGACACTAAACATATCTTGGGAGCAGCCTAACCAAAACAGAAAAGTAAAATAATAAGCATCTGACAGCTGTAGCAAGAATAAACGGGTAAACTGGTGAGGTAATGAAACATTTCAGGAAAATAATCTTCAGAATTTTTACTGTGCTCACATGATCTGTAGGATTTCTAAAAAGTCTAAGGAAAAAAATCTATTGTGATTAAACAGGACTATCATGCACTGGATAAATATTCAAATTAAGAAGACTGTTCTTCAATTTAGGCCAGATCTACATGAGGAAATTTTGCCAGTATAGTACATCAGTTGGGCAGTGGGTTTTTTTGTTTGTTTGTTTTTTGCAAAAGCCCTAATAGAGGCAGTTATACTGGCACAGCTCTACTTTTTGCAGGTTTAGCTTATTTTGCTCAGGGCCCCTGAAATAAGCTATACCACTCCAAAGCTAGGTTTTGCTGGAATAAACTGTGTCCATGCTTAGGAGCACTGTGCCAGTATAAAAATAACATCAAAACTTTCCACGTGTAGACCTGGCCTTAGGGAAGTGGTATTAGCGATGTAGTAGGAAGAGAGCCTGAGACTTAAGCCCTTGTATCAGAGGTCTGAGCTAAAGTAGTAGTTAAAGCTTTACATATATAAAGCAAAGAGAAGCTGTGAGGACCTGCTTATGGAATCTGGCAAGAACAGGGCTAATATTGCAGAAATACACATTCCTAAGAAGGGCTAGGCACAGAGTACTCATGCAAACACATTCCGATATCAAGTGGTACCAAAACATTTCGATATTAAGGATGGTACAAAAACATTCCCCAAGTATAACAGGAACACACTGACCCTTCCTAAAAGATAAGGTCAGGATGACAGTAAATAATAAAGATGTTTTCATTGAATCAACATGTACAAGGTGATGGGTAATAACTAGCCACTTCAGGGGGCGGTAGCTATGTCAGAGGGGCAGTACGTAACTTGTTTGTATTGGGGTATAAAGATGTATTTTAGAGGGAGTGTTTTTGTCTAGCCTAGGAAGGAACGGAAAGACCTGCCATTCACTGAGTTGGTCCATTGTTAGGGGCATACATGTAGGGGATGTGTAACGGTCGGGGAATCCCAGCCCAGTACCCATACTTTGGTACACTTGTTCAATGAAAGCTGGTTTCTTATTAGAATTAATGCTGTGTGGTAAGGAAAGGGCTTATGTCTCGGGCTCTCTTCCCACTACAAACAATACTGCAAAATCGCTCTTTTGCTGTTATAAGTTGCGTCCACGCCAGAAGTGTTTGTCAGTAAACCTGTATCTACAAACCTAGTATAGACCTGGTATTAGTGTTATTGAAAAATACTCCTATCTTACTTGTTAGATGAATACCAGCACCTGCGTGGCTAACAGTGGGAAAACAAATATTTAAAGATCACTGACAATACAACGTTGGGACAGGGATCAACTTTTTGTTCTGTGTTTGTACAGTGCCTAACACAATAGGGTCCATGACTCAGGCTCTGACACACCATGATAATAGAAATAAGATTATTTTTAATATTTAGCTCTACACGTGTATATTGAAGAATATTTTAGCACCTCTTACTGAGACTCCATAGTGCTAGAACTTTAGCAATGCACCTGGAATCCTATATAACACAACTTTTCTTTAAAAAAAACAAATGCTCATTAGGGGTTTTTATTTAACATAATAAGAAATATTTCAAACTCTGATAACACCTATGTAAAAGTGGCCTGATGCTGTATGTTCAAAATCAGAATGCTGCCATTGACTTCATTGTGATCTGATAGTGCTCATCTCCTCTGAAAACCAGGCTCCTTTTATTGGGGTATTTTCAAATAAGAATTCAGGATCCTAATATTAGGCTTTGCCAATTTTGTTCACTGCTTCTGTCCTTGAAGCTGCAGACTTTATACAGGCTAAACTCCAAGTTCTATGAATAGGAAATTTTTCAGTAGGGGGACTGCAGGACTTGCATTTTATATAGAAAGCTCAGCGTACAAAGCATAGGTAATAATGGCCTTGCCTAATAAAAACTTGATTCAATGGAAATGTTCCTGGATTATAAGTTCCTAGAGAAGGATGTAAAACAATATTTATACAGTAGCTTTTCTTTTGCCAGACAAGCATTTTTTAATCCATTAGTCATGATACATCTTGGCTATTAATAAAACCTCATTTTTTTTGTAATGTTCATCTATAAATACCTAGATATTAACAAAATTTAAGAGCAAAGCACTGAAGGAAACATTGAGTTTTCTGGATAAGAAGCAAGCTAAGGAGTTAATGCAGTGAATCCACATCTGACTACTGCATGGCCTTTAGCAAGGCACTTAACTTCTCTGTGCATCAGTTACCTCGTCTGTAAAGGGAGAGTAATACTTAGTTAGCTACGTTTGTAAGGTGGATTGAGAGCTACAGATAAAAATGCACTATGTAATATATAGAGTGCTGAGCATACTCCCTGTGTGTAACACATAGTCTGAGTAATAATAGTAGAGTTACGCAGTGGGTTCTAGTCTATTCCTGTTCAAATATCACTTGTTCTGGTACTCTGACATACGAGTTCTGAAAGAAGACAGTGGAGCTATGTTCATTTTACACCAGCTGAGGATCTGGCCCTAATAACATGATATGCATTCTACTAATGGGCCTGATGCTGAAACCCATGCTCACTCAAGGCATCCCAATGAAGTCTAATAGAGAGGTCTTTTTTGTGAACTGACAGATCTTGGATGTGGTGAAGGGGATTGCGTTTCTGCACCAATTTAAACCATAAGAAAGAGTTAGGTTGGGTTTAGTCGGTGTTCCTACCATCCGCATTTAATGGTGCTCTCACTACTCAAAAGTAGCCCAACTTCTTTCCAGCACTTCTCATTCATGAGATCACATAAAATGTGTTCAGAATCGATCCACTACATAACATGTTTGTTTACTGTATTGGAAAAAATGCAATAATAATGCTTGTTTAGGTATATAGGGATCTCTGTATTTTGAGACAAGTAAGATGAGAATTAAAAACAAACATTAAAAAACAACTCCTCATTTGTCTCACTGCTGATATTCAAACAATTCACTGGGGAATTCCCTCCCATCAGTTTTGACTATTACAATGCACCCTGATAGAACACTACACTTTATATGTCCCTTTTTGTGAAAAACTATAACCCTCCCCTCTTTTATATCTGTGACCCTAAGAGCCCCTTGGTGCCAACTGGCAAAGGGTTCAGTGTTCTATAACAGCAACTCCCCTGAGAACTGACAAACTCACTACACCTAGCACACTGCTTTCATATTTATCTACAAAGAGTGTTGAAAGCCAGATCATTAATAGCATTGTGAAATGTATATACTGACAGTATGTAAGGAGTTTTTATTATACATAGGGAAATATGTTTTAAAAAAGTCCTGAATCAAAGCAGGGTTGACAGACAAGGCTTTCTGCCAGACAAAGAATGTATATTCCCCTGTCTGCCTCAGTTCACATGTAAATTCAAACATTGTAAGCCAGCACAAAGGAAGCTTTATTTGCAGGCAAAGTCAATATGAGCATGTGAAGGCAACATGAAGTCAGCACACCAGGGAATATCCTGACTCTGGGGACAAAGTGGATTTTGGCAATGTGGGATGTGATGGGGTACACCTTGACTTTGTGGGGTCCTACAGGAGGCCCTCCAGTCCTACTACACCGTGCCCCCAGGAACCAGTGAAGTGACAGGAGAGAAGCAGTGAAGGTGGGAGTGCTTTCTTCCATGAGGCCTGTCAGAGCACAGCAGGCTCAGATAAAAAGAGCAGTAGAGCATTAGCAGATCAGTTTCTGGCTGGAACCAGAGGGGCAAGGCAGGGAGCTCCTCTCTGGCCACAGGTGGTTGAGGCACAGCCAGAGTTTGGTCCTGGCTGCATTTGGTTATTCTGGGTTTGCAGAGAGAGCTAGGACCTAAGAAACTTAACCCCGAGGTAAGGGTGGAACTAAAAGGGGCCTATTAGGAAGGGGTGCAGGGAAGCATGACCAATGAACTGAAATTGAGCAGTGTGTAGCAGCTGTTTATAGGGTCTTTGGGTTGGACCAGAGTAGTGGGTGGGCCTGGGTTCCCCCACCAGCCACTGCGGCATAAACCCCAAGAAGGGGACAGGGCTTATTTGAAAGCCTGAACAAAGGGCTGAATTTTAGGGCCTAGAGGTGGCGCTGAAGACCCTAGCAAGAGCAATGGGACTGACTTATTGGACTTGTTACTACCCTGCAAGGTGTTCGTTTAGACTTTGTGACTTGGCCTGAGGGCCAAGTCATGGAAGACCCACCAGGGTCAGCTGGCAGCCTGCAAAGGGTGCCAGGGTGTGAGGAAAAGGACTGCAGTACCACATCCGGCCCGTAGTAGATGCTCAGGAGGTGAGTGGCCCCATTACCAGGGGATATAAAGAGAAGGCTAAAGACTATCTATCATCATTCACCAAGGAGTAAAAAAAGGACAGCGTTTTTTGGACAGCATTCATGAAAGAGGGATCCCAGCCAGGTTGGCTGGAGATGCTGGGAGGTTGCTTTCGGTGAGAAACTATTTTCGAGAAGTTGTTTAGATTCTAGGAAGCGTGGTATACTTTTTGTTTTATGTCACCATTTCTGTTTCCATCATTGTCCTTACTCACTAGCTCTTAAAACTTAGCTTTTGATAAGAAACTTGTGATCGGTTTCATTCTAACCGTATCTTAGTGGTATGGTATCCAGGACCTGAATGCTGTAGCATTCAAGCTGTGTGTAGCATTTCCTTGGCCAGAAAACCTGGTAATTTCGGTGTGCAGTGGTTAAGAGCTGGGCACTGCAGGGAGCATTCTGAGGCCTTGAGGGATGGTGTGTGCCTATCACTAACCTGCACAGAGAAAGCGAGGTCCATGGAGGCTTGGAGAGCTTGTGATGCCAGAGGCTGTTTGTTTCAGGGAGCTGTGCTACAATAGACACAGACAATACTGCTTCATGCTAAGCGCAGGTGGCGGTGAGTTGCCTCACAACCCTGGGTATCCCGAGGGGAGCATCACAGTAGCCTCCTCCCAAAAAACCCACCTTACACATCCTCTCAGCTCTTTCTACTGCTTAGAATCCTCAGAGGGATATTTTTCTTGACAACCACAAAACAATTTTGACTTTTGTTTTCATGCAGAAAATCTTGGTTACTTTAAAGGTGTCAACATTTATGGTCGGGAGGGAGTTCCCCTGTCGGGGGGAAACCATGTATATCTAGAGGAAAACTTTTTGAAAAAATCGCTTTCAACTAATTTCCTAGCCCCTGTAAAAATGTAGTTTAGCGTGATTAGTTTTTCATGAAACTGCCTGTCACAGGCAAACAAATAGTTAGATGATTGTGTTGTTCTACTTGACATACTCCTTTTGCATGGCTTGAAAAATAATTGGTTGGAAAAGCCCTTTCGTTGTTTATATTCATGACATTCTGGGCTTTCCCTCATTTTCCTGTATCTTTATGTGCACATCTTCTTACAAGCAAATTGGCATTAGCAAGCAACTTTCATTGTGCTCTCCGGGGGCTAGAAAATAGAAGCTTCCAGTTGGCACAGCATACACTTGCAAACCCATAGAACTGAAGACTGTACTGTCTGCCCTCATTTCAGCACCTTCCACCTCCCAGAGCTGAAAAGATTAAGCTCGTCCTCCATGAAGCTCAATTTAGATAAGGGTTAGAATCCTGTCTTTGCGGAGATGAAATGCTCTGCTTTCAATAATGCAATTATTCATCCCCAGGCTGGCCAATGAAGTGTTGCTTTACATGAATGTTTTTTTAAAATAAAAAAGTGACCTTTAGTGCACGTTGTTGCGGTGATGGTGGGAGTCACCAGGTGGCACTGTGACACATAGCCTTACAGGGTCTCTTTCTTCATGAGTAAGCAGTGTTCAGTCTTTGCAGAAATGCTTGTGTTTGTCTTAGTTTTGTGATGTTGTTTCTTCTTGGGGGAGTGTATGGGTGACTCTCACTAGAGGTGTTTCCTAGTGGTTAGAGACCCCAGTAGGTCTCTACTCACCCAAATGTGTCTCACTGGCTGTTGTCACATCCGTGGCACTCTGCCTTTTTGTGGGTGTCAGCCTGACCCTCTGGTCATGTTACCAATTCGCCGTATCCCTCTCTGGGGTAATAAAATCCCAAGAGGGGACTGGGGGGAAGAGGAGGACCTTCAGTGTGTTTATGACCCCTGTGGGTGTTCAGTCCCAGCCATGGAGCTTGCAAATTCTTTACCCTCTCCAGGTTTCCCCACAGGGGAGTCTGGTGGAAGGCTTTCGTGCCCTCTGTAAGAGGGTGGTTGGTAGGGGAGGCCAGGCCCTCCACTCCACCAGGCTCCAGCCCACGGCCCTGTGAAAAGCAACAGCGTCCAGCACCTGGGAGTGCTTTAAGGCTGCCACCCTGGGCTACTTCATATCACTTGCTATCCCGCCAAAGTCTTAGCCTGACACAGTAGCAAAGAAAAGGAGAATAACTAAACCTACAGCCCCTCTGGGCTTCACAGAGAGACTTTCTCTAGCACCCTTCTTCAGGAGCTCTCAGGATAGATCTCTCTCCCTGCCCTATCAGGCCCCTTCTGAGCTGTCTGGATCCCTTTTAAGCTCTGCAACCAGCTCAGTAGGTGGGGCTGGGCAGGATCACCTGGGCCCATAGTTGTTTTTTAACCCCTTCAGTTCCAGAGTGGAGCTTATACTCATCAAAGGGAGGTGTTGCAAACTCCTTGAGAGTTTGCTCTCTGCCTTAATTTCTCTAACTATAATAAATTCTTGGGGCAGAGTTGCTGCCTGAGAACTAGGCATTGGTGTTTTGGTTTAGACTTCTGCAAGAGAGGAATGGCTGCATTCTGTTTGCCTAGCTCTGTTCTGGTGTAAAATAAACAAGTTGCATTACAAATACACCCAGAATCTGCACCACTGACTTCTCCAATGGGAAGCCAAACTGCAGGGGCCCAAAATATCCTACTGCTTGGCAGGGGGGCAACATTATGAATGACTCTTGTTGACAAGATAATTAAAAATTCATGTGCTTTTATTGCATTAAAGGGGCTCCAAACAAAGCTACCCCATGAATGAAGGGGAAGGTTTGTGGATGTTGGCAGGTATGAGCTGGATTCAGAAAGCATTTTGAACTTATACTAAATTTTATGGCTTAGATTCATTAGTTCCTTTACAACGAGCATTACAGCTTCTCAGATATAATTGAATGCAATCTATAGTCAAGAAAAAGACATACTATTAATAATGCATGCTAATCAGTGAGCAGAGCGAGAGAAACACCCTGGCCCACTCTTCCCTAGAGCGACTCCCTCTGTGTTTACACTGCAATAAAAATTCCATGGTACCAAGTCTCAGCTGGACTCAACTGACAGACTCACAGGGTTTGGGCTGCAGGGCTAAAAATTGCTGTGTAGGCATTCAGGCTTGGGCTGGACCCTGGCTCTGAGACCCTCCCCCCCACGGGCTCCAAGACCCCAGCGTAAGACCGAACATCTACATTGCAATTTTTAGCCCAGCAGCCCAAGCCCATGAACCTGAGTCAGACCTCTTATGGCAATATACACCTCCAAATAAAATCTCAGTATGCAGATCTCCTGCTGGTGGAGATGGGGCCCTAAACTAGGTCACACTTGGCTAGTGCAGAGTTAGCAGTGGATCTCTAACTAGTCTTCTTGCTGCTTTTTTCTTTCTGGTTTGTTGGCAGATCATGGAGAACAGAACATTTTCTTGATTTAGGTGGCTAAGTGTACAAATTCAGTTTATTCTAAAAGCAGGAAATAGTCTTCAGAGATGGCAAACTTTGTATTAATTTCACAGAAAATAACCACCAGAGCCAAGCTCTTACTGCTTCTGGGCAAAGGTTTTAGTGTCAGCAAGTATATCAACCTCCCCACCCTTGCCAGCTCAAACCTGCTCATTATATTGTTAACCTACAATTTTTCATGTCACTTCTGTGACTAATCAAAATCTGTCAATCTCAAGAGGCAGTTTAACTTATCTTATTCCAATGGCAGCCATCCTGCAGTAGTTGATTTATAAAATCTGCTGCTTGCTTGTTAAAGCACAAAAGCTGCAAGTTACAAACCAAAATCCTCCATCTGCCAGAGGCTGCTTTAGTTGAAGGCTTTGCATGGGATAACCATAAATGACAGGCCTCCTTCAGCTTGGAGGTAGGGGCTGAAGAGCCATGTGAAAGGTGCATCTTGTTTGTAGTTGTGAGACAAAGGACTGATGGCTCAAGCTGAATTTCAGCAGGTTTTGTTCTTGTGACGTTGTGCAGTCTATATGGTTTTATAAAAACATGATAATAAGTGAATATAACGTACTGGGATATGCTTCATGCAAAAGGTCTCTTGTAAGGTATCATTACAAAGCTTATAACCTACTGAGTATGATCATCTGATTTGTATAAATGTACCACTCTTGTATCTAAAACTAGAAATATAAAATGTAACTCTGAGGGCCTATTGTAATTATGTAAAGTGTGGGCCATTAATGATGGTTTGGAATCTTGATGACTCCCATTGTCTGCAGATGGCTGTTTACCTGTGAGTCTCCCTGTATATGTGTGTGCTGGCAAGTGAGTAATGAAGTCTTGCAGTGACATGTGATCATGTCACCTGAACTGGAATCCATCTTTAACCTGGTGCTTTTCCAGTGAGGGGGGGTGGAAACCCAGAGGGACAAAGGGTTCCCGCCTTATGCAAAAGATATATAAAGGGGTGGAAGAGAATAGAGGGAGAGTGGAGCCATCATGAAGAATCCCCTAGCTATCGCCTAAGCTGCAACAAGAGCTGTACCAGGGGAAAGAATTGTGCCCAGGCCTGGAAGGTGTCCAGTCTGAGAAAAACTTACTGAAACATCTCTGAGGGTGAGATTATCTGTATTTAGTTTGATTAGACATAGATTTGCACATTTTATTTTATTTTGCTTGGTGACTTACTTTGTTCTGTCTGTTACTACTTGGAACCACTTAAATCCTACTGTCTGTATTTAATAAAATCACTTTTTATTTAGTAATTTACTCAGAGTATGTATTAATACCTGGGGGAGCAAACAACTGTGCATATCTCTCTATCAGTGTTATAGAGGGCGAACAATTTATGAGTTTGCCCTGCATAAGCTTTATGCAGGGTAAAACGGATTTATTTGGGTTTAGACCCCATTGGGAGTTGGGCATCTGAGTGCTAAGGACAAGCACACTCCTGTGAGCTGTTTTTAGGTAAACTTGCAGCTTTGGGACAAGTGATTCAGACCCTGGGTCTGTGTCTGGAGCCAGACTGGAGTGTCTTGCTCAGCAAGACAGGGTGCTGGAGTCCTGAGCTGGCGGGAAAAACAGAAGCAGGGGTAGTCTTTGCACATCGGGTGGCAGCTCCCAAGGGGGTTTCTGTGATCCAACCCGTCACAGTTCTATTCTTTTTTTCCCCTACCTAATATTTTTTTCTCTCCAAAAGAAGTTGTGCTTTTAGGTCATCTTTGATTTTGTTTGAAAGGTTGTGTTGGTATTTCTGAGGGCAAGTCTGTGGTGGCAGTGCAGTCTTTGGTAAGTGGATGTTTTGGTTTCATAGTGAGTTTATAAGAACATAGTCTGACCCACTATGGTCATTCTTATCTAGTGGTCCATCTAGTCCAGTATCCTGTCTTCCAACAGTGGCCAATGCCAAATGCTTCAGAGGGAATGAACAGAACAGGGCAATTATCGAGTGATCCATCCTGTCATCCAGTCCCAGCAACTGGCAGTAAGAGGCTTAAGGGCATCCAGATCATGGGATTACATCCCTGATCATCTTGCCTAACCATTGATGGACCTATCCTCCATGAATTTACCTAATTCTTTCTTGAACCTAGTTATACTTTTGGGCTTTCCAGTATCCCCTGGAAATAAGTTCCACAGGTTGACTTCCCTTTGCTTATTTTAAACCTGCTGCCTATTAATTTCCGGTTCTTGTCTTACATGAAAGTGTAAATAATATTTCCTTATTCACTTTTTCCACCCCAGTCATGATTTTATAGACCTATCATCACCCCTTAGACATCTTTTCCAAGCTGAACAGTCCCAGTCTTTTTAATCTCTCCTCATATGGAAGTGGTTCCATTCTCTAATAATTTATTACCCTTCTCTGTACATTTTCCAATTCTAATATCTTTTTTTTGAATAGGGGTGACCAGAATTGCACACAGTATTCGAGTGTGGGCATACCATGGATTCATATAGTGGCACTGTGATATTTACTGGTTTGTTTGTTTATCCCTTTCCTAATGGTTCCTAACATTGTTAGCTTTCTTTTGACTGCCGCAACATATTGAGCAGATATTTTCAGAGACCTATTCACTATGACTCCACGATCTTTCTTGAGTCGTAACAGCTAATTTGAATCCCATCATTGTGTATATATAGTTGGGATTATGTTTTCCAATGTGCATTACTTTGCATTTCTTCTCAGTCATCTTAGTACATGTAAAATGATTTTCTGAGTGTGGGCATTGGTGAGCACTTCCGTCTTCCTCTCTGGGTTACATTTTTGTGTGTGTGCAATTAGTTACACATGAATGTAGAAAAAATTTTTCCACTCTGACAGCTTTTGTTACTTGTTGGTTTGGAAGAAAAATGGCTTCATACGAGGAGCTTGTGGAACAGATGAATTATTTGGATGAGAGTACTGAGCTTTCAGAAAAATTCCCAAATTTATCAATAATGACTACCTTACCTAAAAACCTCAAACCCTAACTATCTTCTGATATTTGGTGACTATAAACATACCAGGTATAAAAACAAATTGTAAAAGTTTTTGTTTTATATACATATATGTAGGGAAAAAAGCCAACTGTACTAAATTTTAAATATACTAACAATTTAATGAGATGGATGAACTTATCTTGCTGTCCAGGGACGGAGTTTGAAACAAGCGGGAAAAACGTCAAAGTTTGCTCTTTATACTAGGAAAGACCAGTTTCCATGTTGAAAACATTCATATTCTACTCCTTGAGAGAAGAGTTCAACTCCTTCAGGTGTCCAAAGTTCTCAGCAAGGTAGGTTAAACATGCCACTCAAGATGAATTATTGAAAGCAGCAGCAAGGGAAGACTGCTGATCTTTCCGGAAAACCTGCAGTTTTGCTCTTACTTTGAAGAGTTGAGACAATTTCTGGTGTTCACAAGCTTTCCTAATCCCCTTCAATGTATTTTCTGACCTGGGTAGATTGCATTTGTGTCAGTGAGTTCGTTTGTAATGGATTAAAGGTAACAGATCCATGCTACGTCTGTTAATCTAACAACCTCTAATATCGCTTTTGTTGACTTGCCTGTAGATCCTAAAAAGGATGAACTAGATCACTCCTGAGTGACTTCAGTTTTTTCCTCTCTTGTATCTAAGGACACGGTTTTGGGTAGCTGATTGTGAAGGGATCATATGTCATCTAGTTTGTTTGTAAATATTAACTTTTATGATTTTTGTATGTTAAACTCTCAATTCTATTCTGCCTTTTTATTTTGTGTATATATTCAAACTAAAAAGTTCTTTGACCTGCTGTTGAACCTAATGGGTAAAGGGAAAATGAACTCAGTAATGAAATGTGTATAGTCTCTTACCCCTGATTCTCACTCTGATTTTACTAATGTAGTCCAGGTGTTCAGGGAAGAGACCCCCCCCCCAAATTAAGTGTCTCCAGAAGTATAAACAAAACTGGGCGATTGTCACATTCTGGAGTGCAATGCAGACCAGTGAGGGGTTGTGTCACCACCTGCCCTGCAACCTTGGGTGCCTCACAATGCTTTGCTGCTGTAGCTCCAAACCTGGCCCATTCACAAACAGCCAAACCACATGCAGGTCACACCCTGAGTGTCTGTGTTTTAGCTGCAGCCCTCGTCCAGCAACTCTGACCCCAGCAGCCGGTCAGCAACACACCAGCCAGGCTCTGGCTTCCAGCAGACTTAGTTACTACTTGCAGGGTGACCCCAACACACCTTCAGTCCCAAATTTCCCCCGAAGTATGTGTTCTGCACCCTCCAGCCCTCTCCTGAACAATTCAGATATTAGAGGTCTGTTGCCCCTGTAAGCAGTCAATATCCAACAGTTTGCTACTTTATTGGAGCTACCAAACAATTCAGTTTAAACACAGCACTGGATTACTTTTAATTAAAAAAGAAAACAAGTGTATTTAACTACAAATAGATTAAGTGAGTAAAAGTATAAGGCATTAAAGTCAGAAATGATTATAAGAGAAATAAAGATAAAATGCTTTCTAGTAGAGAAAACTGGTTCAAGGACTTACCATATGTTTCCAGCAATGGGGCTGACCAAATTCTCAGGTCAGAACCTCTCTCAAAATCCAAAGGCTGATTCCTTTTTCTTAGGTGAAAGAAGGAGAGAAAGAAAGATCATGCGTTTTTGCCCCTCCCTTTTATAGTCAGTCACCCTTTGGAATGAAGATTACCCCTAGATAAAGTAACTTTCTGCTGTGAGGATGGAGACATGGAATCTCATGGTGAAAGAGATTCCATGTTGTTGTTTGCTAAAATGCAGATCGATCAGTTCCTGCCCCCCTTCGTTGCCAAAGAATGGCCACTTGACAGGTTTCAGAGTAGCAGCTGTGTTAGTCTGTATCCGCAAAAAGAACAATCACACAAGAATCACACTTGACAGGTGATTGCCAATCAACTTTGACACCTAGCTAGAGGTATTTGCCTGTCTTTTGTCTTTGAGAAACAGGTTTACCCCCTCCCAAGACTTGTCTGGGTAAATACATTTCAGTCACAATTTCAGTTTATGTTCATAACTTTACATATAATATTGCTACATACATTTTGCCATGATATTACTGATCAGCGAACTATTAGTTTTAAAAGATACCTCAAGCCATACTTTCTCTAAAGATTATTAGAATAGTGTGTAAGGTGTGAATACAGGGGTGCATTCAGTCATAGCGATTGATAAGGAATGGTTGTTTTGGCTGATGTTTTCTGTAATGGACTATTTGGTCAATAAGGGATCATTGGTAGTACAGATGGGTTCTGTAAGGGATGAAACACTAACAGTGACTGATTAGAATTCCCTTTAGCTTATTGATCATGTAACTTAAAGATACCATAAAAGAAACTCCATAAATGAACAGAGAAAATGTCAAGAGGACACAGTGAAATTAATTGTGGGAAAGTATTTTTCCTTCCAAAAAGGGGATTCTTTGTCTCATACTCTATAAAAAGACTGAGGTTTGGGGAATTAGGTGGGCAATGCAAACTGCTGGCGTCCCACTAGTTAGGCTAGCTTGCTATCTTACCCCAGGGGTGGTAATGTGTCTAGCCTTTCTGCATTCTGTATAGTGCTGTACTAATCTTTGATTAAATCATTCCATTTGAGCCTGTTATTTGACAATCTTAATCATTATTAAAATCAAACACAAGCGGTTCCACAAGATTTTGTTAACCCTCCTGCACAGCATGGAAATGAGAATACAGTGAGATAGCTTGGGCTGCACTGCTAAGAGGCATTTTGATGACATTGTTTTATGGGACACAGTAATACCAGGGTACAAAATATATTGGAAGGACATAACTGGTTGTGCTGGTGGGGGAGTGGCACCACATGTGGAAGAAAATGTAGAATCAAATTAAGTTAAAAATCTTAAATGAACCAAACTCTACTGTAGGATCTCTATGGATAGTAATTCCATGCTCTAATAATAATAATATAACAGTAGGGATATACTACTGACCAACTGACCAGGATGGTGATAGTGACTGTGAAATGCTCAGGAAGATTAGACAAGCTATAAAAATAAACTCAATAATAATGGGGGATTTCAACTATCCCCATATTGACTGGGTACGTGTCACCTCAGGACAGGATGCAGATAAAGTTTTGTGATACCTTAAATGACTGCTTCTTGGAGCAGCTAGTCCTGGAACCCACAAGAGGAAAGACAATTCTTGATTTGGTCCTAAGTGGAGCACAGGAGCTAGTCCAAGAGGTGACTATAGCTGGACTGCTTGGTAATAGTGACCATAATATAATTAAATTTAACATCCCTGTGGTGGGGAAAACACCACAGCAGCCCAACACTAGCATTTAATTTCAGAAAGGGCAACTAAACAAAAATGAGGAAGTTAGTTAAACAGAAATTAAAAGGCACAGTGGAAAAAGTGAAATCCCTGCAAGCTGCCGGGGAACTTTTTAAAGGCACCATAATAGAGGCTCAACTTAAATGTATTCCCCAAATTAAAAAACCTAGAAAGAGAACCAAAAAAGTGCCACCATGGCTAAACAACAAAGTAGAAGAAGCAGTGAGAGACAAAAAGGCATCCTTTAAAAACTGGAAGTTAAATCCTAGTGAGGAAAATAGAAAGGAGCATATACTTCATGTGCTAGAGCTTAAAAATATAATCAGGAAAGCCAAAAAAGAATTTGAAGAACAGCTAGCCAAAGACTCAAAGTAATAGCAAAAAAAGCTAAACAAAAAAAACCTGTAAGTACATCAGGAAGCCTGCTAAACAGCCAGTGGGGCCACTGGACGATCAAGACGCTAAAGGAGCACTCAAGGACGATAAGGCCATGCGGTGAAACTAAATGAATTCTTTGCATCAGTCTTCACAGCTGAGGATGTGAGAGAGATTCCCAAACCTGAGCCATTCTTTTTAGGTGACAAATATTAGGAAACTGTCCCAGATTGAGGTGTCATTAGAGGAGGTTTTGGAACAAATTGATAAATTAAACAGTAATAAGTCACCAGCACCAGATCTTATTCACCCAAGAGTTTTGAAGGAACTAAAATGTGAAATTGCAGAACTACTAACTGTAGTTTGTAACCTATCATTTAAATCAGCTTCTGTACCAAAGGACTGGAGGATAGCTAATGTGATGCTAATTTTTAAAATGGGCTCCAAAGGTGACCCTGGCAATTGCAGGCCAGTAAGCCTGATTTCAGTACCAGGCAAACTGGTTGAAACTATAGTAAAGAACAAAATTGTCAGATGCATAGATGAACATAATTTATTGTGGAAGAGTCAACATGGTTTTTGTAAAGGGAAATCATGCCTCACCAATCTACTAGAATTCTTTGAGGGGTCAATAAGCATGTGGACAAGTGGATATAGTGTACTTAGATTTTCAGAAAGCCTTTGACAAGGACCCTCACCAAAGGCTCTTAAGCAAAGTAAGCGGTCATGAAATAAGAGGAAAGGTCTCTCATGGATTGGTAACTGGTTAAAAGATAGGAAACAAATGGTAGGAATAAATGGTCAGTTTGTGCAGGGCAGTCAAAAAGCAAACAGAATGTTGGGTATCATTAAGAAAGGGATAGATAATAAGACAGAAAATATCATATTGCCTCTATATAAATCCATGGTACACCCACATCTTGAATACTGCATGCCGATGTGGTTTTCCAATCTCAAAAAAGACATATTGGAAAAGGTTCAAAAAAGGGCAACAAAAATGATTAGGGGTATGGAATGGCTTCCATATGAGGAGAGATTAATAAGACTGGGACTTTTCAGCTTGGAAAAGAGACAACTAAAGGGGGGGGGAGAATATTATAGAAGTCTATAAAATCATGACTGGTGTGGAGAAAGTAAATAAGGAAGTGTTATTTACGCCTCCTAATACAAGAACTAGAGGTCACCAAATGAAATTAATAGGCAGCAGGTTTAAAGCAAACACAATGATTTATTTTTTTTCGCACAACACACAGTCAACCTGTGGAACTCCTTGCCAAAGGATGTTGTGAAGGCCAAGACTATAACAAGGTTAAAAAAAGAACTAGATAAGCTCATGGAGGATAGGTCCATCAGGATGGGCAGGGATGGTGTCACTAGCCTGTTTGCCAGAAGCTGGGAATCGGCAACAGGGGATGGATCACTTGATGATTGCCTGTTCTGTTCATTTCCTCTGGGGCACCTGGCATTGGCCACTGTTGGAAGATGGGATACTGGGCTAGATGGACCTTTGGTCTGACCCAGTATGGCTGTTCTTATGTTCATGTTCTTGTATATCTGATCCAGATGGGGACATGTCCTTGCATTCTTGGTGCCTGGTTGAGCTAGGAACTTGGATGCTGTCTGATGCCTAATCCAGATAAAATGGAAGTAATTCTTGTTGGTTGAGGGAATAAGTTTGACAGGGTAGCAAGGATAGTGCTTGTCCCCATTATGTCGGAGTGTTTAATGTGATTTGCCATTGAGGGTACTTCTGGTCACCTAAGACTTCAAGAGCATTTAAGGGTCTAGAACTCATTTTTTCATCTGTGCTTCGTGTGAGGATTACAAACTTTTCTCTCAAATTCACATTTTGCTATATTTGTCCATAACTTTGTGATCTCCAGAGTGCATTATTGTCATACACCACAGAAACCTGGTAGCTTTTTCATGGCCCCATTGATTTTACATTGATGTGACAGAGTAAACAGGCCCTACATCTTCAATAGCAAGGACATTGATTTCCTGTTTGGATCCGATGCTCCTGCTGCCTAAAAGGAACACTTCTAAGGTAAGACACCTATCTCCTTGACTGGCCGTTTCTGTATTGTAGGCCTTACGCTGTAGGTCTACAATTTGCATACTGAGCCAGGTGCAAAGTGAGAGATGAGGAAATTTACAGGGTGAAACAAACAGCCGAGTGGTGCCCTGTTTAGGGATAAAGACAAAGGGTTGTTCTGGGATATTGTGAAGTGCAAAGAGACACACTGAACTGAGGCAAACTGGCAGCATGCTTGTCTGATGAAAGAAGGATTATGGCCAGGCAGGCTATAAAGTGCTGCAAGGATTTGGGATGAACAAGACTTTATTAGATGGAAAAATATCTTGTTAATTAATTCATGTTATGATTTTATTTTGTGTGTAACTGTTTCCGATACTTGTATCTGTGCTTTTAAATAAGCTTGATTTCACAATAAACAATTTAAGTCCTGTGAGTTAAGTGGAGCAGTGATCTGAGATGTAACTGTTAAGATGGGATGTACTGTTTCTTTGTAAGCAGCAAATCAGTAAACACTGAGTATCGAGTGGACCACTCCAGGGAGACGCCCAGAAGGCCAGGGGCAGAGTGACAACAGAGCTAGCGAGGCCTAGAGGAGAGTGCTTGTGTTGCCTGGGGCTGGTGGAGTTCAGGAGCTGACCCATGTAGGTACAGACAAGGCTTCCTCACACTTAAGGGCAGATGGTAGTGAGGTGCCTTAGAACTCTGCATACCCCCAGGAAGTGTCCCAGGAAAGTACTTGATTCCAGGTAAGTCATCATCTTGAGTTACATATTTAAAGCCTTATGTAGATTAGGTCCTAGCTAACAAAGTCCACCTCTTTGCTCATGCCTAGCTACAGCAGGTCAGATTAATTGAATGCTCTTATTTGCAGTGCCTAGATCTGTATCTTTGGGTCTAGAGGCAGAATTTTCTTGGTGAAGGGATCTCAAATTAGAACTCATTTATCCTGTAGGTCCAACAAAGCCTAATTTTAATGGGCAGGCTAGGGAGCAAAACCTAACTGACCATTGAGGCTCTTGTCTGAAGCAAATTAGCTATAACTGGTTTTGTTTTTTAGGATTGCTCAGATAATGGGTTGTGATATTACCCAAATGTTTGTTTACAATAGGGGGATAGTGGAAAATTCAGGACTGTTCTTGTTGCAGCCAGCTGTTGGCAGCAAGGTGTTAAATTGTATTTAACTTATTTATATGTCATATACTGAGGCTAGGCAGAAGGAGACCGTATTTATAAATCCCAGTTCTAACGAAAACAAAACAAAAAAAAGTGTGACTCTCTGGTTTTGAAACAAAAATCATCACTAGCAGTTGCAACATTTTTGACACGCAATCTCTTGCTCTCTGTAATGGATAGTGGAAGAAGCAGGTGAGGCAGGAAATTGGCAGATTTTAATAACACAATCTATTCAGCAACAAGTGCAGTTGCTGTCATCAACAGTTAGGTTTACCTTTACAGTCAAAGGTTCCATCATAATTTTTCAAGGTAACAAATACAATAGTAATTGAAATTCATCCTTCAGTTACAAAGAAGCTTATGGTGATTGTAATATAATTCACTAATCTAGTCAGAAGAACTGAGATATAAAAGTGACCAAACTAGTACATTTTCAATAGGGAAATTCCTAAGGTGTCTAAGATAATATATATTTAATTAAAACTCAAGTTTCCATGTTCTATCTGTTTGATTCAAGTGCTTGACAAGGATACATTTTGACATGTCATCTAACATAAGTATTGTGATCCAGTAAATCCCTTGCTCCTGAATGGAAAGATTCTCCTGCCAGAAAGTCTCAGAGTTTTATTTTATTTAACTATTTCATGTAGTAATGTTTAATGGAGTTGTTTCATGATATTAATTGATTTGTTATCCACCCTCAGTGTTCTACTTGCTTACGTTGCTAAGATTAGTCAAGAGGAGCAAACAACATTTTTCTATATGTATATACAATGCCAAATTTAGGCTTAGGGACCTGATGCATTAAGACAGTTAGGCATGTGCCTAAGACCATCCTTATTCAGCAAAATACTTCAGCATATGCTTCTGTTTTGCTGATCTGTGTCCTAGGTTCACAGCAGCATGCAACTGCTAGAGAAGAAAGATGGTCAGGTGGTTAGGGCACAAGCTTGTTGCTCACATACTGCAGTGATGGGGAGCATATAATTATGAAATGGTGTGAAATACATGTTTTACCTTCAATCTGCTGTTAGTCTCTTCTAAAAGAAGACATCTAAACATTTTGCTCAATGTGTAACCTGTGTTTGAAAGTAAAAATAAGTCAATGATACTCTCATAAATGTTAGCTCATACAGGCCTAACATTTAAGGTGGCAAATGACAGTATATGTATATAAGATTTTGTTTGTGTGGGAGAAACTCATTTATAAATACTGATGGATAAATCTTAGTTTTCCAAAGTTGTTAGGTTATGGATCCAAAAATGTAGATGCTTATGCAAAGCTTTCCTCAACTAACATTTTTCTCTACAAGTGGACTGGAAATCTAGTAGGGTCACGCTAAAGCAAAACAGACAGAGGCATTCAAAGCTAATCAGAAAAAACCAAAGCCCAACAAAAACCTTTTTAGCCCTCTAAGCATTGGTTTGGGTATGTGGTTGAAGGTTCTACGTAGGCTTACTTTATCTGAACTAGGTTCTCCATCCCTAATTGTCACAAAATTTTACTAGCAAAAAGACTCCCAAGTCCTATTTATGAAACAGTCTTTCACTTCTTGTGAAAAAGGCATGTGAATGGGAAGAAGGAGGATGCTTTGAGCTAATCAGTGAGCCAATCCAAAATACAGCTGCGAAAGCCTACCTCACCTCACTTTGTAAGTTACTCAATTTCCTTGCTACAATAGATGCCTTTAGACTGTGATTACCACAGCACTGAGGGTTTCTTTCACTTGGTATTTTTCATTATTTAGTCCATGGGATATTTTAAAGGGACAATTTCAGTCTAAAGACCATACTTAAAATCAATGTCCTTAGCTCTGTTACTAATAATACTTTAGATCTTAATACTGATATAATTCCAATAATTTAAGACCTTCTTACTGCAATCAGATCCAAGTGGGTAGAGTCTGGCACCTGTGTGGCACCCCATTTGAATCCACAGGGCTCCTCAACACAGGGTTTCCCTCACGTTGGTCCAGTTTCAGGATCAAGGCCTTATTTACTCTTGATTATCTTTTTTGTTCGTTTTCACTCTGCCTTGACAATGCAAACTAACCGATCAGTTTTGTTAGTCTCTTTACACTGAAGCATGTGAATCAGACAGTCATGTGTTAAGTTTTCACTTCTAGCATTCCAGGGAATCCTACTAAAAGCAGGACTCACTTGTGAAAGTTTTGTGAAATGTTTTGATAAAAACCCTCAAGACCTTAGGATGCACAAAACAGCTGTTTGTTGGGAAGAATGTAATTCTACTGTATGTTCAAATAAGACTCTATGCTGAAACTTTTTGGGCAATGCAAACTTTAAAACTAAATGGATTAAATGCATATTGTAGAAGTGAGAGAGCGTGTCCGTAATGACCTGATCCTGACTTCAGTGGAAACTGTGGATGCTTCGTATCTTTCAGGATCAGACCCGCTTTTAATAGATTCCACATCACAGAATGAGATTAGCAACTTGTCACTATAACCCTATGGGTACTACTTATGCAGCTCACTCTGGGACATGTGGAGGTATCTTTACCTCATTGCAATTTTTTGGCATCAATGGCTGGTTGCAGGTGTATAGGGGGCACAAAAGGGTGCATCACTATCTCAATCTATAGCCTCAGTGGCAGCTGTTGAGGCACTGCAGGGCTGAATGTTGCTCAGGCAGTGATTGATCATTCAACAATTTATTTTTGTAAAGGGTGCATGATGGATTAACCCTTTTCATGTTATGTGGCTTAGAAAAGTGAAATGAATGGGGAGACAGCTTTGTTAGAACAGCGATGTGACATCACTTGCCTGTTGGAGAAATACCGTAGCTTCCCACAGATGCAAGCTTGCCTCATTCTGATTGATTCAATTTGTCAGCAGCCCAGAGCTATGAAGGAGCTCCGACCCAGCCCTCACATTTTGATTTACCTTCATTTAGCTAATTTGGAAGATGCTGCCTCTAATCCTGCATGCAGCCTTTGCTCTATTTTTAAATGTCTGGGTCACTTTGTGTCCTAGCAACCATCTGAAGCTAAGGATATCCTAAGAGTCTCAGAACCCACGCATGTGGGAGCCCAACTGCAGCATATTATCTCTGGGGGGTCTGCCAGTTTATCACCAGAAATGTATAGCAATATGGATATCATCAATTTGTCCCTGTGGGACTAAAGCTGGCAACAGCTGCTGGATGTTTAAATGCTATGCAGTGCTATTAAACATAAAGGGAGAGCTGTTCTTTCATGTCCTTTTCACATTTCCTTTAAAACAGTTCCCCCCCCCACCCACTAGCTGAGTGTTTGGTTTTTTTGGTTGTATGATTATACATATTAATCATACAGTTGTTGAAGCTTTCACAAGTCCACATCTTTGTCATTATAGTTGAGTAAATTAATAACATGTATGCATGTTTTTCCTAATGAGGCAATTCAGTTTTTCATTCCTGATGCTATCCGCAGTTTGATGAACATCAAGATGAGTTGTCAGCCCAGCATCCCAAAGGCTGATTTCATATCAATAAACTAAGGCACTACGCATTATGTGAATTCCAGGACAAACTAATTAAAAGCATATTGTCTGTGGCTGCTTTAATAGTGATGTGAGATTTTTACATCTCCTAAGTGATGAGCCAATAGACTCAGGCAAAAAGGTAGGCTGGTCTGAATACTGCCTCACAAGATATCAGTCGTGCGAAGGTAGGAAAAGAGTGGTGACAATATGTTTTGCACTTACATTCCACCTTTATCAAAGGATTTCAAAGCTATTGATGAACTAAGGCTCACAATACCCCTGCCAGGTACCAATTACTTTCATTTTACAGCTGTGTAAATAGAAGCATAGAGAAATTAAAAATATATATAGTTAGTGACAGTGCAAGTTATATCAGGACCATCCCCAATTTGAACAAATGCAAATTGTAAGTCAAGGAGAAAGTCTCCAGCATTCCTTGCCATATTCACATTGCATTTAAGGCAGCTGATAACATGCCAAAAGGCTTTCACATCTATTCCCTACACATACCAGGGTAGATATTGCTTTCTAACTTAATCTAAGCTCTTCTATTGCATAAAACCTTGAGGTCACACTCCTGTATCAACAGATTGACACAACTGACTATCACATGGTCCATTTATTTGGAAAATTATTCTGCTTTAACATTGCTGAGGTCCTACTGTTAGAGTGGGTTTCACACACTCACCTTGGCCAGGGACCCTCCTCCCGAGCAGAAGAAGTAGTTAAAAGTAGCCTATAGGCGGCTACTTGTAACAATGCCCCTTGTTGGGCTGTCTGCACTGATGGAAGCCAGGGCATCTGTTCCTAAAAACATAAACATCTCCTACTTGAACTAAAGAGCCAGTTTCCTAGCTCAAAAAAGCAGTAGCAGACTCTAAAACACATCTTTCAAGTGGGGCAGCCATTATAATGTAACAGACACACTGTTTTAGCATGGGTTACATGCTTCCCTTAGCTGGGGATGCTTAGCCCAATTTTCATACATCCATAGGAATTTTAATCCCCCCCACATCTGTGGGGATTGAATTTGGGACCTCTGGATCTAAAAGCACAAGCCTCTAGTGCCAGTTCAAAAGCAGGAGCAGACTCAAACCATTATTTGTGGGCCAGCCACTACAACAAGAAGTCAGAGCCCCTTAGTTCTAGAGTGGGTTACAACTGCATCTTCTGAAGTCTTATCTTGTAATTGTAATCTGTATGTCTGATACATTGACTGAAGGATTAGGATGACACATTGAATACAATATATAATGATAGCATTGGGTGACATAGATTCATAAACTTTAAGGCCATTACATCATCTAGTCCAGTGTTTCTCAAACTGGGGTCACCGCTTGTGTAGGGAAAGCCCCTGGCGGGCCAGGCTGGTTTGTTTACCTGCCCCATCCGCAGGTCTGGCTGATCGCGGCTCCCACTGGCCGCGGCTCGCCGCTGCAGGCCAATGGGAACTGCTGGAAGCGGCGCAGGCCGAGGGACATACTGGCTACCGCTTCCAGCAGCTCCCTACATTTCACCCACTTACCCTTTACTGAGCCCAATAGCTTGTGTTTGGCTAAAGCATGTCTTCCTGAGAGGTGTCCAATCTCGACCTGAAGCCATCAAGAGATAATCTGCAGCCTCCGTTGGTAGTTTGTTCTTATGGTTGATCTTCCTCACTGTAAAATTTGTGCCTGATTTCTAATTTGAATTTGCCTGGCTTCCAGCCATTGGTTCTTATTATGCCATTCTCTGCTAGATACAGGAGACCTTTAGTGCTTGGTATATTCTCCCCATGGTGGAATTTATATGTTGTAATCAACTCCTCCCAGTCTTTTTGATAAACTAAACAGATTGAGTTCCTAAATCTCACTGTCAGACATTTTTCCAGCCCTCAGATCATGTTTGTGGCTCGTCTCTGCACATGCCCCCATTTTTCAACCTCCTTTTCAAAAAGTGGGCAATTAACTGCATTCCAGTATCAGTCTCACCAGTCCCATACAGAGAGGTAAAATCGCCTCCTACTAATACTCACAACTTCCCTATTTATGCATCCAAGGGTCAGGTTGGCACTTTTCCACAGCATCCCACTGGGAGCTCACATGGAGTTGCTTGTCCGCTAACACTCTGTCAACATAATTATAATTAAAAGATTCACCCAGGATCACACAGCAACACAGTAGTTCTTCTACTTCTATTCTTCTAGGCTTTGTGTTTACTATTTCTCAGTCAGTTGATTTTTACCATTTTAAAACCCCAGTCCCAATGATATTCTGGCTCCCAAGGAAACTTAGAACACTCGATTGTCCCCCAGTTTCTGTTTACTTGGTGGTTTTTGTTTGTGTTTACAAGTAGCTGTTCTTTTCTCAGTCACATTAGTTTACTCTCAGACACAGGTGTTAATTACATGAAGAATACTCATCTGGAAGGCTGAAAAATAGTCTTCAAGCTATACCGGATCCATAGTGCAAAGCTCATTTCTTGGTACTGGCTCAATGTTACCAATGTTCTTATTCATAAAGTTTTATTTGTGTGGACTAATGCTGTAGAATATGTATTGTAAATAATGCACCATGAAAGATTCTCTCCCAGTAGGATTTTTTTCCTGTTCAGTAGAGCAGTGTAAAGTAATTTAGTGGGTAGGACATTATACTAAATTTAAACATTGAAAATGGCTTTAAAAATCAGTTTACTCTTAAGATCTCTGAATCGGATCCTCAAGTACTATAAATGGGCATATTGAAGTCAATGGACATGTACCTATTTACATCAGCTAAGGATCTGACTCATATACTTTAAGGTCAGAAGGGACCACTGTGATCATCTAGTCTGACCTCCTGCACATTGCAGGCCACAGAACCTCACCCACCCACTCCCATAATAGACCCCTAACGTCTGGCTGAGTTACTGAAGTCCTCAAATCATAGTTTAAAGACAAGCTACAGAAAATTTACAATTTTCACTAGTTTAAACCTGCAAGAGATCCGTGCCCCATGCTACAGAGGAAGGTGAAACTCCTCCCACCCAGGGTCTCTGTCAATCTGACCTGGGGGAAAATTCCTTCCTGACACCACATATGGTAGTCAGTTAGACTCTGAGCATGTGGGCAAGACCCACCAGGCAGATACTTGGGAAAGAATTCTCTGTAGTAACTCAGAGTCCTCCCCATCTAGTGTCCCATCTCCAGCCACAGGGATTTTTGCTACTGGAAGTCACCAATGGGCCACATGCCATCATAGGCAGTCTATCAAACCATCCTCTCCATAAAATTATCAAGCTCAGTCTTTAAGTCAGGTTTTCTTGCCCCCACTGCTTCCCTTGGATGGCTGCTCCAGAACTTCACTCCTCTGATGGTTAGAAACCTTTGTCTAATTTCGAGTCTAAACTTGTTGATGAACAGTTTATATCCATTTGTTCTTGAGTCCACATTGGCACTTAACTTAAATACCAGGGAGGGAGAGGAGTTATTTATCTCTCTGATGTATTTGTAGAGAGCAATCTTATCTCCTCTCGGCCTTCTTTAGCTTGTTTAGCCTAACCAAAGCTCTTTGAGTCTCCTCTCATAAGGTAGGTTTTCCATTCCTCAGATCATCCTAGTAGCCCTTCTCTGCACCTGTTCCAGTTTGAATTCATCTTTCTTAAACATGGAAGACCAGAACTGCACACACTATTCCAGATGAGGTCTCACCAGTGCCTTGTATAATGGTACTAACACCTTCCTGTCTCTACTGGAAATACCTTGCCTGATGCATCCTAGGACTGCATTAGCCTTTTTCATGGCTGCATCACATTGACGGCTCATAGTCATCCTGATATCAACCAATATAACCAGGGCTTTCTCCTCCTCTGTCGCTTCCAACTCATAAGTCCCCAGCTTATAGGAAAAAAATCTTGTTGTTAGTCCCTACATGCATGACCTTGCACTTTGCACTATTAAATTTCATTCCATTTCTATTACTCCAGTTTACAAGGTCACCCAGATCTTCTTGTATGATATTCTGGTCCTCCTCCGTATTGGCAATATCTCCCACCTTTATGTCATCTGCAAATTTTATTAGCACACTCCCACTTTTTGTGCCAAGGTCAGTTGTAAAAATGTTAAATAAGATTGGTCCCAAGTCCAATCCCCGAGGAACTCTACTAGTAACCTCATCCAGCCTCACAGTTCACGTCTCAGTATCATCCACTTTAGTCTCCCCTTTAACCAGTTCCTCAACCACCTTTCAATTCTCATCTTAATCCCCATCTTTTCCAATTTAAATAAAATTCAATGTGGAACTATATCAAATGCCTTACTGAAATCCAGGTAGATTAGATCTCCTGCATTTCTTTTGTCTAAAAAAATCAGTTATTTTATCAAAGGAGATCAGGTTAGTCTGGCACTGTCTACCTTTTGTAAAACCATGTTGTATTTTATCCCAATTACCATTTACTTGTATGTCCTTAATTACTTTCTCTTTCAAAATTTGTTCCAAGATATTGCACACAATTGAGGTCAAACTAACAGGCCTGTAGTTTCCCGGATCACTTTTTTCCCCTTCCTTAAAAATATGAACTATATTAGTAATTATCTATTCATATGGTATCCCCCCCCCCCTGAGTTTACAGGTTCACTAAAAATCATTGCTATTGGGCTTGCAATTTAATGTGCCAGTTCCTTTAATATTTTTGGATGGAGATTATCCGGGCTTCCTGATTTAGTCCTATTAAGGTGTTTGAGTTTGACTTCCACCTCAGATTTGGTAATTTCTTCCTCCATATCTTAATTGTCATTAGCCACCCTGCCACTACCCCTAAGCTTTTCATTAGCCTCATTAAAAACTGAGGCAAAGTATTTGTTTAGGTGTTGGGCCATGCCTACATAATCCTTAATCTCCACCCCATCCTCAGTGCTTTACAGTCCCACTTCTTCTTTCCTTGTTTTCTTCTTCTTTATATGGCTATAGAACCTCTTACTATTGGTTTTAATTCCCTTTTCAAGGTCCAACTCTGCTTGGCTTTTGGCAGTTCTCAATTTATACCTACACTTTCTGACCTCCAAGAGGTAGTGTTCCTTGCTGATCCCTCCCATCTTCCATTCCTTGTAGGCTTTCTGCTTTCTCTTAATCACCTGTTTGATATGTTTGCTCATCCAGCTTGGTCTTCAGCCCTTCCCTATGAATTTTTCCCCCTTGCTTGGGATGCAGACTTCAGGTAGCTTCTGCAACTTTGACTTAAAGTAATTCCAAGCCTCTTCCACATTCAGATCCTTGAGTTCTTTGGTCCAGTCCACTTCCCTAACTAATTCTCTTAATTTCTTAAAGTTAGCTCTTTTGAAGTCAAGAACCCTTTTGCATATCTATTTTTGTTTATCCTTCCATTTAGTTTAAACTGAATTAGCTCATGATAACTCAAACCAAGGTTGTCCTCTGCAATAAGTTCTTCTATGAGGTTCTCACTTCTCAGCAATAGCAAATCTAAAATGGCATCACCCCTTGTTGGTTCAGCAGCTATTTGGTGAAAAAATCTGTCAGATATCACATCCAGGAAAATCTGGGCCCTACTGTTATCAGTAGCATTTGTCCTCCAATCTATATCTGGGAAGTTAGTCTCCCATAATCACACAATTCCCAGTAGTATTTATTTCATTAAAAACATTAAAGATGTCTCTATCCATATCCTAATCAGATCCAGGGTGTCTGTAACACACCCCAAGCACTATACCAGGAGAACCTCTAGTAGCTTTCTTCCCCAAAGTAATTTTGGTCCAAACAGACTCTGTCTTATCCATTCCATTACTTCTAATTTCTTTACAGTCTACCTCATCATTAATAAACACTGCTACTCCACCACCTGTGCCTTTTAGTTCTGTCTTTCCTGAACAGCATTTACCCTTCAATACCCGTACTCCAGTCATGACTACAATTCCACCATGTTTCTGTTATCCCTATAATATCTGGTTACATTTCCTGTACCAGTAGTTCTAGTTCTTCCATTTTGTTACCCAGGCTCCTTGCATTGGTGTACAAACATCTTAACTGTTGCTGCTTGCCTTTGGCCACATTGGCTGCACCCAATTGGGTGAGGATTCTACTACCAGTATCACCTCTCTGACTGGTATCAGCACTATCCTTCCTCCTAATGTCCATTCTCCTACCCTTCTTGTGGAAACACCGAAATCCATCTGCAGAGATAGACTTATCTTAGTAAATGATGAGAAACACTACAGTGTAGGGGAAAATACTGCAATATATTTTGTGTATATATTAGTATATTTTGAATTCTTGATGTACTCCTAAGAATATATTGGGCTTGATGCTCCTCTGCCCTGCATCTTATATGGTCACTTACACCTGTACAAAACTCGTGGGAAACACAAGTATTCTCTTTGGTCCTCTGGCTACACTCATTTGGTGTATTTCCTTTGTACAACTGTACATGGGCTACACGATAACAAAAGCTAAGATTTTTCAGAAATGCATGCCTAAAACCTAGGCTTCCAAATAAATGGCCAGAATTTCAAAATTGCTGATTAGGCAGCAGTCTTGCAAATCTAGTCACATGGATTTAGGAGCTTAGTTTAGGGTGGTGTAGGGGCTAGCACACCTGACTTTCAGCCCTTTGCTTCCCTGACAGAGGTACCTGGTTCTTCATCTTAGGCTGGGTACCTTCTGGCCTCCACTTGCATCTGGATCTCAGCCCTTAAGGGGGTGTGGTAAGGGAGCCAGGGTACTCCTTCTTCACCGTGTCCGAAGCCAGGGCCCTTTGTGAAGCAATGCCAGCAGGGTCCTCCCGGCAAAGAGTCTAAGTCCACTGCCCTGGGATACTTCCTACCTCAGCCCCTTCAGTTTGGGTCTTGGTCCCCTATAGTGCAAACAGTCCATAGTGGCTCGCTTGGAGTAGCACCCATTTGTGGACCTTTGGCAGTGTCCTGCCACAGCCTCAAGTCCCTGTGGGCAGGGTGGACGTGAGATTGGAGAGGCCAAGCTCAGCATGTTTTGCTGCAGAGTGGCATAAAACTCTTCCTACTCTCCAGTACAAAGGAATACCACCTTTGAAATGTATTCAACTCCCATCAGTCAGGAATGGGGGAGCTAGGTAGAGTCCTTCATTAAGCCGCCCACCAGACTACTGAACTGGTCTTCAGGGGAGCTCTTAAAAAATGGCTCTTACATGTGATGCCAGAATACAGACTGACTATTTTTAATCATAGAAATGTAAAATGAATGTTTTTCTGCAATGCTTGCAGTAATTGATTCAAACCCTGTTCTGTGCTCCAAACCTTTCCTAAGCAGCTCCATAGGCTTTTGGATTTACAGTACAATAGTCATGTTGTGAAGGATGCAAAAAAGACCTTTTGACTTCCACTTCAGTTAGTTGCTGGATCAGATATGTGACATTCATTCATAGACATTGAGCCTGTTTTAATTAGTTTACTGAAGTGGACCTGCATTCATCAGCCCATGGAAGTGACTTCAGTATAATCTGTTTCCAGGAAAACCTAATCCTTATTAGATACTCGACAAATCATTATAATAGTGCACATAGACTTTCAATAAAAGGCTTTAACACCTGATACTCCTTTATATCCAAGGCTACTCCTTCAATACTTAATTCTGGATTTTGACCATATCAGGATTTCAATTTTATGTTATAGGGATTTTAAAATGAATATATTCCAATTTAGTGTCAACATAAAATGCTATTGTTTCTGTGCAAGCATATGTAAATCCAGGCTTTATTTTCAAACTTCTGTGACAGATTTTGCAGTGCTCAGTAGCAAGTAGCTCCTTTTGACCTCAAATGACAGTTGCTCTGTGAGCAGAATTTTGAATTTCCTTTTTAGTTTTAAATATAAGCTCATATTACCAATGAGAACTAGTACATGCATACAGATATACTAAGCTGGGGCACATCCACTACTTTTAGGATCTTGTTGCAGTGGGGCAGGGTCTGCTACATGTGTGAAGGAGTGACTGGCTGTAGAGAGTCAATACAGGGGGATTCCATATCTCCTGTTTGTCGTGGAGCATTGTTTAGCAGCACCACAGATTATAGAGTTTGGGTCTGGGTACATGGATCTTATCTGGGGCTAACCTACCTACATGACCAAAATACCAGCACAGGAGGGGGTACATAGAAATTCACCAATGCTAAACCAAGTGCATCAACTAAAAGATTGCTACTATTATCTACTACTACGACAACCACAGTTGCTCCAAGGTTGAACTCCAGACCAAAGGATTTACATACATTTTCCTAGATTTTTAAGGCCAGAAGGGACCCTTGTGATGATTTAGTGACCACCTGCATAATACAGGGCAGACAACCTCACCCAGTAACTTCTGCATCAATTCCATAACATCTGTTTGAGCTATCGCATATCTTCTAGAAAGATTTCCAGTCTTGATTTAAAGAGTTCAAGTGATAGAGAATACACCATATCCCATGGTAAGTGTTTTTGTTTTTTGTTTTTTTTGTAATGGTTAATTACCTCACTGTTAAAATTGTGTGCTCAGTTTCAAAGTCCTTTTATTTGCACTTACTACATACTGGCCCAACATTAGCTTTATTTCTAGTTATCTGGATTTTCCCTGGAGTTTCTAGAATTATTAAAAATCAATATTAATGGTTAACAGAGTTCCTTGGCCATTTCTTGTAACACTCTTTGGTGCACATGATTTAGTCCTGATCTAAAAATGTGTAACATTAATAGTTACTGTTTAACAACCCCCTACCTCTAGTTATGAATGGAATATAAAGGATTCCTCTTCACTATAAGAGATGAATAAATCATCCTGCACTTTTCCAAATATTTACTGAATACGTCTGCCTTTTCTGCAACACAATCAACAATTTTACCCTCCTGCTCTAGTATCATTGTTAGGATTTCATTTGTTCACTTTACATGTTGGGTAATGAAATCTTCTGCAATATGAAAAGGCCAAGTTATCTGCTATAACACACAGAACATGAGTAACTTTGCTACAAAGATCTGTGCTTGTGTCTATCTTTTTAAATAGCTTTTAGAACTTGAATTATTTAGTCCCTAATGAGGCAAAAGTAATGAATGGCCTCAAAGTCTGGTAATTCTTTATCTGTTCTCTTTTGAATGATGAAATGACTTCCTGTGGAAACCTCAGAATGTTAAAAACATGCAGGCCATGATGAGCTAAGAGTGTAATCACTGCAGTGTTCCCTTTACAATATGTCATACTTTGGGCATTGTACCCTCACTCTGCATCAATTAAAATAGGAGTATTGTGTCCTACTGTAGGTTTGAACCACACAACATCGCTATTGTCTATTTAAAGCCTCTAGTGTTGCAGTAGTGGTAGTGCTACTTTGCATCTATTGTGGTAGTGGGTTATTATCTGCATTTTGTTTCACTCTGACCTTTTGAGAAGACCACATAAAACACAATGAATTATGATGGTGCTGGATTATCCATCTCATTGAGTTCCTCAAGGGGAAAAAAGTGCAACATGTAGTAGCTCTACAATGATATTCTTGAAGTTCACTTGACGTGGAAAGTATATTAGGCACAATGAAAGAGGATTTGTATATACAGATACAACCTGACTGTTTTTAGGTGGGATTTTTCAAAAGCACTCAGTATTGGCTTATTTCTGATCCCACTGAAGTCCATCATGTGACAGAAGCTGGCTGAATATCATGGAAAATGTCATGATGCTCCACTGTTTTATACCTTCTTCAATCATTTACAACTGTGCAAAATGGTGTAAAACACTACCAACTTAGAATGGTAGTCCTGTGCACTCACTTCGCACAGGTGTAAATGATTTTACAAGGAGCAAGGCAATAGACAATCGGGCACAGAGAATCTAAAGCAAAAAGGTCAAGTGATTAGACCAAAGCATAAGGAGGAATCGGTGTCAGGGACTGAAACAGAGGAGCCCCTGGTTCTCTGTTCACTACTTCATAGATTCCATAGCCAGAAGGGACCATTCTGATCATTTGGTCTGACCTCCTGTATGACAGACCATATAACTGAACTGATTTTTTTTTTTACTTAAACCACTGGCCCTTGCTGTCTCTTCTGTTAATGAGCTGCTCCTCTTTGTGGCCAAGGGTTGCATTAACTGTTCAAAAGAGAAACTGGCTTAGCTGCAGGACCCTGCTGCGAGGGAGTTACCTCCAGTAAAAGCTTGGGTGGCACTGCCCTCTCTGCTGTGAAGTGATAGATAGGAACCTGTGGCCATAAGTTGCATAGACCCCAAAGGCTGGCCTGGAATCACTGTAGAAGGGGGAGACCATAAATAATCCATAACCTTTAGGGGTCCACAGTCTAGAGCTAGAAAACTGAGGTCAGCCATGATATTCCTGACTCCCAAATTAAGGGCCTCTAGCCAAGAGCCAGTTCTAGGAGTCAGAATTTAGAAAATCCCATATTACATTCTGTAGGTGACCAATCTGAGTCACCACTCCAAGACCAAACAGAGGAAATTGCTTTCCATTTTAATCTTTTTAGAAAGAAAAGAGCTGAACAATTTATCATGCGCCACCCAGTGCTTAAGATTGACAATTATGTTTAAGTTTCAGGCCACTCAGTTCCATTTGTAGCATTATATGGTCTTGGTAGAACAGTTAGGAATTACTCTAATTATGCAACTGTCTGCAGGCTGCATTATGGATTTCATAACGTCCTTTTAGAGCCCAAATTAGAGCCCCTGGTTAGCCAGCAGATCTAGCTCAAAACCAGCTGTAAGGAAACATGTTAGAAGTGCACTCCCAGTGGAGGGTATTCAGATTTTAATGAGTAGGATTCTTTATGATCTTTGCTAATACAAGTAAGATTGGAAGAGAATACTATTTTGCTAGGGATATATTCTTTTCTCCTTGCTGAAATTTGCAGGCTACACAAGCATGCTGTATTATAATTCAAATCCTATCCTGTCACACTATTATGTATTAACTGTTTAATGTTACAATATGACCATATAACTAGTAGTAATAGTATGCATAGACATGGGAAACCCCCCTCGTTTACAATATTACCACTGACAGAGCAGAACGTTACTATTTTTTTAAAAATCAATGAAAAGTGGTAACCTCCCTGCTCAATAGCTTCTTTCAGACATAAACATCTAATCTGTTTCTAAATCTCTCCCAGAATACCCAAAGGGATATCTTATTTTAAAAACTAACTGCCTACAGTGTGTGGGCCTGCAAAGTAGCATTTAAATTCTTTTTCTGATGACAAAGGCATCAAAAGCTAGTTAAGTAGTCTGAACAAGTAATACTTTTTTAAAACATGCATCTGAATGGCAGCCTGCATTATATGCTAATATGCAATTCATATTGCTGTTGAAAATAATATCAAGATATTGAATTAGAAAAATAGGGGTTGGAATAGAAATATGCTTGTTTCAATGACAGGGGAATTTTTTTCCCACACAGCTCTAGATCTTGAGCTATGTTCAGAAAGAAGCTTGGGATAAGAACTGGAGTCCAGTTTTCACACTACTGGATGAACTGGATCTGTTTAGTCTATGCTTCTTCAATGTACCTTTTGAGCAAGCCATTTCACGCAGGAGACAGTGTGGCTTATTTATAGAGCAGTAGACTGACTCTGATGACATGGGTTCCATTTCTGGCTCTGCCTTATGAGACACATCCCCTCTCTGTGCCTCAGCTTGCCCATCTGTGAAATGGGGTAATGATACTGACCTTCTTTGGAAAGCTGTTTGAGATCTACTGATTGAAGAGTGCTAAATAAGAGTTATGTATTATTATTACTACTACTAATACCTAGCAGTGTTTCTTATTGTACCATGTCCCTGCCAAGCTTTTCATCATAAAGTATTTTAAGGCCATCCCAATTACATGTTCGGTCTCAAGCTATCTTCTATTTTAGTTCTTAAACTCGCTCATCTCCCTGAAAGTGCAGGTACGAATAAGGCATTTGTCACAGGGAGAGTGGCCTGTAGGATGGGTGCAATTTCTGGGAGACCTGGTGACCCAGGTCAGAGCATGGTGGATATGCAGGGTGAGGTGGGTGTATGTGCTATGCATAATGGGAGGTCAGAGGCAACTGGGAGGTAGGTTGGATTGGGTAGATTTACAATGTTAGAAAGAAATCTACCCAACCCATCTGGGTTCTTATATAGGCACCCATCACCACAGTATAAGTACCTCCCACAGGTAAAAAGATACAGCAAAGATATTTCTTCCATGCCGGCATGAAGCTTAGATTTTTTTTTTAATCTGTATAAAAAGTGTGATAGGCAGATATTGCAAAACTAAGTGTACTACTGTGGAAAGGCTGCAGCAGCTGGGAAATGGGTTGATTTATCTGGCATGGGAGGGCATAGTGGGACCTATATCCCAATTCAGGCTGGATAGGGGGCACATTGAATCAGACAGTTTGTAGGACTCAAGGGATAGCAGGGGTTTCAGCCTGAGAACATGACCAATGTGACATATTGGCTTGAATAAGGTAATGACCCAAATAGTTTTCTTAGTTTTATATGAATACAGCAGCAGTGTATGAGTCGTCCTATTCAATGAAAGGTAATGGTGATAGGCTTAGTTCTGCCACGGGAGTTAAATTTTAGGTTAGATTCTATTTCTTGTGATTCTGCAAGAGTTTAACTGAAGCCATTGCAGAAAACCAATGTTGGCTTTATTTTTTTTTTTTTCATTGAAGACAAATATCATGCTGTACTGAGGTCACAGGAAAGGAAACCTCCATTTCCATCTGCAACGGTGCAGCAAATAAACAAGACCTAAAGAAATGTAATGGCTTGGGGAAAGCTGAGCAATAAGGTTATTCTCAGTATCAAAGCTTCCTCAGAACCACCTCTAGTGATTTACTCTGTCTCAGCACATTGGCTCCAGTAACTTCATTTCTTTCTGATGATTTATTTTGTTGTATCTTTGCTATGGAATTCTGCATTGATTCAAATGTTTTATCAAGCTAGTTTCTATATTCAGTCAAAATTGTAATCAAAATTGGACTCTGTATCGAATCAAATTTTTGTAATCAAAACTGGGACAGGGCTGCTGTGAGGAGGAGCTTCTCTGAATCAGGAAGAATGGGTGAATGCTACAAAGAAGGGTTTGAGTTAGTGCAGTATTGTATTTGGCTCAAGTAGCAGAGCACATTCTCCTGTAGACTTAGGGGTCAAGTTCCAATCTGGACCTTTTGTTCTAAATGATATTATGGCCAAGATTTCAAAAGTGATTAGTGAATTTTTTTTGTTGGTTGCCTCAGTTCTGGTGCCCGACTTGAGACACCCTTTTAAAAGGGCTGGATTTTTCAGATGGTGGGTGTTCAGCATTCTGAAAACCAATCCCATTTCAGGTGTCTCACATTAGTACCTAAAATAACTAATTGCTTTGGAAAATCAGGGCCTACATTCCCAAGGCTCCCATTTGTTCAACAGATTGCTCAACAGTCAAAGATTTGGTTGTAAGAAAAGCTATTGGAGACCTCTTCTTATCCCAACAGATTGATGTTAGAGATCTGAATGGCTGAGAATAAAATGTCTTAGATGAAAAGGTTTCTCTTTTGGTGGTTAACATCTTCTTGGTCTCTTTATTTTTACATTATTTCTTGGTGGGGGAAAAACCCTCTGTTTTTCTTTATCATTCCCTTTTGTATATATTGACAAAGGGGATCCAAGGTATATATCAACTGGAGAATAATTTCTCATTGTTCACCACTGGGTTATTGCCTGTGGCACTGAGTTGACATCAGGTAAGTTACCATTTTATTCAAGAATTTGAATTTTCTGCCTTTCCTTCATCATCTCCCCTTCTGAAAGGGATTTATCTAAACAAACCTTTCTAAATTCTTTTGTCTGAACGCCTGGCTGCATACAGAGGTGACAGCCTGCAGATGCTAGCTGATTAACAGATCCCTCCAGGAAAGAGGGTCATTTTACAAGTCATGGAATCCAGATTGTTTGGCCAATTTGCAGAAACATAGATGTTTGGAAGTTATTTTCTATTACAGTAACTAGAATCCTGCTAGTTATGCTAAAGGGTGCAGAATTCAGATACATGCCTGCTGCCTCAGACTTTGTGACTCAGCATGTCAACCAACAGCCAGCTCTTGGGGGTTAGGAAGAAAAACTTCAACTCTGGGCAAGATATTCTATAATTGTCCAGTTTGGGGTAATTTACCTTTCTCTGGAGTATCTGGTACTGGCCACTGTCAGAGATACTGGCCACACTGTACCACTGGCTCGGTCCAGTATGCCATTTTCTATCTTCCTAACAAATATATGAGGGAGTGACTTGGGAATCTGTCAGAGAATATAGGTTGTATTTACCTTGTAGGGTAAGTTCTGGATACCTGCTTATTCTGTTTCCCCTGTCATTAATATTGTCAATCTCACCATGAGATTTTAGCAATACAGTATGTTTGATGTAACTTTACATTGGGCAAAAGGTCTGATAAAACGTGATAAACTGGATATTTCTTTTCAATGATCTCTGTAATTTACTTTATTGCTCTCCTTTTCTGTCTTCTAGCACATTACATACACTGAAAGACTTTAGAATATAATACAATTTGAGTTCTTATCTCCATCAATCACAGTCAGTTTGAACTCTATTCCAGGAGCTCCCAGTCTGATCTCAGGTCTCCAGCCATCACCTCTCTTTGGGCAAACCCCTTTGTTCCATTCCCTTCTGACTGAGGATTTTAAGGCTGCACAGCTCCATGCCTTACACTGATATTCCCACTAAGCCAGTCTGCCAAAAGTCCCGCATCTCTGAGGGCTGTGAACAGTGTGTTGCCAGAAGTTATAAGTTATCACACAGCTCTTTCTAAGCAAGAACATTCTTAAGGTAAAAGCATTACAGAGAAAAAATATAAAAACATTAAGCAGATTTACACACATACTAAACATACCAGGAATCACCATAGAAGTGGGTGGGAACCCGGGCAGCAGTGACCTTGAGATGGTTGAGGTCAGGATCCTGACAAAAGGAAGAAGGGAGAGCAGCAGAATATGGACCCTGGACTTCAGAAAAGCAGACTTTGACTCCATCAGGGAACTGATGGGCAGGATCCCTTGGAAGGCTAATTTGATGGGGGAAGGAGTCCAGGAGAGCTGGCTGTATTTTAAAGAAGCTTTATTGAGGGTGCAGGAACAAACTATCCCAGTGTGCAGAAAGAATAGCAAATATGGCAGGCGATCAGCTTGGCTTAACAGAGAAATCTTCTTGTAAGCTCTCTTTTTGTGTTTAAGCTCACCGAAGTGGAAACTTGGACAGATGACCAGGGAGGAGTATAAAATATTGCTCGAGCATACAGGGGTATAATCAGGAAGGCAAAAGCACAGTTGGAGTTGCAGCTAGCAAGGGATGTGAAGGGTAACAAAGGGTTTCTATAGGTATGCTAGCAACAAGAAGAAGGTCAGAGTAAGTGTGGGACCCTTACTGAATGGGGGAGGCAACCTAGTGACAGATGATGTAGAAAAAGCTGAAGTACTCAATGCTTTTTTTGCTTCAGTCTTTACAGACAAGGTCAGCTCCCAGACTGCAGCATTGAGCAGCATAGTATGTGGAGGAGGTGAGCAGCCCTCAGTGGTGAAAGAACAGGTTAAGGACATTTTAGAAAAGCTGGACATGCACAAGTCCATGGGGCCGGATGCAATGTATCCGAGGGTGCTGAGGGAATTGGCTGATGTGATTGCAGAGCAATTGGCCATTATCTTTGAAAACTTGTGGTGATTGTGGGAGGTCCTGGACAATTGAAAAGAGGCAAATAGAGTGCCCATATTTAAAAAAGGGAAGAAGGAGAATCTGGGGAACCACAGACCAGTCAGCCTCACCTCAGTCCCTGGAAAAATCATGGAGCAGGTCCCCAAGGAATCCATTTTGAAGCACTTGGGGGAGAGGAAGGTGATCAGGAACAGTCAACATGGATTCACCAAGGGCAAGTCATGCCTGATCAACCTGATTGGCTTCTATGATGAGATAACTGGCTCTTTGGATATGGGGAAAGTGGCGGACGTGATATACCTTGACTTTAGCAAAGCTTTTGATACAGTCTCCCACAGTATTCTTGCCAGCAAGTTAAAGAAGTATGGATTGGATGAATGGACTATAAGGTGGATAGAAAGCTGGCTAGATCATTAGGTTCAACGGGTAGTGATCAACAACTCTGTGTCTAGTTGGCAACTGGTATCAAGTGGAGTGCCCCAGGGGTCGGTCCTGGGGCTGGTTTTGTTCAACATCTTTATTAATGATCTGGATGTTGGGATGGATTGCACCCTCAGCAAGTTCATGGATGACACTAAGCTGGGGGGCAAGGTAGATACACTGGATGGGGTAGGATAGGGTCCAGAGTGACCTAGACAAATTGGAGGGTTGGGCTAAAAGAAATCTGATGAGGTTCAACAAGGACATAGAGGTATATAAAATCATGAGTGATGTGGAGAAAGTAAATAAGGAAAAGTTATTTACTTGTTCCCATAATACAAGAACTAGGGGCCACCAAATGAAATTAATGGGCAGCAGGTTTAACACAAATAAAAGGAAGTTCTTCTTCACACAGCGCACAGTCAATTTGTGGAATTCCTTGCCTGAGGAGATTGTGAAGGCTAGGACTATAATAGCATTTAAAAGAGAACTGGATAAATTCATGGAGGTTAAGTCCATGGGGCCAGGTTGGGTAAGGAATGGTGTCCCTAGCCTCTGTTTGTCAGAGGGTGGAGATGGATGGCAGGAGAGAGATCACTTGATCATTACCTTTTAGGTTCACTCCCTCTGGGGCACCTGGCATTGGCCACTGTTGGTAGACAGGATACAGGGCTAGATGGACCTTTGGTCTAACCCAGTACGGGTTCTTATGTTAAGGACAAGTACGGCTGTTCTTATGTTAAGGACAAGTTGAGAGTCCTTCACTTACGATGGAAGAATCCCATGGACTGCTACAGACTGGAGACCGACTGGCTATGCAGCGGTTCTGCACAAAAGGACCTGGGATTACAGTGGATGAGAAGCTGGATGAGAGTCAACAGTGTGCCCTTGTTGCCACGGCTAGCGGCATATTGGGCTGCATTAGTAGGAGCATTGCCAGCAGATTGAGGGAAGTGATTATTCCCCTCTATTTGTCACTGGTGAGGCCACATCTGGAGTATTGCGTCCAGTTTTGGGTCCCCCCACTACAGAAAGGATGCGGACAATTGGAGAGAGTCCAGTGGAGGGCAAGGAAAATGATTATGGGGCTAGGGCACATGACTTACGAGGAGAGGCTGAGGGAACTGGGCTTATTTAGTCTGCAGAAGAGAAGAGTGAGGGGGGATTTGATAGCAGCCTTCAACTGAAGGGGGGTTCCAAAGAGGATGGAGCTCGGCTCTTCTCAGTGGTGGCAGATGACCGAACAAGGAGCAATGGTCTCAAGTTGCAGTGGGGGAGGTATAGGTTGGATATTAGGAAAAACTGTTTCACTAGGAGGGTGGTGAAGCACTGGAATGGGTTATCTAGTGGAATCTCCATCCTTAGACGTTTTTAAGGCCCGGCTTGACAAAGCCCTGTCTGGGATGATTTAGTCGGGGTTGGTCCCGCTTTGAGCAGGGGGTTGGACTAGACGACCTCCTGCGGTCTCTTCCAGCCCTAATCTTCTATGATTCTATGAGCAGTCTTATGGGGCCCTAGTAGGCCAAAGCCTTTCCAGACTTTCAACAAGGACTGGGGCCCCCCTCACTGGAAAGAAGGTCCCATTTGCTTGTTGGATTAGAAAGAAGGCATTGTGTCAGTTCAAGCCCTTGTCTCCTAGTCTCTGGAAAACCCAGCTTGAATTGGTATATGCAAACCACTCAAGGGTTTTGTCTCTAGAGTTGTTTAGTCTCAGTCACTCCTTAATCACCCTACCAGTGTTTTTATTTCCTGTAGGAGCTGTGGTAAACCTTGCTCATGGAGTAGAGAACAATCCTAGATAAACCATTCATAGATGTAATACAGTATGGTCCCTAAAGATATTGCATGTGATTGCAATGTCTGTCACACAAACAATGTTTACAAATAAATCTCACTGTCCCTAAGGATCATATATGTTACTGATGCCAGCCAAATCCCACAGAATTGATACGTCATCAGAAAACTTTTGATTATCTGAGTAAAAAGTTCCACTGAGCTAAATGAGTGTCTTCCCTTAATAACTGAGTAGAGATGTCAAGATTTGGATAATAAGAGGGGATGGCCACAAAATAGTCTGAGGTAGTTTCCAAATACATAATTAAAGGAATAATGAAATAGAACCATTCTAGCTTTTTGACTAAAATCAATCTTTGGTCACCAGGGAGCAATGCTTTGGGAGGGAAAAAGATGCTGTATGCATGTATCTGCTGCACGTGGACAAACCTAGTATATGTGTGTGTGTATGTGTATATATATATATATATATATATACAATATATATATATTTAAAAACATATGATATGTGCAACGCAGCTCTCTTTAATAAGGACACATAGATTGGGTTGACATGATCACTTTAAATATCTTCCATGTTTTCAAAGGTTAGTAATTTTGTGGGATTCAGTTAGAGTCAATGGGGTGTCAGGACAAACTGTACTTGGTATGCTTATTGCAGTAGGTGCATCATACCTACAAGTAGGGAGGCACTGTTGCCCAATGGATAGAGCACAATGCTGTATTCCCAGCACTGGACCTGACCTGCTTTGTGACCTTGGGTGAGTCACTTAATGTCTGTATGCTCCTGTCTCCCTGTCTATTAACCAGGGAGACTGATACTAATACTCATTTGCAAAGTGCTTTGAGATCCAGAATCGAGGTAGTTATGATTTATTGGCCTCTGGAATACTCAGTGACAGTTAAGTACTCAGTAACATCTTTAAATCTGGCACTAAGGGCTAACTACTCAAATCATTTTAAGTGAGTAATGAATGGAAGCATGAGATGGCAAAGGAAGGGAGTAAATCTGTATTGGTTCCAAGTAAGCTGTAATCACTCGTGGGTTCACTGCTAACCAAATTTATTTTAAAAGTGATAGGTACCATGCATCTGATTTGCTGGTGATGTGAAGCAGGACAAAATAGCCAAGCATCAATCTTAAATATTATTCTCTGCTTCCTCTTTTTTCCTCCCATAATTGTTTTCTTGGCTATATCTACCCTTTCCAGAGACATTAGCCTTTAGCCTGGCCTTGGTTTCCCCCCCCCCCCCAAACAAGCTATCACCCATCTCACTGGTCCCTTAGCTACTGAGCCATCTGTACACTGTAGTTTATCCTAGTGAATTTCACTTAAGTTGCTGAAGAATTCCTTTTCTTGCTATGTATGTAATTACTGTCTGAAGGAGCAGTAGATCACTCTAGAGCTCCACCTAAAGCCCTTCCTCTCTTACTGCTGACAGATTCCGATCTACTGTGTCTGTGTGGTTGTTCTTTTAGCTAGTAATATGACAGCACTTTTTGTTTAGTAGCAATGCTGATCTAACAGACAATTTAAAACCCCCACACAGTCAGAAAGCCCCTTACAATTTCAGGACATTCCTCTTGTTATCACAGTAATAGCATCAATGTACCAAAGGCTACTGCTCTGGAGACATACATCCAACAGTAGAAAGTCTGTTGCAGTAGCCTACGCTGCAGATCAAACATGCTTCCAGGAATAATTTTAAGACACCCGGGGTTAAGATAACAACCTAGCTTTGTACCCACCAACTTGAAGGAATAATGAGTCTAAAAGACTGAGTGTGACTCCTTGATGGTTGGCACTGATACTGCTTCTGGTTGTATATTTGGACATCTCTCTAACAGCTAGCACTTAGCAAGCTTCTTAGACCAACAACTGTGTCAGACTGTTGATCTATGGGATAATAAGGCTAGTAAGGTTTAGAAGGTAAGGTGTGCAGTGCATACAGGGCCAGCTAATTCCAAGATAAAGGTAACAGGTTAGGCATCTGTTAGACATGTGCCATTATTAATTAACATCTAATCTGCCACATGAGATGGGAAAGAACAGGCTAATTTACTAGCAATGTTGTGCAAAGACCATTTGTGCTTCAGTGTATTGGGCATCAAGGACTCAACTGCAGACAGGCTAAAAGTTGTCATTTCTGCCTGCTATGCGTATTCTTAATTATCATTTTCAGTGCCATGGGCTGCAAAGTACTTTACTTGCAAGCAAAAGAGACAAGTCCCTTCCTGCCCCAATTTATTAGAATGTTAAGGTGGGATGACAATGAGAGCGAGTAGGACAGGTCGAAAATCTGGGAGATAAATTTGTGATTTATAAAAGCCTCCTTTTACTTCCTTTTTAAGCAGCTTTAAAGAAATAGAATCTTATTATATTCAAATTTTGAGACAGTGTTGGGATGCCAGGAGCAGTTATTTTAAAGTTGCTTCCTGCTCTTTGACTGTAACTGAGGATGGTTGTGGCTAAACTCTAAAATACTTTATTGTGGCATAATTACATTTGAATTCAAACTTTAATTATTGTTCAGTGGAAATGCAATTAATTCTAAGATGACTGTTAATTCATGTCTGAGTCCATCTGAATCAGTTTCCTTGAAATTCACCTGTTGTGTGATCTTTAGTGCTGGAAATAGCCCTCCACTGTGTACTCCTCTTACTGCAATCCTGAGTGTCATAGCACTCCTTACTCCAGTAGCCCCTCATGTAGATGAGGGTTGTAGCACCAAGCTGCCACTTAACACCGTACATGTATAAAGCACCTCTATGATCCTGAAGAGATTTCCCAAGTGCTTTAAAGTGTAAAACATTAACTGCTTTGGTATGTCTTTGGGCTGAAAGATGCTTTATAGTCGCTTGATATTAAATACATTTCCACCTCTAAAAACCCTTGGCTGCTGAGTATTTTAAAGAAGGTTTAACTCATGTAGATTTGCTGGTATGGATTAGAAGCAATTGTGCTAGAATTTGAATTGAGCAATAATGTAGTGAAGTTAGAATTAAAGTGTAGTTATGGGACAATACAATTGTTTAGTTTGATCACAACCATTCTGAGGTTCAATGAAAGGAAGGAGTATCAAGAAACAATTTACATAGTAGGTATCTAAAAGGGTGTCATAAGGAGGAGGGAGAAAACTTGTTCACCTTAGCCTCTAAGGATAGAACAAGAAGCAATGGGCTTAAACTGCAGCAAGGGAGGTTTAGGTTGGACATTAGGAAAAAGTTCCTAACTGTCAGGGTGGTTAAACACTGGAATAAATTGCCTAGGGAGGTTGTGGAATCTCCATCTCTGGAGATATTTAAGAGTAGGTTAGATAAATGTCTATCAGGGATGGTCTAGACAGCATTTGGTCCTGCCATGAGGGCAGGGGACTGGACTCGATGACCTCTTGAGGTCCCTTTCAGTCCTAGAATCTCTGAATCTAGACAGAAAGTAGCTATCTGAGAGGAATCTAAAATATCCACCAACAGAGGCATAATACAGGAAAACTACAAATGTTAAAGGGGGATACCCATAGCAAGAAATGTCCCTAAAATTGAAGGATAATTACCTCAGAGTTCAAAAGACAAATGTTAGTTACACACATAATATCTTTCTCTTTAAAACCTCATGGAATTCCTGACTTTGCAAAGCTCACCATCTCACATCATGAAAAGCCAGAGCAATAATACTACTTTTCATAAAATAAATATCCTAGTAATAAAAGCTTAATGTGATGCTTTCAAATTAAGAAATGCTTGTGGCTTGGCATTCAGGTGTATAATTCCTTTTATGACCTTTAGAAATGCTACCATGAGTTTGAGAGGTATGTATTTCAAACCTGTGCTGCAGCAGAGTTTCTTTTCACTGTGATGCTCCTGATGTATTTTCTGCACTTGTTACCTGGGAACCCAGACAACAGAATATTATGAATAATAAATAAAGCTTTGCAGACTAAAGTGTCTGCATTGTTTTCCTTCAAATATGCATACAAGAATGTATTGTAATACAGCAGACTCCTATTGAAACCTATATTTAAGGAATTAATTTTGTAAAATTACCTAATACTGTTTATATTCAGAGGAATATAAATATGGACTTGTGTATAAACACACAACTGTCTGGGTCTCTTCGCATATATCTACCCTGTGATGAAAAACCCACGTCGCTGTTAATCTTTCATCACAGTGTAGACATACCCAATGATAAAGTTACAGTAAAACATTGCTGTGTAACTGATTGATGGTTATTAAGACACCCCCCCCAGTTTAAGTTTCCAGTTTTCCCTCTCCACAGGTAAAAACTAAGGGTCCCATTTCCATTTACTCTGACCTCCCACCACATGGTACTTGAATTTATGGGACTCAGTTTTGATAGGCTCTGACATAATTTCAGTGCTTCCCATCACTTTAAGGGGATGTTATGTATAATACTGTTCTTTGACAAATGTCAACTAAACTGTCAAGTACTTTTTTTTTCACATTGGTCTTTTCCATTATTTTTTTTGTTACCAGGATACTTGTGTATATCTAATTTCTCCTTTAGAAGGGCCACTCCTTTCCTTCAGGGGTATCACAAGCCAACATTTCACTACCTTAGAAGTGCTTTTTTTTGATGATGTTATCAGTCCTTGCACCAAACCCAAACCTCGGGTCCATGTTATTGTGTTACTATCCGATGTGTGCCCCTGGCCCCAGTTGACCCCCAGAATTCTATGTTAGGAACTCCTTCCACACAGATCAAAACTCCAGATAGGTAGTGTACCCCATCACAGGACATTTTGTTAAATAAGGACTGAATAAAGTCCATATAATCAGCAATTATATGAAATATGTGATGTGGGCATAGATCTTGCTGGGCCTGAGTAAACTTGCATATAGCCTGATTTGAGTGCAAGCTTAAACTGTAAACAGGGGTGTGACAGGCTGTGTGCTGGAGCTGGGTCCTTGGGCTAGTTGAGATAAGTGGGAACACCCTGAACTGATAAGCTTGAAATGTGGATAAGATGAGGACATGAATGATTGGTCCTTACACAATCTACAAAATGATTGGCCCTTACATGATCCGTAAAATGTCCAGACGAATTAGATTTAAGAAATATAGATGTTAGCAGCTAGGAATAATGTATATAAACCATGTAGTGTGCAAAATCATTTGGAATTGTGTTTCATCCTGTACCTGGCCAGTGTGGGCACAGAGCTGTTACATGCCTAACAAAGTAACCTGAGTGACAAGCTGAAGTCTAACTGAATTTTTGAATCCCTGAGAACTGAATGCAATGTTCTCTCAGAAATGGACAAGGTATTCTGGATAAGCCAAGTAGAAAAGGTCTCAGAGGAATCCCAACACAAGATACTTAATTCCATTTTTAAAAGTACGTGTTTAGAGGGAGGCTGTTTAAAAGGTGCATACAGTAGGGGCCCAATTAACTTTTCCTTTGCCCCCTATGCAGTCACTGACACTTGTGCAAGGAGGGCGCAGAACATTACCAGATCAGAAGGGTAGCCTTTGGTATCCATTTTGCACTGGTGTATGTGACTTCATAAGGTGCTGGGAAATGAGGATCTGGGCTCTAGACGTGATCAGTTGTTCCAGGCTCAGCAAGGGGGCACATGGAGCAATCTAGCTGCCACCTTTGAGGCTTTTAAAATGAAATGACATAGGGCAAGCCAGTTGGAGGTAATCAGTGGAATAAAGCTGTAGGGAGGTTGAACATGCAAGCTGGAGGACTTTATGGCAGTTATGGCTTGTTTTTGTTATAAAAAACCTGTTGCAGCTGTTACACTCCCAGTAGATGAGCTTGTGAGAACTGTTTCGTATAAGAGGACAAGCCCTAAGCCCTGCATTTCTTCAGCCTAAGTCAAAACTAAGTGATAAAAATCTCTGGGCCAGATCATTCCTCCCCTCCCACCATGTGTTCTCTTCAACAAATGGATCTGCTGCTTTCCTTATGGAAGGGGGCTCAGCAGCTTCCTAAAACCATCGCTCTCCCCTGGATCTGGCAGAGATTACTCTGAGCATCCAGGGTCTGTGCTGCATCAGGGCAAAAACCTGGGTGGACCAGACAGGAAAGGTTATGGAGGAAGGAGACAGAGTCAAGGGGATACGCGCAGTAGCGTAGCTAGCGGGGTTCAGGGGAAGCGGCCGCTTCCCCTGACCACATTCCCCAAAAGTGGCACCTGTGGAACGGGGCCGCGGGCTGGCTCCCGCCTCCCGGCGCTCCGGGCGGCCGGCGGAACAGGACCGCGGGCTGGCTCCCGCCGCTCCGGGCAGCCGGCGGAACGCGGCCACGGGCTCCTGGCGCTCCGGCCAGCTCAGCAGGGCCGCGGGCTCCCGGCGCTCCGGCCGGGACTCCAGCCCTGAGAGCGTGGCTGGGGGTCTCGGTGCCCCGGACAGCGCTCCGGATGGGGAAGCGGGGTGGCCCTGAGCATGCGCCGCTCCATCTTTCGGCGGCATTTCGGCACATGCACAGGGCCGCCGAAATGCCACTGAAGGACCGGTGCCTTTTTTCTCCGCCGCTCCTCCTCGGCTGCAACCCTGGCTACGCCACTGAATACGCGCTGTATCCAATCTGAGATCCTGTAGAGCATACTCCGAAAATGCAATGGATCTCCAGGCTGTGTTACTTTTTTCATGTCATCCACTGATGGTCCTGCCAGGAAACTTTGGGAGAGGCCTTACTAAGGGCCAGAGCCAGTGTGGGGACACAGGTCCTCTCCTGGATGCCTGTGGTCTTCCACAGAAGCTCTCCATGATCCAGAGCAGTATTTCTCAAACTGGGGTCGCCACTTGTGTAGGGAAAGCCCCTGGCGGGCTGGGCTGGTTTGTTTACCTGCCCCGTCCGCAGGTCCGGCCGATCGCGGCTCCCACTGGCCGCGGTTCGCTGCTCCAGGCCAATGGGAGCTGCTGCAAGCGGCGCGGGCCGAGGGACTTACTGGCCACTGCTTCCAGTAGCCCCCATTGGCCTGCAGCGGCGAACCGCAGCCAGTGGGAGCCACAATCGGCCGGATCTGCGGATGGGGCAGGTAAACAAACCTGCCCGGCCCGCCAGGGGTTTTCCCTACACAAGCGGTGACCCCAGTTTGAGAAACACTGGCTTAGGAGGAAGATTTTGCAGCATGGCTTCTGAAATCATTTTGTTTCTCCCATACATGCTTTGTTCTAGAACCCCTCTGCTGCTTTGATAGAGCAAGAATGGTAGAATTAATGCCTTTAAACATCAAAGGATGGCATCATATACATGTTTCTAATACGAGCTCTTGCTCCTTTGGTTTTATAATTTAACATTTTATTAATGAATCACCAAAACCTAAGAAGTTCAAAGGCTAGCTGCAGGTAAATAAATGCTGCTGTATTATGGCCACTTGAAACTACTGGAATTTAGACCCATCCAGTATAACGATATAGGGACAAATGAGATACAGTGCAATATAATATTGCACTGTATCTTCAAAATGTGGTGAGAATTAAGGATGTAAATAGGGTTGCCAACTTTCTAATTGCATAAAACCAAACACCCTTTCTCCTGCCCGTTTCCCGAGGCCCTGCCCCGCCCCTTCTGAGGCCCCACCCTCACTCACTCCAGCCACCCTCCCTCAGACCCTCGCTCTCTCCCACCCTCACTCACTTTCACTGGGCTGGAGCAGGGGGTTGGGATGCGGGAGGGGGTGTGGGCTCTGGGATGGGCCAGAAATGAGGGGTTCAGGGTCCAGGAGGGGGCTCCAGTCAGCAGCCACCACTCTCCGGCTGCCCAGCTCTGAAGGCAGCGCAGAAGTAAGGGTGGCAATACCACAACCCCATTAAAATAACCTTGCAACCCCCCACCGCAACTCCTTTTTGGGTCAAGACTCACAATTTGAGAAACACTCATCTCCCCCTTGAAATCTGTATAGTATAGGGTAAAAGCACACACAAGACCAGTTTTCATGGGGGGAGAGCAGATTTCACAGTCCATGACACGTTTTTCATGGCCGTGAATTTGGTAGGGCCCTAGTAATACATAGGATAGTAAGTCTTCTGTCCTCTCAGTGCCTGGGAAGTTTTAGACTAGGGGAAGGCAACCTATGGCACGCGTGCCGAAGGCGGGACGTGAGCTGATTTTCAGTGGCACTCACACTGCCCGGGTCCTGGCCACTGGTCTGGGGGGCTCTGCATTTTAATTTAATTTTAAATGAAGCTTCTTAAACATTTTAAAAACCTTATTTACTTTACATACAATAGTTTAGTTATATATTATAGACTTATAGAAAGAGACCTTCTAAAAACATTAAAATGTATTACTGTCACACCAAACCTTAAATTAGAGTGAATAAATGAAGACTCGGCACACCACTTCTGAAAGGTTGCCGACCCCTGTTTTAGACCATATGTTCTGAAGTGTGAGAGGGAATGAATGCACGTTTGCATGCCCCTGATTGGGATGTGCAATATATGATGTGAGTAGGTCAGAGATATGAATGTGTACATACATGATATGTATGCACTTTCCAAACTGTGGGCTCTGTTTAATATCCTAATACCATTAATAATAATAATCTCTAACAGAACAGAGATGGGGCTAATCCAAAGTCCTTTGGAAATAATTCTACTGACTTTACTAGGCTTGGAATCAGGTCCATACTGAATGCTGAACAAGTAACAACAATGCAATTTATTTACATAGTATATCAAGTCAATGTTACATGCCTTCTCTCTAGGCACTGTAATAAGAAATGTCAATTACAGTGAAAATCAATTAAGCCTAGTTTAGATTTGATAGCAAGAATATGTTGCTTTCTTTTGTTCTTTAATTACCTGAGCTACTACACTTTCACAGTGCTCACATTAAATTGCATCCTTATTTTTCCTTCCAAACAGGATAAACCTGGGCCATTAGGACAGGAGACCCTATTTATTTGACACTCTTCTTTCACTGATAGCACTCTGTCCAGAAAATCATCTAAAATTACAACCCAAAGGTTTTTCTATTGATTTCCAGGGTAAATTGGATTGTTCTGCTCTTGTTTTGTCAAAAGTATTTTTCATTTTTCATTCTTTCATATTTAATCTTCATTCTTCCCACTTTCTGTTTTCTCCAGCTTTAATTCATTCTCTTTTTAAATCTTCTCACTAGAAGGCCCTAATGAAGCACTCCTGAAGTTTTACTTTCACTTGTTGATCACTCATTTTGTCTTAAATTCAGGGGTGAAAGTAACTTACAGGACTTACTGGTACTGCCGGAGTCCTGAGGGGTGTGTGGACTCATACGGAAGAGGCGTGGCCTCAACCGGAAGAGGCGTGGCCTCTCAGGATTTAAAGGCCCTGGGGCACCGGCTGTGGTTGGGAGCCCCAGGGCCTTTAAATCAACCCGGGGCTCCCAGCTGCAGAGGTGGCTGGGAGCCCCCGGGGCTCAGGGGCAAATTAAAGGGCCCGGGGCTCCGGCTGCTGCGGGGAGCTCCGGGCCCTTTAAATCCCGGCCCCAGCCCAGCCGCCAGAGCTGCGGGGGGCATTTAAAGAGCTCTGGGCTCCCTGCCAGGGAGCCCAGAGCCCTTTAAATCCCCATCACGGAAGCCGGTGTGGTCCGGCACGGCGTACTGGCTCTTGCTGGTACGCCGTACCGGACCATACCAGCTTACTTTCATCTCTGCTTAAATTATATAATTTAGTTTCCTTAGAAAACTCCCGGAAACATATCTAGGTGTCAGTCATTCTTATCATTATCTGGTTACTTACCATTCCAAGTAATCATTCCACCTCTTCCTAATCTGCTGGGACAACGAGGCCTTGCAGAAAATGGCAGCAGAAAAAGTGGTTGGCACAAGGGCTTTTGGAAGACCGATAGGCTCCTCGTGCTGCATAATAAACACTTTGTCAATTGTCTGCAGGGTTTAAATTCATTTTACTCACAGGAGGCCTAATCCTGATAGCTGCTGAACACCCTCAACTTTGACTGAAGTTGGTGAGAATGGAGGACTCTCAACACTTTGGAAGATCAGGGAAAGAATTACTATTTGACCTACACACCTTTCCTAGCAAAATGTAATATAAATGTAAATATTCTGTCTCCCAATTAAAAAAAGAAGTTACGTAGGATATCAGCTTTTTGTCAGCAATGAGTTCATTAATTGCTTTCACTTAAACTTGGGTATTGGACAGCATTCACAATTATGCTTTAACTTCAGAAGGGTTCTCTTGCTGAAAAATACCAGAGACTCAGTGTGGCTATGGAGCCTCTAGTAGATAGGCCCAAAATCAAAGAATTGAAACTCCACTGGTAGAGCCAGAGGAGCTTAGAAGCACTCTATGGCCAATAGCTCTTGATTTCTTTCCTTTCAATGACCTCTCCCTGCCACTGATTTATTGCAAATAAATGAATATTCATACATTGTTTATATTGAACTACCCTAGCGGTCTATAACCGGATATTTCAAAAGGTTGCACCAGCAATATTAAATTGGATGTATTGCATATGTATAATGTTTTTTTTCTTGTTAAATTTAATATCTAGAGCTGACTGAGAATTTTCAAAATTTTTACTTTTTTCCATGAAAAAAAGGTTATTGTGATTAAAATTTATGGCAATTCCAAAATTTGATGACTTTTTGTCAACAATTTTTTTTCCACCCTTTTGGACAGGCTCTAGTAGGGTTAATTAAAAAACGCTATTCCAGCAAATGTAAAAGGTTTGTAATGTGGCTAAGTGAATGTCATGGGAGCAAGTTGGATTTTTGGGAATTCCATAAGCTTTCTGTGCTTGATATTTCAACATATAAGCTCTGCATTAACTCCAGCCTTTCATGCTGAATTATCAAGGGCCATCTTCTGCCTAAGACTAGGCACCCACATAAGGAAGTAAGAGAGTGAGAGCCCAACTTTATGCCCTTACATCATCTACCTGGGTCCTGGGTCCTCCAAGCTGCATGCTTATCAGCAGCCGGAGCAGAAATAAAACTATCAAAAGCAGAAAAAAATACTACAGTTAGACAATGGAAGCATGACCTAGGTGGCATAGTCATGCAGTATCTTGTAAACAATAATGTTCATTCAACCTCTTATTTGTGTGCGTGTGACAGACATTGGTGGGTTTATTGAAGACAGTTTTTCTAGCTCTGTTTCTGTCTTATCTGAATGTATAAGTCTTATACCTTGAAAACTGTATGTAGGCTGCTGTGATGCACTTCTTTCTGGAAGCCAAGTATATCAGCACCAAAAAAGCTACTGTACATGTGTGTCTCCCTGACTGTTTTATTTCTTTGGGGGTAGCTGCTGCCTACAGTTTATATCTACATTAGCAAACAAACAAAACTACATAATGTCAAAATATAACAATGGGGGAAATGCAGACTCAGATATGGAGGGGAAGTTAGGAACAAGGAAATATTGCTGAAAAATTCACATTCAAAGATTTTACAATTTGCCCTTGGGAATCTAGGAAGGTTTGACCAATTTGCTTTTCCCCCCTCTAAGGCTGATCTCGGTGTCACAATACTGTCCATCAGAAAAAGAACACATTTAAAAGTGAACCCAATTTTGGCAAATGTCTATATTCATTAGAAATAACTATATAAAATGTGTTTGTCATAGTGAAAAACCACCAAAGAATGAACAGTTTCTCATTGGTACCAGGATACAGTTAAAGACTTGCTAGCTATGAAAACATTATTTTAGAGGGGGTTAATTCAATCTTAAAAATTAATTATCCACATTCTTTCTATGGACCCAATACAGCCTAGGATAGTTTATGGCCACATATATTGGCTGGTAAATAGCAAATACATAAATAGCATGGGAGAACAAACAGTCTGTCACCAGGTAATATTCTTTGTAGAAGCCACTTACAAAGGAAAGATTATCCTGTTTGCACAAAGTAACTAGGGTTGGGGCAGGGAATGAAATAGATTTGGGGAGGGCAGATTTTATTCCCAATCTGCAGGCTGCTCGTGGGATGTCTGTGAAGCCACACTGTAGCTGTCACACCAGCCCCTATCCCGGATAAATCCTGAGCTCTGCTTCACACTCATGATGGGGTGTGAAGGTCACTGGATCCAATGGCCCTAGCCTGAGTTTTTGGGCGACACTCTCTTGATTTTGCAGCCTGGCCCTTCCAAGTCCTCCTATATATTTTGCCCATCCGATACACCCTGCCTGATACCTAGATTGTAAGATCCCTGTGTCAGGGATTGCCTCCTCTTGTCTGTATAGTGCCTAACACAATGGGCTCCTGATGCTTGAATGACATTTTTAGGCATTGCCATAATAGGTATAATACTAATAAACATCCACTAGCACTGACTTGTTTGAGTCTGGCCTGGATTTCCCCTTCCAGGAGGCACAAGGCATGTACAATGTCTCCTCTCTTCTTAACCCCTACACATTTGGCTTGTCTCTGCTATGCCTGGCACACACCCTTGGCATTGACTTTGTTAGTAAATATTAACCTTTTTTGTCCCCATCTCCTTGTATATTTTTTGTCCTCTTCTCATTTGCATATTAACTGTTCTCCCAGAATCTTTATGATATTAGCAAAGAGTGTGTTTGAATTTTAAGGCCTAAAGTGTTGATTCTTGACCTGTATTCAGGAACTTCATGTGATCAACTGTTGAGCTATACATCATTATTGCTGGTGCCTCCATGTTTGTGGCAATATAGATGTCTAGGGAAAACTAATAAACAGTGTCTACAGAAATATGGTATAAACAAGAGTGGGTGATTGATAAGAGGGGCCTCTGATCTAATTATGTTCTGTGATTGATATGAGGAATTTGTTATTGCAGATGTTATCTGTAATGGATGAAATAAGGATCCATTGAAAAAATGACTTAACTAATTAAGAACTGCCAGTTTCACATCTGTCCGTGATAATGACTGGATTAGAATTCCTTTAGCTTATTGACCAGGTAATCTAAAGATACTATAAAAGAAATTCCATATGTAATTAGATAAAATGAAAATGTCAAAAATAGAACACAGTGAAATTAGTCATGGGAAAGCAATTTTCCCTCCAAAAAAAGGAGTTTATTTGTCTCACACCCTAGGAAAGACAGAGGGCTTGACAGTTAGTTTGGGGATAGGATTGCCAACTTTCTAATCGCACAGATTCAAACACCCATGCTTCTCCCCCTCCTCCGCCCCTTTTCGGAGGCCCTGCCCCTTCCCTGGTCCTTCTCTGAGGCCCTGCCCCCGCTTGCTCCATCCCCACTCCCTCCGTTGCTCACTCTCCCTGACCCTCACTCACTTTTACCAGGCTGGGGTGCAGAAGGGGAGGGGTGAGTGCTCCATCTGGGGGTGCGGCTGGAGATATGGGTTTGGGGTGCTGGAGAGGGCTCTGGCCTGGGGAAGGAGGTTGGGGTGCGGGGGGGCATGGGCTCAGGGCTGGGGATATGCTCTGGGTGCCCCCCCGCCCCCGCAGCTCCCATTGGTCACGGTCCCAAGCCAATGGGAGCTGTAGAGCTGGCACTCAGGACAGGGGCAGCGCACAAAGCCTCCCTGGCCGCCCATGCGCCTAGGGGGCCGTAAAAGACCTGGAGGCTGCTTCCAGGAGCAGCATGGAACCAGGGCAGGCAGGGAGCCTGCCTTAGGCCCAGGACCCTGCTGCATCGCCGACCGGACTTTTAATGGCCTGGTCAAAAACTGGATGCCTGGCAACTCTAGTTGGGGAGTGCAGACTGACCGCATCCCACTAGTTACAGAGGAGAGAGACACACAAGCCAGCTCTGTTCCTTACTGCTGGGGTGGTAATGTATCTGTTCTTTCTGTATTCTGTATAGTGTTGTATTAAACTCTGATCATCTTTGATTAAATAATTCCATTTGAACATGTTCTTTGACAATCTTGAATTGTTATTAAATTCAGACATGCAACAACTTACCCATCTTGCCTGTCTTCCCTGTGGCATATGTGCGGAGGCAGGAGGCAGGGAGAATTTGTGGGTTAGCAGATGGTGTGGGGGACACTGTCCATTCTCAGGCAAAGTCTGACTTTCACCTCCCAAGAAGGCCACTCTTGGGTACCAGAACAGAAATGGTGGCAGTCATGTTTGATTACTGATAGGCATTGATTCACCAAGTCCCTTCAGTTCACGCAGACTTCAAGAAGTGTACATATCAGCATTTAGGCTTGTGTAAAAGCCTTGGAAAACATTGTTTCAATAATTAGATAATTTGATAAGCATCATACCTGGGAAAGGTTGGCACTCTGTTGCCTATGCCACTTTAGTTATATATTTTGCAATGGAGTGTGTTGGTCTAATCAAATACATCCTATTCATTTTAATGGGAGTTGCATGATAACTACAAAGTGCTGCTTCAAAAATCCCTCAGTTCATATGAGCCTTACTCCTCTCCCCCTCCCTCCCCAACCCCCCCTTGGGCTTGGACACTTGTTATGGTTAAACTTCTAGGCATACTTGAAAGTCTATCCTTATCCTCTCATAATGTCTACAGTACAAAGTGACGTTTTTGCACAACCGTATCTGCCCAATGCAACAAAAGTACTTGAACAATGTCCCAGCAGGCTTAATGTATTTGCAATCTCCTCAAATTTCTCTGTATACAATCTGGTAGGCTGTTCTCAAGAAATATTTCTTTTTTTGAACACCAGTTTGAGAATGAATTGCTATTTCATGCCTGATAATTTGTACAGCTGCATGATAGTAATCAAGCATTAGGCTAAGACTTTTGAATCCAAAGCTTGAGCTTATGAAGAGGTTTCTATAAAATTTCATCCTCTGATGCTGTGAGTAAGAGATAAAAGGAGAAAGGAAATGCTAGGGAATAAATGCATGTTACCATAGTAATAACTGAATCCTGGAGCCTTCTTGAAGAAAGGGCCTTTAGTTTTCTGGAATCTCTTTTATCATTTCATCCTACAATAATTATGGGTCATTGAGATGAATAACCTCTATAGTAAGTTAGGTGTAACAGAATAATATCCCACTTAGGAAACCATCCAGCAATGTTAAAGATGACCTAAAAAGTCAAAAATAAATATGGGGCCTGTGTCCTTTTTATTTTTTTCTTCTTTATGATTTATAAAGGAGGCCTGGTGTAGTGTTGTTTTTCACATTAGAAATTCAGGTTTTATCTGCCCTGAAAGAGTCTATGTTAACTGAAAAACTAACACAAAAATTACATAGAAAGAACCAGGAGTTTGAAAGTTAAGTAACTGAGTGAGGAGGGGATTTCTAGTCAACTATTCAAAATTCTCTGGATCAGATCATCAGCTGGTTTAAACTGGTATATGTTCATGGAAGATGGTGAGTGATGCTACATCGATTTATACTGTACCTGCTGAGGAGTTGGGCCATTGTTTTTGTTTTGTTCTGTTCACACTTACTTAATGTTAATAGCTAGCTAACATTATGGGTGAAGGAAGTTTTTGCTAAAGATTCAAGCAGCCGTGTCCCTTCAGTTAAGGTTTTGGAGTAAATGTGCATGGAAACCCTCACATTTTTTCCCACCAAACTTAGGGAACCCAAGCTTGACGTTACTGATAAAGGTAACATAGTAAGCAAGTAGAATTTAATTAAAAAGAAAACAACAAAACTTAATTATACCTCACAGAGAAACAAAAAAAACCAGACACAAGCCCATTAAAAAAATATCCCTTGCTTGTCACCCAATCTAATTAATATATAAATATAAATTGGCCTCTGCAAATTGGGGAGAAGGGAGAAAAGTCAGGCTTAGGCAACAGTCCTGCAAACAATCAGGCACATATTTGACTTTAAGCAAATGAGTGGTCCTAGTGGCTTCATGCATTTATAAGCATTTTCAGGACTGAGGCCTTAGCAATACAGATATGCTATTAGTTTGGCTTAAGGCCCATGTGACTGGCATTTTGTATTCCTTGTTTCTAACCATCGGGTATTGCTCAATATTACCAATAATTTGGGCAGGGAGTTTGAGTATATTGCTAAATAGTACCCAAGCACGACAAAAAAATCTGAAACAAGGCTTTAGTTAGTTACAGATGAAAAGGTTTCTGTTTACATTGGGAAATGTAATCAGTGTGTTTTTTTCAATGGATAGCATGTCCCAGTGCATTGGAAAACAAGATTTATTCAGGTAATGTTAAACTGAAGGCTGTTAAGACACGTGTACAGTAATACTGCCAACTATTCGAGTGGATCTATATAGACCTGGGAAACCTTTTGAGTCTATGGAGCTTAAAGTTACTTCTGGTTTAAAATATTTATGAATCTATCTCAGTGTTGACAATTTTAAATTAACAATAATAAAATATTTTCCCCTTCTTTAGTATTTTCTATCTGAGAATCTCAGTGCTTTACAAACATTAATAAAGTGAGCCCTGCCTCACAGGAGCCATAGCAGGTAGTATTATCCACATTGGAGTCCTTGTGGCACCTTAGAGACTAATAAATTTATTTGGGCATAAGCTTTCATGGGCTATAACCCACTTCATCAGATGCATGGAGTACAGTAAACAGGTATAAATATACAGCACATGAAAAGATGGGAGTTGCCTTACGAAGTGGTGGGTCAGGGCTAACGAGGCCAATTCAATCAGGGTGAATGTGGCCCATTCCTAACAGTTGACAAGAATGTGTGAGTATCAACAGAGGGAAAATTATTTTTTGTAGTGACCCAGCCACTCCCAGTCTTTATTCAGGCCTAATTTGATGGTGTCAAGTTTGCAAATTAATTCCATCTCTGCAGTTTCTCGTTGAAGTCTGTTTTTGAAGTTTTTTTGTTGAAGAATGGCCACTTTTAAGTCTGTTATTGAGTGTCCAGGGAGATTGAAGTGCTCTCCTACTGGTTTTTGAATGTTACAATTCTTGATGTCTGATTTGTGTCCATTTATTCTTTTGCGTAGAGATTGTCCGGTTTCGCCTATGTACATGGCAGAGGGGCATTTCTAGCACATGATGGCATATATCACATTGGTAGATGTACAGGTGAATGAGCCCCTGATGGTGTGGCTGATGTGGTTAGGTCCTATGATGGTGTCCCTTGAATAGATATGCGGACAGAGTTGGCAACGGGGTTTGTTGCAGGGATTGGTTCCTTGGTTAGTGTTTCTGTTGTGTGGTAGACAATTTAGTGTCCTTTTTCCTCTGTAGAGAAGCAAAGTGTGTGTTGTAAATGGCTTGTCTAGTTTTTGTAAAGTACAACCATGAGGAAGTTTGTGTGGAAGGTTGGTTTTTTATGAGAGTCTCCAGTTTTGAGCTCATTCTTGATCTTCTCTGAGACTGTGTGGCATAATCTCTCATCATAGTCTGTGTGGTATGTTGATTATAATGGACTTTTTACCTTCAGTCCTTTTGGTATGATGCCTATCTGTTTGCATTTGGAAAGGAACATGATGTCTGTCTGTATCTGCACGAGTTTTTTCATTAAGTTGATGGATTTCCACTTCATAAGGCTAAATTCAGTGCCTTGCATGGTGACAGGTTTCAGAGGGATAGCCGTGTTAGTTTGTATCAGTAAAAACAATGAGGAGTCCTTGCGGCGCCTTAGAGACTAACAACTGTTGGGAATGGGCCACATCCACCCTAATTGAATTGGCCTCATTAGCACTGACCCCCCACTTGGTAAGGCAACTCCCATCTTTTCATGTGCTGTATATTTATACCTGCTTACTGTATTTTCCACTCCATGCATCTGATGAAGTGGGTTATAGCCCACAAAAGCTTGTGCCCAAATAAATTTGTTAGTCTCCAAGGTGCCACAAGGACTCTTCATTGTTTTTGCTGATACAGACTAACACGGCTACCACTCTGAAACCTATTATCCACGATATTATACAAATAGGGAAACAGATTCTGCTAAATGACTAGAGATGATCAAAAATTTCTGTCAACATGCTTTTTCAATGGGAAATGGCTATTTGCTTAAATGATTTTTTTGTGTGTGTGGAAAAAAAGGTTTTTTATCAACTGAAAAGTGGAATCTGAAAACTTTGTTTCTTGACAATATTTTGCTCAGCCTATTAGAGATTTAAACCTCAAACACTTACATTTCAGTTGCCAAACCCTGAATAAAATTCTAATTCTCGAAAATTATACACACAAATTTCCATCCAGCTCCATAAGTTACTTTACTCAGGATCACACAGAAAATCTATGGCTTTGCAAGGAATAATTTCCTGGTGCTGTACCCTAACCACCAAATCAACATGTCCCTCCATTTACAAATACTATTGTCCAGTTATCTATCTAACAATAGAATCTCATCCTGATTTTTAACAGATAAAAACAGATTTGAAAATTTTATTAAAGCTAATGTTAAAAAATGTATATAATACATAGGTTGGGAAAAGAATGTCTGTACCTCTGGGTATGGTGCTTAGATTATCCACAAATACAAAGTTAGTTTTTAAAAGTCATATGATACATAGTGTACATAATCAGCAATAACCCAAATCTAGGTGAATAGATTTAACAATACAGTTTAGATATTAGAATCCAAATACTCGGGTGTGATGTTATTGACATAAACTGGGACTGTATAGATCATTGTTGCAACCAAAGTCCTGTAGTGGCACCAAATCTTTTATAAAGGGGGTCAAATAAGGGGGACAAGGTTATGGTTTGCTGGGTATGATTATGCTATCTGTATGCATGTATCATTTTTTGTATTTAAAGTTATAAGTATTGGCTCTATACTGTCTGTATTTCAAACTTTTGCTCTGCTTCTGGGTGACATCCCAGAGAAGTTGGTGTCAGCTGTGCCTAGCCTGCTTGATGGCCCATTAAGGACCATAAGCTATACAATTGACCCATTGAGGAAGGCTGATACACCTTGTGACTCAGCAAGGTATGCAGGTATGCAGGGACATGCCTATGGACAGAACTCTGAGGTTTTTCCATGCCATGTGATGTGCAGCTTGTCTTTGGGACAAAGAAAGCAATGACTACATGGCAAGAGACTATATACATCTGCTGCAGCTCCTCCATCTTGTCTTCAATCCTGCTTCTTACCTCTGGAGGGACTTTGCTACAAACGGAAGCTCTACACAAAGGACTGATGACCCATCCCAACTATGGATGTATTCCAGAGACTTAATTTGAACCTGCAGCTTATTCCATCATTGCTACGAGCCTGAACCAAGAACTTTGCCATTACTGTATGTAATTGATTCCATTTAACCAATTCCAGCTCTCATCTATATCTTTTTCCTTTTATGAATAAACTTTTAGATTTTAGATTCTAAAGAATTGTCAACAACATGATTTGTGAGTAAGATCTGATTTGTATATTAACCTGGGTCTGGGGCTTGGTCCTCTGGGATCGAGAGAACCTTTTTTCTTTTACTGGGGTATTGGTTTTCATAACCATTTGTCCCCATAATGAGTGGCACTGGTGGTGATACTGGGAAACTGGAGTGTCTAAGGAAATTGCTTGTGTGACTTGTGGTTAGCCAGTTGGGTAAAACCAAATCTTCTCTGTTTGGCTGGTTTGGTTTGCCTTGGTGTGCATAGAAACCCCAGTCTTGGGCTGTAACTGCCCTGCTCTCAGCAGTTTGTCCTGAACTGGCACTCTCAGTTGGGTCCCACCAGAACCAGCATCGTTGTATCGGGTACAGCACTCATGAAAAGTTGTGAGGAGATTTGTATGTGGAAATCAAAATATATCAATGAGTGGAGATTGTCCCTCAGTAATTAAGAATTAGGTTGGTTGTCCATTTAGAAAATACAATTCATGAGGAAAGTATTTGTTACTTTCCTGACTGTGCTTCTCATCAGCACTCCAGCCCAATTGCCACATCAGCCAAGCGTAATGTTGACCGATTCCGCATTCTCTCAGCACTCACTCATTATTGGGGTCCCATGCGCCTAGGGCTCTGACAATCAGTGCATGTGTCTGGACCTGGTAACCCTTAGCTCTCAAGGTTTCGGCTAGAGGGGCATATTTCTCTACCTTTCAAGCTCGGGCATCATGGAAGGCCAGGGTCCTGTTCTCAAACGGCACTGTGTGGTCCACCATGATGATCTTCTTCTGGTCGTCGTTGGTGATGACAGTGTCCGGTCGCAGTTGGCTGTCGGTTCTGGGGATGGGGGAGTTTACGGCAACCTTCCCCATGGGTGGAAGGATGGCTCTGGCCAGGCAATCTTGGATGGCATTGTGTCGCAGCCGCCAAGGTCTCGAATGGGGCTTGCAGCTACACAGGATGTGGGGTAGCGTCTCGTTGGCGTAGCTGCACTTCCTGCATCACTTGTTCTGATTCCCATGGCGGATGAACCTCCAGCTGGCAAATCGGGTGAAGCTGCCTCCGGGGAGGAAGTGGTTGCTGGCATCCCACTTGCACATCACCTCAAACGCCTTGCCCTGGTCCGGCTTCCATTTCAGGTTTTCCATGTATTGCCAGGGTCCTCTCCAGCATGGTTCTAGCTCTCGGAGTGATGATAGTGTGATCTGTATTCTTCATTTGTGGCACCAGGACTCCCAGCTCCTGGCGTTCCTCACACCACGTCCAGTGGCAGCCGATTCACTTTTCCAGTCGTCGCATAGCATTGCGAGCACGAGTCCAGAGCGAAGCAAAGTCTCCCCTGTCTCTTTCAAATTCACCTTCGAGTGAGCCGCTCAGATAGGTGGTGACATCTTGGTGATTCGCTTCTTGACAGCATCCTGCAGCGCACTCTCCACGATGTTCCTCACCGCGGTGTCCGGGCATGTCAGAAGGCAGGAGGCAGGAGTGATCACAGCAACATCGCACAGATCACTCATTCAAGGGATGTTGGCACCGCCCTGCCTGTGCAAGATGTACACCAGTTCATTGCTGGCCCTCTGGGGAAGAAACATCCATTTCTTCACCAGCTGCTGGATGGTGTCTGCCTGCCTTGTTCAGAGGTACCTTCGCCACGGCAGATCTCCTCAGGACGAATGAGATATGGGGAAGCGGGAAGGTATTCTTCTACATAGGATCTTTCTGTGTCATTTCCCTTCCAGCTGAGGAATCTGCCTAGGATTTCTGGTAAATGTCTCTATCTAAACAAAAGTAAAGTTTTTTGCCTTTGTTTATCTTATTTTCATCATGCACTCCAGAAAAAGGGATTTCAAAGAAAGTGTGTGTGTTTGTTTTTCATCCACTGTAAAGGCCTGCACCCAGACTCTGGCTTTCTGCCCCTCTTCTCAGAAATATCGCTCATATAAATCTTTTGAAGGTCAGTCTTCCAGTGCTGCTTCAAAGCTGCCTCCAGTAGTTTCAAGTCCTGTTGCTTCATCAGAAGATTACGCTAAAGCTCTCAGTGACAAATGCCAGGAGCAGCAACAATCGCACTGCCAGATGTGAACTTATAACAAGCAGGAAGATATGAGATTTGAGAACTAGAGATTGGTCTGCAGCACAACATTCCCATCTAGATTTCAAACACATCGAAGTATGAGGGCTTTCAGATTCACAGTTTTTGCTCAGCTTATTATAGAGAAAAGCCAACTGCAGTAGTCAGCTTTGGATCCCAGTTCAGTTTTGGAACATGTCTCCCCACTATGTTTTGTTATGTTTGTATCAGGATTTCGGTTAAGGCCCATTTCTAATTCCATGTTTAGAAAAAGGTTGCTGATTGCCCCCAAAATGTGCATGTCCAGTAGGGTGGGGTTAGGGAGGTTCACAATAGGTGGGAAACTCTTCCCCAGTCCTGCCTTGTGATCCTTGCTGGGGAGTGCAGCAGCTGCATGGATCACAGTGAGAGGCCAGAGTCTAATCCATTTCTCATTTAGGAGACAAAAGGGGACTGTGGGAGTTTTTATAGGCTGTAGTTGAAGCTAGCAGTCGGGGGGTGGGGGGGAGAATTACCTTTTGGGTGGAGATTAGATCTGAAATGGTTCAGCTCAAAAGGAGTATTTCAGAAAGAAGAACTTGTGAAAACACGGTGTTTCAAAATTATTTATAGTGTTTGCTATTGGCATATATGAATTATATATGAGTATAATGATTAGCTGAACCCTGGTTATCTGAAATTTGGAAATTTCCTTTGAAATGAGAATTCCATTTACTTTTGGATGTGTCCTCTGGGCCACTAGTATAACTGGGGTTTACTCTGTGTGTGTGTGTGTGTGTGTGTGTGTGTGTGTGTGTGTACATAAGAATAACTCCTCCATTTTGAGGGTAGGGCTCACATTTTCCATCCATCCTTTACCCATATGTTTCTCCTCTTTCATCCCATCTCTCAGCTCCTTCTCCTTTTGGGTACGCCCTCATCTCGAATACTGCGTACAGATGTGGTCTCCTCATCTCAAAAAAGATATACTGGCACTAGAAAAGGTTCAGAAAAGGGCAACTAAAATGATTAAGGGTTTGGAACGGGTCCCATATGAGGAGAGATTAAAGAGGCTAGGACTCTTCAGCTTGGAAAAGAGGAGTCTAAGGGGGGATATGATAGAGGTATATAAAATCATGAGTGATGTGGAGAAAGTGGATAAGGAAAAGTTATTTACTTATTCCCATAATACAAGAACTAGGGGTCATCAAATGAAATTAATAGGCAGCAGGTTTAAAACAAATAAAAGGAAGTTCTTCATGCAGCGCACAGTCAACTTGTGGAACTCCTTACCTGAGGAGGTTGTGAAGGCTAGGACTATAACAGAGTTTAAAAGAGAACTGGATAAATTCATAGTGGTTAAGTCCATTAATGGCTATTAGCCAGGACGGGTAAGGAATGGTGTCCCTAGCCTCTGTCTGTCAGAGGGTGGAGATGGATGGCAGGAGAGAGATCACTTGATCATTGCCTGTTAGGTTCACTCCCTCTGGGGCACCTGGCATTGGCCACTGTCGGTAGACAGGATACTGGGCTAGATGGACCTTTGCTCTGACCCGGTACGGCCTTTCTTATGTTCTTATGTTCTCCCTGCCCCGCTTCTCGGAACAGTGGCTAAGCAGTTGCTACTTTTCTTCCTCCCCTTACCAGAAGGTATGAGACTTCAGGAACAGGAGGTTGCACAGGTGGGTGTGTCACCAATTGTTGTATTTGAGGGGTGCTCAAATGCCTAACTGAGGAATGGAAGGGGTGGGGGAGAGGGCGAGAGGAGTGGGTGGGTCTCATTCAGTTGTTTTGGTTCTGTCATTGGAATGGCTAAACACTGACAATTTACCAAATCCAAGGCATGGTTGGTGCAGCCCATCTCTGATCTGTGTATGTGTATATAATCTGAAGATATGCAAGGCCCAATTCTAATGGACAAAGCACTGGCAAAAGTATGTGCTACCTATTTAAAAGTATCTGTATCCTTCAGTGCAGTCATGAGAAGCTTCATGAGAATCACACCAATAGAAAAAAATCCTGAGATTTGAGAGTTCTATCGGGAGATCATGAGTGAGGCTTAATGTCACTTACAAATTGCATCTCTCATGATAAATTTGTGGGAGTTGGTATGTTTGAGTAATTAGACCTGTATGCAGTACACCTGCAGAAGTGTAGCAGCACCGTGGCACAAATATACTTGAGTCTCAGTATGTCCTTCTTATAGGTTCACTGATTTGTATTAGAATCTGTGAAAAGTCTAGAAAATTTGAACCATTTTCACTCTGCATTCCTGGATTATTTTTTTTTAAGTTTAATTTAGCAGCAGTAATCATTATGGAGAAGTGGTAGTTGGCTAGCAAACTACCATAGCTGATGAGACTAATGCAACTTTTTTTGAGAGAGAGAGGCTGCATGTCTCAAGTCAAGTTCTGTAGTCTGCAAGTTGCCGGAGAGGAGGAATGAGGGATGGTTGTGTTGTTCATACTGGGAATCACGCTTTAGGTGGTGCTGCTGCTTAAAATGATATGGGCAATTGCCCTACATGACCCAAGAGCAAGTCTTTCAGTGTGCAATGTGCAGAAAGACCTCAGAATGCACAGTATGGTACATAATGAACTGCTGTGATTTGCAGTGGGATCTGAGAGATGAAAAATATAAGTGGAGGACTCTCCTTTTCTTCACATGAAACCCACAAATGTTCAGAATGCATCTAGCCCAGGGGTGGGCAAACTTTTTGGCCCGAGGGCCACATTGGGGTTGCAAAACTGTTGGAGGGCTGGGTAGGAAAGACTGTGCCTCCCCAAACAGCCTGGCCCCCACCCCCTATCCGCCCCCTCCCACTTCCTGCCACCTGACTGCCTCCCTCAAAACCCCTGACCCATCCACCCCCCCTGCTCCTTGTCCCCTAACCGCCCCCTCCTGGGACCTCCCACCCCTAACCATTCCTAGGACCCTCCCCCCATCCAACCCCCCTGCTCCCAGTCCCCTGACTGCCCCAACCCCTATCCACACCCCCACCCCCTGACAGGCCCCCCCGGGACCCTACGCCTATCCAACCCCCCCGTTCCCCGTCTCCTGACCTCTATCCATACCCCCGTCCCCAACAGCCCCCCCGGGACTCCCACGCTT
>NW_020664376.1:1382532-1487744 GCF_002925995.2 Terrapene triunguis
CACACACTCTCTCTCTAACTTTTTTATTTCTAATTATATTTGCATTCAAACACTAGCTATCACAGGGGTCATTTTTTTATTCTTTATCCAATTTTTTAATCCTTCATTTGTTCCATCACAGTTAATGGATTATTGTTTCAGGTGAGGAATAAGCAACAGGCAGATGAGCTGCTGAGTAACACATCTGCTTTTATGAAATCCTCTTAATTCTAAACAAGAAAGAGCAAAACACTTGAGAAATACAGGGCATATTATATGTGTAGAATTGTTTTGAAATACTGTATATTTTCTCTATTGTTCTTGACAGATAACGAAGTGTTCTTTAAAACAGTATCCTGACTGTTCCCACTTATGCTCCTTTACACAGAGTAATAGCCGCTTAAGCACTTACCGTTTAGGACTGAGAGGTAATAATGCATAGCTTTTACCATTTTATTTATTTAAAAATCATCTGCTTGCTTTGGAGTCATCAAACATGGATATGTTTGAATGCACATGGAAATGGAGAAATAATATATTAGTGCAATAAAGAGGTAAAGCTCAGAGGGTGTTGTCCAGTGATTTAGGCTTAGATTTGGAACTGGAGTTCTTGACCTCTATTCTTGGCTCTTACACTGGCTCCCTGTCCTTGGGCAAGTCACTTCCTCAGTTTTCCAATCTGTACAATGGAGATAATACTTACTGTCACATTTTGTGGTGTAATCCAGACCAGTAAGGAGTTGTCACCACCTGCCCAGTAACTCTAGGTGCCTTAAATGTTCTGCTGTTGTGGCTTACTGCCAGGACACCAAAAACCAGCAGACAAGTATGCAGTATCCTGAATATCTCTGGGTTGTGCAGCCCTGGTTCAGTGCTTCTGGTCCCAGCAGGCTGCCACAACAACAACCCCACGCTGGTTTCCACCACCTTTGGTTACACCTAACAAGAGGACCCCATCACACTTTCCATCCTGAATTTCCCCAGAACTGTCTCTTTCTGAAGTGTCCAGCCCTCTCCTGGACCACTCAGAGAAATAATAAGGTTTGTTTGCTCCTTTAAAGAGACAATACCCAGTAGCTTGCCATATTAACTGGAGTTAACAATTACTTCAGTTCAAACACAGCATTGTGTTGGTTTAGATTAAGATTGTCACGCTGCTTAGAGTGGCTCACGACCGTGAGTGCCTACCTTAGGGCAGACCATCAAAAACAGGGCAGACACCCCAAATTAGTGGTGTGTTCTATAATGAGATTTTACACAGCCAGTAACAAATGTGAACTCCTGGATCACTATACCAGTCATACCATGGAGTCACAGACAGTCCCCTTAGACCATCCAGTCTATCTTGCCACCCAGACAAACTGGACTTTGTGATAAATGGTCACTTACACCAAAAATCACATCACATTCAGCTTTCTTCCAGTCCCAAGAGACCTGCCACTTACACCAGATCAATGGGTACCCTAGATCCTACACCCAAGACAACGCCTATAGCCAGTCCTGGAATAAACTATCTAAGGGTTTATTAACTAGGAAAAAGAAACAGAGTTATTTGCAGGTTAAGGCAAGCAGGTATATACACACAAAGGTGTTACCATCTCAATCCTCAGAGTGATAGAGCTGTAGTGATATTTTAATTAAAAGTGTCTTTCTGGGCAGACCCACGAGACCACCCTGGAGATCTCTGGCTTCGGTGTAGAGTCTTGGGCCCTTCAGAGTTCAAACAGCCAAAAAAATGGAATTTTTTCCCATGACTGTGTTTTATTTCCTTCATTCAGCTTCCAAGTCCACAGGACAAGCTTCCTTGCACATAGCATTTTCCAGGTGTGATAGGGCCATTAACTAATCATTTATATTGCAATGTTCCATCTGATTTTGATAGTCCTTCAGAATGGACAGGATGGGTGGGGAAGACGATTCCCATGCCTGGGTTCATAAATTCACAGCAACCATTTTCAAAGCTATGAAGCAAAACGTACATAGTTTCTGATAGCATGGAATACAGACATTACAAGTGAGATGAATACACACAGCAACTTAGAAGTATTTCATAGAATCTAAATACTAAATACATTCTTATAAGACTAATACCTATTTTGAGCAAACCATACAGGTGGAGTGGCCTGAGCTCCAGCTTTGAGGTTATAAATTCTTAGCTACTGACTGCAGCCTGGGCAGGAGCTGGCATCTGACTTGCCAGCGTCACTAAAATAACAACAGGACGTAGGTTCAGTGATGCCAGAGTACAAAGAAATAAAAGCAGAGATGGTTACAATCAAATAAAAGTGAAAACACGCATCTAAAAGTCTAAAACTTAATCTAGCAAAGCACAGTCTTTGTGTACGTTGGTTTTGCTCTAACGCTGCCCCAGGTGCAAAGCTGAGAGATCTGTTCCGGAGGCAGCTTCTGTCTCTAGATATTTCACTTCATCAGTGTGGATGCAAGAAATCTGACAGAAAAGGAGAATATCCTTCTTCGTAGCCCAAAGGGCATATATATAGGGTGGGGAGGATACCGATCTGGAAGCATTCAATGGGGCTGGTCTTCATGGATATGCATGGACAATGTGGGGCTGTAGGGGGCAGGGTAGAAGGGTGTGTGAATCCAAGGAAGATCTCTGCTAGGGACCATGTATCTCTTCATAAGTTCTCCCACATCTGTATTGCCCAGAAGGGCCCCCTAGTCAAGTGGCTTGACAAGCCACCATCAACACATGCCCATGCAGCATGGAGGCTTATGTTAAAGAGGGCCTTAAGAGAAACCAGCAGACAGCTATACAGAGATGTGCCTGTCCATTACAGCCACCTGCTCATTCTTTATCTTTCCACACTGTAGGAGACTGTCCTTGACCACATTTTCCCTTTCTCCATTTTAAGAAAACCAACCACACAGGAAGCTCATACCCAAATACATAAATAAATAAATAAATTTCCACTTCATTAGAAAACCAAGCACACAGGAAACTTATACCAAAAACAAGCAAGCAAACAAACAAAACATGCACTTAATTAGAAACCCACCTCTCATAAACCCATAAAACCCAAGAAATGCTGAGTCAAGGGAAATGTAACAGACTCCACATTTCCACAGGGACTGCCTGCTAATCATAAAGAAAGGCATGACACATTAATGCCACTTGCAAACTAACTTGGTGTATTTCTAATCTATTCCTATTGTTATACAATGCCCATCACCATATTATCTGAGAACCTTCCAGCAACACATTAAGTAACATGAAGAGGGTCTACCATGTGTGTTTCATTTTCTCTCTCTCAATCTCACTCTTTTTTTTTCTTCCTTTTCCCAAGGAGAAGTTTGTATTTGAATTAAAAAAAAAAAAAGATTGAGTGCCACCTGGATTGATCACTGGCTAGGTCCTTAAGGTGATCTGGCTTAACATTCCGTTTATGTCCATCACTGGCAATCTTATCATGCCACTGAAGCTTTTGATGCCCATGGCCATGTGGTGTTATTCCTTGGAAAACAGGGTTTGGAAGCTGTAAGTCTTCCATTCTAATAATATGTCCACACCAAAAAAAGCAGCAAAAACTGAACCACTACTGATGGAGGTGGTTGTTGAGTTTGGCCTCAAATATCCTCATTTCTGATCGTCTCCTGTCCCTTAATAATGAGCAGCTGGCAAAGATGACAAAAATTAAAAAAGTCAGTCCAGTGTTGTTTCTTAGCACGCAGATTTCACTTCCGTACAATTTATAAATGGTTTTATAAATCCGCAACCGATGGCAAGCTTGATGTCATGATATCCCCACAGAAGTTGCTGAAAGGCCTGAAATATAGCAGCAGGTGCTACTTGGACCAGTCGCTAGAGATGAACAAACACCTACACTAATGCCAGCTCGTCTAGAGGTAGTGAAATAGTGCAAAATTTCCGAACAGTCGCCTACATGGACAAGGCCCTAGTCTGCCTAGATCTATCCATTCTCAGTGGCAACTGATGATTTGAGGTGCAACAGCGCTCGCTTCAGAAGGGTAGCCCTTAACTTCCAAGACTGAAATTTCTTTTAGCTGTACTACATCTGTCTTCTGCAGTTATGCAAGCTGTTCAGTTGATCTGGCAACATATTTCTTTTATTGCATTTTTAATGACCTATTTATGCAAAACTTTCACTGTGGGCTGCTGTGTATTGATGCAGCAAAGTCATGCATGCGATGTGTCCCATTAACAGTTCACAAGAGACAATCTGCATTTTAATAGCACTGCCTGATAAACCAATTAAGCCAAAGCTAGCAAATAGAGATAGAACAAATATTTCTGTCTGATGCTTTTGTCAGCAGTTTTTACCCATGCTCACTTTACTGCATCTCCCAGCAAATGGCAGGGCACAAATCTGTAAACTAGCAATGACAAATTTGAAATTCTCAACAGACACAAATACTTTTTAAGAGGTAGGTGTAATCTAGTGAGGAAAACACAAGATTGGGAGTTCTTGTGAAGTGATGAGTCATCCCTGAACTACAGCCTGATTAAGCCACATGCAGTAATGACAACAAGGAGTCCTTGTGGCACCTTAGAGACTAACACATTTATTTGGGCTTGGTTTTAGCCCACGAAAGCTTATGCCCAAATAAATGTGTTAGTCTCTAAGGTGCCACAAGCACTCCTTGTTGTTTTTGCTGATACAGACTAACACGGCTACCCCTCAGAAACCTGTCACCATGCAGTAATGAGTCGCTCCCGTGCTAGGTTCCAGCCAATCCTGGCTCCAGCCAGGAGCTGATCTGGTGACTTGCAGGGCAGGTACATAAACCTCACAGAGGCTACAGCAGCTCAGTCTGCCCAATGTCATATAATGGCTTAAACAACGAGGAGTTCTTGTGGCACCTTAGAGAATAACAAATTTATTTGGGCATAAGCTTTCGTGGGCTAAAACCCACTTCATCAGATGCATGTAGTTTTCACTCCATGCATCTGATGAAGTGGGTTCTAGCCCACGAAAGTTTATGCCTAAATACATTTGCTAGTCTCTAAGGTGCCACAAGGATTCCTCGTTATTTTTGCTGATACAGACTAACATGGCTACCACTCTGAAACATATAATGCTTGGAACTCTCCAAGTGGTGACAGGTTCAGGCTCCAGCCCTGCTGTTGCTCCAGCCCAGCTCCAGCAGCCCTATGCTTGCCTTGATGCAAGCCCACTTTTGACTTCTGATTCCAGCTCTGACTTCTGGCACCACTTCCCAGATTCATGCCCACCCACATGCTGGTTTCTGACACTTTGAGCTTTTGTTCTGCCACAGATTTCCTATATATCTTTAATTAAGTTATGTAACCGCCTCTTGTCTCCCTTTTCCCACTTATATAATGGAATAATACGTTCCTTTCAGTAGGTGTGAAGTGTGATTCACCAATGTTCATGAACCACTCTAGGATTTTTGGGACGGTTCTGTAAAAGTGTGAAGTCCCTGAAGGAGGCAGCAGACTGAGGAGTAGGAATTGTTGTTTTCACCATAGTCCGGAAGTGAAACTATATGCAGGATATGCAAGACTTGTTGGTTATTAATAAATAATTATTTTGCAATTAAATGTATTGCTAGAATATTCTGGAACACCGTCCATGGCCTGTGCTGTTGGAATTCTAAGGTTAAGTGAATACAGGTTTCCTGTTCATTAGTACAGCATGAGGTGCTGTGCTTTCTAATATGACAATTTTGGAGTGATAGCCAATGATTAACAAATTGTCTCTTCCATTACAATGAGGGCTGGTCTACACTACGGGGTGGAGGGGATTGAGCTAAGTTACGCAACTTCAGCTACGTGAATAACATAGCTGAAGTTGACGTACTTAGATCTACTTACTGCGGTGTCTTCACTGCAGTGTGTCCTCTTGCGCTTCTCGTTGAGCTGGAGTACCAGAGTCGACGCTACAGCGATCGGTGGTTGATTTATCACGTCTATACTAGACATGATAAATCGACCCCTGCTGGATCGATCGCTGACCTGTCGATCCGTCCAGTAGTGTAGACAAGCCTGAGATTCAGGACTTGTCTATACTGTGCAGAATCTGGTGAAGACGTGATGGGTGGATGGGAGAGTGTCTCCTGTCAACTTCAAATCTCCACCTCATAGAATAGAATCATAGAATATCAGGGTTGGAAGGGACCTCAGGAGGTCATCTAGTCCAACCCCCTGCTCAAAGCCTCCCTGAGAGGCGGAAGGTAAGTCAGCGGGAGAGCATCTCTCATCGACATAGCATGGTATAGACGCCGTGTTAGGTCGATGTAAGCTATGTTGCTCGGGGGGTGATATTTTCACTGCCCTGAGCAATGTAACTTACGTTGATTTAAGCAGCAGTGTAGATTAGTCATCAACTGAAATGTGCACTAGTCCCATAAGAGAAACAAAATGCAGAAAATCACCTCCATCCAAGGGCTGCAGTGACCATTTAGAATTTCCCAAATGGTACATGCTATTTGGTTTTATGCTTTTTCTTTCTTAGTATATCTCTAGTTATGTGCAAAATCTCAAGTTTGAAAGTTTCCTTCCTGCTTTTGTCTTTATAAATACATTTATAGGATGCACCTGCTTTTGACCCTGTAATTATAAGAAAAAAATACAACTGTTGTTTCTCAAGCTTTTAAATTGCCCAATTTATTATGACAGTCAGTAGAAAACACTTCTTAAAAGTTCTCCAGTTTGCAGCCTTATTAATTAATATAGGAGAGAGAGAGAGAGAATAGTCTTTTTAGCTCCCTGAGACTGTAAACTAGTAGAAGACAGATGGAATGCTCTAATTCCTATGGTTTTGCCTAATGGCTGCAATGTAAACTGTCACTGAGGGCTTGTCTACCTGAGAAAATCACATAGGTAGAACGTGAATAGGTTTTGAATCAGGTATAGTTAAACCAGGGCAACTGGCTGTGTGGACACTTTTGTTTTAGTAGAAGAATGGATTATTTTGGTTTATCCCAAAACTCCTCCTAATGAATTGAAGCCATTCCTAAATCAAAATAAGTATCCACACAATAACTCTAATTTACAACAAACTTACCCAGATTGCCCTTGGGCTGCTTCTGTGTCAAGGGAATTCTCCACTGGCCAGTTGCAGTGCCCCTATAGAGCCTAAAGACAACTTGATCGGTGTGTAGGGGTTGGGGTCAGAATAAGCCCTTTTATTTGGGCAGTGGAAGATTAATATCTGTAGCTGGGTTAAAGGTAGGTAGGGATAACTTGCATTATATTAATAAAATAAAACCTTTACAATTAGCTGGAACAGTCAAGCTGTACACATACCTAGTCCTCCTTCCCTACTGTTTGTCAGTAGTTGCATCTTGTCTGAAATTAGATTGTCTGTGGCAGGGACCATGTCTCCCTGTGTTTGAACAATGATGCTGACTTGGCCCTTTGGACCAGTCTACAGTACCAGTAAGTAATAATCCAGGTACACTGCTCTCCAATAATGTGATACAGAGTCAAGATGTTGACAGTGGATCCTTTCTTTAAAACTCAAAATCTGGCTTTGAAACTTTGTGCATCCAGAGGAAGCCATCATGGTCTTTTTCTAACTAGGGAAAGGGATTGTAGCTGAACAAAGCTATTGCATTCCGAGGCAAAAGATGTACAAATACTTTCAATTCTAACTGTAGCTGATTATTCTTGCGCTCAACTGTTATGGTTCCAGCTTAAAGTGCTGCCTCTGCTGTGTGAACACTTGCTGCTAGGTAATAAAGAATCCATGCACACTAACAGGAGTTAAATGTGAATGCTGGAAGAAATGGGTCACAAATTAGTGGCAACAAGTAGGGTCTCTATAGCCATAATAAAAGCAGTTAAAAGATTTGAAGCACTGAAATGGCTGTTGAGTCTGTTCCAGCTTCTGGGGCTCTGGGTAGGAGGCTTGAGTATCCTGTTTTTCTGACAGAGTTGTTCAGAGGAATGGATTGTAAATGACTTCTGTAGGCAGAACGATTTGAATTAACTGGCCAAATAAATCCATATAATGATGGAGACAGAACAAGCTGCCTAATTTTATTATGAAAAGCCAGGCAAGAGATGTACAGTGGTTTACCACCTGAGAGGAAACGAAGCTATGACAAATTCCAAGCTGAGTTAAAGTAACAATTTAAACTTGGAAGTACATGTATACTGGAAATGACCAGACTGAGACAAAAGCAACTGAAAAACTAAGGGACAGTTACCTCACACAACACGAACCTGTGGAGAACGTCAGGAAGAATGATATGAAAATTTGCTGGAATGCTGCACCTTAGAAATCTTTTAAAAAACTACCTCATTTAGGAAATGAAAGTGCTCCTAGAGAAAAGCTTCAAGAATCCATCTCTGCAGATGATGTCTTGATTATGTTGCTTGACAATTGCTTTCAATTCCAGTGGGAAGAGATTCATCTGTTCTGTGAAAGTCAAATGTTTTTGAAATAGATATTACAAGACTTGCTTTATGGAGGCCAGTATGGTCTACTCTTTTGCATTCTAATCCTGGCTCTAACATAGTATGCTGAGCAAGTGATTTAACTGCTGCCAGCCTGTTTTCCATTCTAGAATATGGGTGATATGTAGTGTGACAAAGTTCCTCCTCTATCTTGGTGGGTCCTGCGCTTATTGGCAGATTTTCTTGCCTCAGAGATTCACCATGTGGGCTGGGGAACATCCCAGAGACCTTCCCCTCTGGAAGAACCCACAGTCCAGGTCAATTGGGAGGTTTGGGGGGAACCCGGGCCCACCCTCTACTCCGGGTTCCAGCCCAGGGCCCTGTGGACTGCAGCTGTCTATAGTGCCTCCTGTAACAGCTGCAACTCCCTGGGCTACTTCCCCATGGCCTCCTCCAAACACCTTCCTTATTCTCACCACAGGACCTTCCTCCTGGTGTCTGATAACACTTGTGCTCCTCAGTCCTCCAGCAGCACACACTCTCAGCTCCTTACGCCTCTTGCTCCCAGCTCCTCACACTTGCACTACAAACTGAAGTGAGCTCCTTTTAAAACCCAGGTGCCCTGATTAGCCTGCTTTAATTGATTCTAGCAGCTTCTTCTTAATTGGCTCCAGGTGTCCTAATTAGCCTGTCTGCCTTAACTGGTTCTAGCAGGTTCTTGATTACTCTAGTGCAGCCCCTTCTCTGGTCACTCAGGGAACAGAAAACTACTCATCCAGTGACCAGTATATTTGCCCTCTACCAGACTCCTGTACCCCACTGGTCTGGGTCTGTCACAGTATGTTCTGATATAACTATATGGTTGGACAGTACTGTATAAATTCATAGTACAGGAAGTGGTAGAAAAAAGAGTTAAGAGTTTCTGGCTCCCAGACCAGTCTTCAGTCCACTAGCCCATTTTGCCTCTGAAGGATGGACACATATTCACTTTCTATTTTTGCAAATGTACAAAAATCAAAGTTTTTTTATTTGTAAAACTGAAAATGATTACATTTTGTCAATAATTCTTTGTAATCAATATTTCACCAGGTTTACTTTTAATCCCATATTAGGGGACTGCAAAAAGTGGTAAACGCAGTGCCTGAGTACACGGCTTGTGGCTTCTACTGTTGTGCAGACTGAGGGTCTCCATTAGCCCTTGGACTAAACCTGTGCAATGGTGCTTGCAGACAGAATCAGGCAGCTTGGTTCATAAAGAATTGGTGCAAACTGAGTCCTTCATATTCACTTGGACCTTCAAGTTGCAAAACTCAACCCCAATGGATTATTCTTTCAGCTATCAAATTTTGAGTTTAAAAAATTGTAATCTCTGGGTGGACATTGTTTTTTAACAAACCTAGGATACATGTGTGTGCTTCCAGAAATGGCTGCTGCTGTGGTTTGTAAATGCTGACAATGTTAAGTTAAATCCTAAACCTAGCAGAAATGAGTTATACTTTCACCTTATCACAGACTTTTTAAAAAGAAAATCTTGCACTTTTGGTTGATGATTTTGAAAATATCCCTTTTGCATTTTAATGACACTTTCAGTCCCTGTAAAGATTAGTAATCAGTCAATCAGAACACTGCCCTGTCAACAAGAGCAAGCGAGACATTCTCTGATGTGTCTGTTGGTGAAATGGAAGGGGGAGAGAATATCAGAGCAGTTGTTAAGGCAATAGTTCATGGCAGCATAAGCAATGCTCCATCTATGACACAGGATAAGCTCCAGCCAAGTATTACAGTTACTCTTAAAGGAACATTTTTGACTACATCTTAGCACATCTTAGCATAAAAATTGCTGTGATAGTCTTTTAGAAACTCAATTTTTTTCCTTTTCCTTCCAATGGAAATATTCAGACATGCTTGTGATAGGATGTATATACTCCATGCTATAGAACAAGGGATTAAGCAGCTGTTCTGGGCCCAAGCAGCCCCATATGCAAAGCCTGCACAAGCTGGAGGTGGGGTTTAAAAGGGGAAGCAAAGCTGCTCAGAAGAGGGATGGCAGTGGAAAGGGAACAGACCTTTGCTCTGGGGAAGTACTGCTCAGGAGCTGTTGTGGCCTGAGACCTGATAGGACCTACAAAGGGAAGGTCAGAGAATTTATTTGTGATTATGTACTTTACTCTGTGGGGAGAAGGGAAACTTGGATAGGAAGTGGTCTGGGGAGCAGCTGTGTAGTGCCCCAGGGTACAGGACATAGCTGCCCACCATCAGGCCCAGGATTGGAGATTGGTGGAGGGGATGGGCCTCGGCTCCCCTATCCACACCCAATGGATAGGGACATCAACAGAAGCCTTTATCTTGGTAAAGAGTTCAGCTGGGGAAGACGCTGACTGTTTAAGGGCCCAGACCTGCAAAGTCCCCATCCTGAAGTGAAGCCCTGATGCCCTGGGGCAAGCTGAAGGACAAGACTATAACTGAAAAGGGGTGACTATCTGATGCCCCCCGCTTGACCTGTAGGCAGCATTGGTGGTGAGTGTTCCCCTTTTGAAATGCCCCTTTGCAAAGTAGCGTTTTCTACTGTGTAGTAGCTGAATGGGCAATCATTGGCTTCCATATGCATCTGTTTTCATGAGAACAAATAAGGGAGCAAGAAGTGAGCCCAGTACAAAGCAAAAACAATTTAGTGTTTGCATCTATTGAGGATGTCGGGTCACATCTACACTAGGGGGAAGAGCAGAATCAACAGGCAATGTGTCAGGGCTAAAGAGCAACATCACTGAGAGAGGGGCAACTCAGAACCCAAGGCCAGTTCACACTAGATCTTTTGCTGGTGTAATAATGGCAGTTAGGATGTGATTTGTATACTGGTGAAAAGATACAGTTATACTGGCCAAAAAATGCTTCAACCTGTATAGTTCATTTCGTTGAGGGAACTGGTATAAACTATAGCGGCAAAAGCACTCTTTTGCTGGTGTAAGCTGCATCTCCAGTAGCGGGTTTTGCTGGCATAGCAAACCTTTTCTAAATGTCATCTAGGCTTTAGTTTGTAATAACTGTGTGGCCCATGTGACTAAAAAAACCTTTAGGATCCAAAAGGATCCTAACTTTTAATTAAAGATGAACAATTATATTTGGCTGAAGTAAGAAATGACTCAAATATTCACCCCCAAATTCAAATCAAAATTAAACCATTTTTAAGTCCTAAAGAGTTTTGCCATAATTTTAACCGGCGGGGGGCAGAGGAGGGGGGAGAGAGAAATAAGAGCTCTCCTGTGCTTCTTGGTTTCATCCCAATACAGAAATACCGTAACAAACACCATGAAACCAGAAAGTAGTGGAGACTTCATAACAAAGTGTGAGATTTCCAAACCAAAATGATGATTTTTGATAAGCTATTTGGATAAACAATAAAGCTTCATGTGTTTAAGTCAAATGAGACTCAAATTTGCTGAGTCTCTCCATTGAAAGGTTCTAACCAAGATTGTGACTCACTGGTTTGGTGCTGGCATGGCAAATCACTGGACTTCCATGTGCCTTAGTCAGCAGGAAAATTAGAAGAAAAGCAGTATCTTGAACTTTTCTGAGTAATGACTTCTTTTGCATGTTGCTATCCTGTGGTGTTAAATACATTCTTTTGGAGATATAAACAAACACCAAAGGTCAAAGTAAAAATCAGACTTACTTTCCCTGTATCTGGCTGTAAAATGCAGCTTGTGTGTTGTCAACACCCATATATGGTTTCAGGGAGGTGTGAGTTGCAGACTTAAGTATCTAGGAGGATCTATGTTTCTTTATGACACTGAGAGTCAGGATTTGCTAATGAAGATTTCTAATAGTTTCTGCATCAAAATAATCTGGTGAAAAATAACCTGTCCAGTGGGATTAGGGGTAATTGTTTTCCTTTTAAACTAAGCTACTTTGTCTAATACAACTTATAATATTGATGATCAGAATGTGTGTTCACTAAAATTTCTCTCAATAAAATCTAGATAAATAACCATTTTTCCAAAATTTTCAATAGGGCCTGAAGGCAATGGAAAGACTTCAGTAAATTCTGAATCAGCCTGTTAAAGAGGATTAAAACTGGCAAAACATGACTGAGCATTCTACACCAACTTTTAGACTTTCAACTTTAGTGGCTTTGCTGTGTACTTAAGTTAAGGTTAAGTACCTTGTTGAATTGAGCCCTAAAGAAACTAGTCCACTGTGCAAGTAAACATGCCTGCCTTAAATAATTTCATTCCTTTTTTTAAATGCCTTCCAGGAAGCTCTATATGAGTATCTGCCTCATTATCTTGGAGAGCATAGAAAGCCACAGAAAGCATTTTTTAAAGAGCTGATGTAAATTACAGTAGGTATTTATAATGCACTCATCACTGTAGAATTTGTGCTGATTAGAAATGCGTAGCACTACTCTGTACTAGGTTAATCTATAAATGTTGCTGAGCTAAATTCAGCTTGAACTAAGCAAGTATTACCTGGTTAGTGTTGGCATTGTCACTCTCCATAGTACAGATGGGGCAAAGATGGGGAGTTCAGATCCAGATAAGAAATTGCTCATACTTTGAGAGTGGTGAGATCCAGGAAGGGGAGGGGAGGCTGTTGTAGGGACCTATATATTCCATATGTCTATTGTATGCAGTACTACTGAATATGCAGAGGCACATATGCAGATCATCTAGTGTACTAGTCATGCACATGGGAGGAGATGGAATAAGACTCACAAACCAGGCTTGCAGCTGTGTATGGGAGGTGGCTGTTTGCAGAGTTCATTGAAGTATGAAAATTTGATGCTGTTAGTAATTTTGGCCTGTTGTGTTGGGAAAGGGATCATTATATCCTGATGGGTTTTATCATCCGATTCCTAAATTATGTCACAGTTTGGAAAATATTCAAGTCAATCAACTGTAAATCAAGCAGCTTGCCATAAGAGCACTAAATCTTGTGGTTACTTGTCATGGGTTAACAGTACACCTAGGCATCTAAGCCAATTGTGCAGTAACAAAGTATTGGAGCAGCACATGCCACCAGTTGGCAAATGAAGGCAAGCACTTTAAAGCACAAAATGCATCTATGTTTGCAATATGTTGGATTATTCTAAACATGATTCAATATAATAGGCAAATATTATAGAGGTTCCTGTATTTGTATTGCAACCCACACTCAATATTTTACATTAAAGCAGAAATTATCTGATGTGTGGTATCCACACACTATTCCAAAAACATCTACGTTTCAGACTAGATGATCAGAATAGCCCCTTCTGACTTTAAGGTCTATGAAAGTATTAGTTTGTTAGGGTGTACTCTACTCTAGCATGAGTTTGGAGAGGTAGATGTTTGGGATAGGACCCACATTGCAAAACCTCCTCTCCCACACCACTTTTCTCCTTTACAGGTTTCACCTTGCTGTTTGCTTTGAATGTATTGTAAGTGTTTCCTTCTACTCTGCTCTCTTTGCAAAAAAGAGAGTCTGTGTGATGGGTTGGATCACAGAAACCCCCTTGGGGCTGCCAAGTGATGTGCCAAGACTACTTCTGACCCTGCTTTCCCTGCCAGCTTGGGACTCCAGTACCCCGTCTTGTTGAGCCAGACATGCCAGTCTGCTCTAACACAGACCCAGGGTCTGAACCACGAGCCCCAAGCTGCAGGCTTAACTGAAAGCAGCTTAAGAAGTGTTCCTGTCTTTAACACTCAGATGCCCAACTCCCAATGGGGTCCAAACACCAAATAAATCCATTTTACCCTGTATAAAGCTTATGCAGGGTAAACTCATAAATTGTTCGCCCTCTATAACACTGATAGAGAGATATGCACAGCTGTTTGCTCCCCCAGGTATTAATATGTACTCTGGATTAATTAATAAGTAAAAGGTGATTTTATTAAATAAAGAAAGTGGAATTTAAGTGGTTCCAAGTAGTAGCAGACAGAACAAAGTGAATTACCAAGTAAAATAAAATAAAACACGCAAGTCTAAGCCTAATACAGTAATAAAACTGAATACAGATAAAATCTCACCCTCAGAGTTGTTTCAATAAGTTTCTTTCACAGACTGGATGCCTTCCTAGTCTGGGCACAATCCTTTCCCCTGGCACAGCCCTTGTTCCAGCTCAGGAGGTAGCTAGGGGATTTCTCATGACTGCAGCATCCTTTGTTATGTTCCACCCACTTATATAGCTTTGGCACAAGGCAGGAATCTTTTGTCTCTCTGGGTCCCCACGACCGCCTTCTAAATGGAAAAGCACCAGGTTAAAGACGGATTCCAGTTCAGGTGACATGATTATATGTCACTGTAAGATTTCATTAGCCACTTGCCAGCACACAGGTATACAGGAAGACTTACAAGTAAAACAAAGCCATCTACAGTCAATTGTCCTGGTTAATGGGAGCCATCAAGATTCCAAACCACCATTAATGGCCCACACTTTGCATAATTACAATAGGCCCTCAGAGTTATATTTCATATTTCTAGTTTCAGATACAAGAGTGATACGTTTATACAAATAGGATGACCACACTCAGTAGATTATAAGCTTTGTAATGATACCTTATTAGAGACCTTTTGCATGAAGCATATTCCAGTTACATTATATTCACACTCATTAGCATATTTTCATGAAATCATATAGAGTGCAATGTCACAGTCTGATGCTGGGATTGGTGAGGGCCATGCAGATATGATTCATTCACAACACTGTACTGCATTTAAGCAACTGCAATGCAAAGACACCAAAAACAGGGGAACTGAATTTCCCCTCAGTGGTCCAGCAAGGGCACCTGCTCTCAGACTTCCAGCTCTCCAGCCTGTTGCCTCTCTTGGATGAAGACCCACATCTCTCTCCCTCCTGGGTGAACAGTTCCTTGCCTTCACTGTGTTAGTTCCAGCAGAGACAGGCTGCCCAAGCAGGCCTGCTTGCTTTCTCTTCAGAGGAGTTTCCTTGTGGTTTCAAGTTCATCACAGCTTCAGCTCAGAACAAGAACCCAGTCTTACACAGCCTCAGTAGGCAAGTCCTTCTAACCCTTCCTTCAAGGTCCTGTCCATTTGCTGGATCAGGAAGAAGGCCCTGAACCTGTTTTAAAACCAGGCTATTTATCCAAAAATCCTTTTTGTCTGTCTGGTCCCTGGAGAATCCAGTTTGAACTGGTATATGTGACCCTCTCCAGGGGATGGCTTCAAAGGGGTTGATAACTGGAGGAATTATATTAGCATCCCCCTCCCCAGGGGAATTACATACAATTCCACAATAACACATACACAACTGCTTTATTATTACAACAGACCCCAAAGTTATTAAACCTAATTCAATAAGGTTTAACTTAATTCATTAAAACTTATCATAATTCCAGAAGGTTTGTCCTGGATGTTGCAAGATATCATCAGCCTGTCGCAGCTATGTGTTAACCTTGGTCTGTAGTGTGGCACACAGCTCCACACAGAGTGAAGGTAAAGCCACAGCTTATGGATTTATTGCAGGGGCCATCACCTGCAATAAGTAGATAATGTCAGCTATATCAAAATTATTACCCAGCAGTGCTTCTTGTTTCAAATCTAACAGGTTTTCGAGCCATAACCTAGTGAAGGTGAGATCAACCCATCTGGGAGACTTGGGGCGTCTTGATTATATACAAAGGCACATTCATTTTCCTTCTCAACAAGAAGTTAGAATCCAACATCTCATAAAGCTAACACTAGGCTTCAGCTCTGAAATTTAACAGTGGATATCAGTTGCAGACTTATAGGAAACAGTATTGTCAGCACATATGAACATTCACACAGTCTTCTGAATGAAACTGCAGTGGTAGTCCATTCCCTCCAGCCATCATCAGTTACTCTAACTTTTATTATATGTGTGCACCTTCGAAGAAAGCCAGTGGGTGATGGGAAGCCTGTGTTCCCAGTTGTGAATGTATGCAAAGGGCAAACTTTTGTTTGTAAACTGTTTGACATTTTTCAATATTCTTTTTGCCTGATCAGACTTGAAACACATGCTGACTTTGATTACTGCCTCCAGCATACATTTCAGATGCCTGGTGGTGCTGCTTCTGCCCTTACGCCAATTTTCAGTAGGAGTGGGGTGGTCTTTTAGTATAGGAAATACTCAGACTGTCTATAAAGCAGAATATATGGTGATTGCCCTCCGTAGCAAAAAACAGATTGATTTGAAGTGTGTGTAATTAGAAGAGCTCTCCTATTGGTCTAACTATCAGGGAAATAGATGCTCAGGCCAAAATTACTCACAAATCATCATGGAAGGGTTGTTTACATATCTTGCCTAGCGAGCAGCTCAATGTAACAAGCACCACAGGCAGAACCAACTTTGCAAATCACACATCATCTTGTATACCTCTGAAAATACATGTGCGCTCCCTCTGACTGTTACACCAGAATTTATTTGTTAGGAACCAGAATGTTCGTGAGGGTCTGGCACTGCCCCAGGACTCGGCTTACAGTGTTTCCAGTTTGCAGTTAAAAAACAAAGTGTAGAATCTGCCTTCCACCACATCAAGTACTTTGACATAAAAACAATCTATCTTTCACCTTTTTATGAACCCTAAGGACATCCGATTGGTTCCCACCACCAGAGTTGCTGGTTTGAACCTCTTTGCACAGGTCCATGCATTGACATTCCCACTAGCCACTAGTGCTCCTGTCTCTGCAAACATTTACTGAGGTAACTTCAGAAAGAAGCATATTTCTGCAGCTATTAAGTTCTAATAATAAAGATGAATAATTCTTGAAAATACAACACTAAGCTCCAGAAATGGGGTTTCGTGTAACCTAAGTTTTAATTCTGTGTTTTCAAATGTAATAAGAGAAGTGATAATTAAAATCACGACAGTTTTACTGGGAATTAATCTCCCTTTGTTTTTGTGGATTTAGAGAACTGCTGTTACCATGGAACTTTGCCAGCACAAGGATTTAATAAGGCCTTTATTTAGAGGCAATCAATAAACTGAGGAGAGCATGGAATGGAGTTGCAGCCTCTATCCCCATATCATCAACATTTTTGTTGTATAGAGGGTATTTGTAGCTTTCTCCATTATACTTTTGAAAATTGTGCTTTTAAGTGTTCCATTTTGATATGGCCTTGTGATATGGAGACAAATTCTCCCTTCAGTTAGACTAGTTCCTTTCATTGAAATGCAGCTGCACAGGAGAATTTGGCCCAAGGAATCAAATAATTAGTTTAAAAGCCATTGCTCTATTTCTGATCTAGAATACTAGGTTAACAAATATGCTTGAAAGTAAGCCTTTCCAAGTTTGTGTTGTAGCGTACAAGACAGGGCTGAGGGAATACTTGCAAATACCACAGAGAAGAATTTGGGAACCAGGTTCAGCCTTCGACAAAATGGTGCCCCAGGTCAAGAACGTCTTTGCCCCCCTCCTCTCCATTTGTTAACCTTTTGAATACCTTATTTTCATTGTATTTCTAGCCCATTTCATGACTTTCATGCACAATTTGAATGCATGATTTATCCCTGTCATATAAACTGATGAATTTGCACGCTAGTATCTGTAAATCTGTACTTATTCATGCCATATATAAGCAAATAAAAAAATGCATTTCTTCTAAGCTTAGAAATTTGAAGTCAGTGATCTGGTTTGCCAGGCTTTGCGCCTCATGTCAGATTCAAGCCTTGGCTTTACTCGACTGTGCCAGGTCCATCACGGCGTCAAAACCTTGGTCACTTGGTACCTCACTGGGCTTATGCTGTCAATGCACTCTCCCAGTGAGTGTGACTTAGTGGCTTCACGGTCAGATTTGTAACCTTGTCTGTCAGGATGTTCTACCTGATAGTTGATGCTGAAAACAGGATGTATTTCCTTTGCAGAGAGAGCTACTGAATCTAAAGAAGAAGATGCTGGATGTGACACAACCAGGTGGAGGGAATGGCAGCCATAAAGCATGAAGAAAGCTCTTGGATTCAGCACAAAGATCCTTACCTGGACTCCGCTGTTTCTTCCATTCATGTTTGTGCCATTGTTATAGCCTTGGCCACAGCAGTCCTGAAGCTTTATTTTATTCTCATTCAAAATGTTCATAAACTGTTCTGTTAGGCCTTTTCCAGTAAAGTCATCCACAGACCAGAAACAGATAGAATGTTCTTTTACTTGGATACAGCCATCCTTATCAACAAATCTTACTGTAAATATCATCTTTTCACTGACTAATATCAGGAGTGCAGTCCATTATTATGGCATAGTACTTCACTTTGCCAAGCCACATTAATATATTATCAAGCACCTTCCTTGCCATAAGGTCAATCAATTCATTTTGAATTGGTTTTGCTGCAGTAATGGGCCATAGCTTCTTTATGAACTACTCAACGAAAGTGCTCATGCACAATATCATATTTCCCAAGGAGCTCTACCAAACCGAGGAAACTACAGTTATGTTCAGTGAACAATTTATCCGACAAGCCCCTGAAAGCGAAATTATTATTATCAAGGAAGAGGGTAATTGAGATCAGATGCTCAAGCATGTTCCTCCAATGCTGGGTTTCTACATTAGTAATGGGCTGGTTTTCTGGGTCTATGCATTTATTCGGCTTGATCCTGGACTTGATCTCCATCCATTTGGAGTAGGCCGTAAAATGGCCAGGTGACTTTTTCGTGTTGCTTCAGAGCATCTGCTAAGTTATGCCAGTAACTCTACCCAGAAAGCACAAGCAATGATTTGGCATTCTTGTCGAATATTTTGCAACCAAAACAGAACACTTTGTCAGTTGATTTCGAGTAAACTAGCCAACACTGATTCAGTTTCTCACCATTCTCGAGCAATCTTTTGCAGTGTGACTTTGAAAAGTGTCGCTTCTGCTTATTTACTGGAAACGTGATATCATCAAGTTCTGCCAGGCCCGTTCAAAACTGTACAATCAATATCGGCAGTTTAGGATTGCTGGCCATAAAGCAAGATCTAATGTATCGATTTTTGGTGTGCAATTATTCTCACTGCTGTTTCTGTCATCATGTGAGGCTGATTCTTCTTTATAATTTCTCTCCTTTTCATGTAAACCAGATTTTTCTTTGTCATTATTCTTCTTTTCATGTGAGACACATTTTTCTTTATCATTACTGTACTTTTCGCCACCAGGAAAACTGGACGACTCTCCATCACTTTCCTCACTTTTCCATCCCTTATCTTCAGGTAAATCTGCTAATTCCTTAGTAATAGGATTCCATCATTTACACTTCACTCCTCAATTTCTTCTGCACTGGAATTATCGCTACTGCCTAAAGCCTCGTCTATGTTATTCTGGTTCAGATATTTTCCCATCAAATTTGCCCCTTGCTGCAAACTAGTTTGCAGTTGAGCTTTTCGCTTCCTATGCTGAGCTTCTGAAGGCCTCTTTGGGGCCATCTTTTATTTTCTACAGGGTAAATAGACAGTATTAGGGAGAACAAAAGTCTACGTTGCCTATGTGGTAGGCATGGCAAAAAGTAATAGTATTTCTTTTATATTGCTGTGTAGATAGGGGTTTGATAGCTGTCTCCGGTGTCTCATTAAAAATATAATTTATTAGTCACTACTTAAACTCTTCAAGTCTTAAAACATAAGTACACTTTCACAATTAAACAATAAAATGAGGTTCACAGTATCACAGCTGGGCTCTCACTTCACTTTGTTCATATATCTCACTGACTGACTGGTGACACCCTACTCCTTATATACCCACAAGGGCCTGGGTGACAACATTCTAGGAGGTTCAAGGAAAATGTAGTTCTCAGAAAGTCTGAAAGGTTCCATGAGATTCTACAAAGGTCCTGAACATTCTAGGATGTTAGTGAAAAATGAATCCACATACAGAATTCCTGAAACATGTTACTTCAAAAATTCTATTTTCCCATTTGTCACTCACAACAAAAACAGCGCCCAGAGCCTGGCACCCCAGCCCTGGGTCACCCGCCCCTAAATCTGGCCCTGTTGGGAACATTCCTTTGAATAAAACCCCTGACTTTGCGTTGATGCTATTCACAATCCCTTTGTGAATAGGAATGATATTTGTTTGTAAGAATGTTTATTGAAAGTGAAGTTCTCATGAATATGTTAATCTGTTCATGTAAAGGCTAATACTGGAAGTGTTTGTACAGCCAGCTTCATAAACCTTTTTGGTTTTCCTCCTTTTTTATAAAAGTTCAGCTGTCCAATTAGGGAGCAAAAATAATACTATGTGACTTAGCTGATTATGCCCCGCAAATAGCCAAAGGGTATGATCCTGCTCCCATTAAAACAAAGTGATAAAACTCCCATTGACCTATATGGGAGAAGAACCATGCCTAACGTGAATATTTTATGAACCCCGTATGCTGAAAGATGTTTGCACAAAGTGCTTGTCAAAGAATTTTAAACAGTGAACAAATCTGTATAAATCAAAATCTGTCCTCAGAAAATTCACAAAGAAAAGAGCTAAATTCATTTACAACATTACAATTGTACATCGCTAATGCAGTAAGTGAAAGGTAGTTTTCTAATCCGACATAAGTTTTGTAATTACTAATGGAGTCTGTCTGGAAAGGATACATAAATAGTCATAGAGCTTAAGGCCATCTAGCGTGACCTCTTGTATATTGCACATCACCCACTCTCACATGAAACCCAACTCACCGAAATTAGACCAAAGTAGTACAGCCCACAGGAGACTAGACTATTATGTGCCACATGCAGAGAATAGGCGGGACTGAGATGCACCAGTGTATGAGGCCCCCACAATGGCAGGGAAATAATTGAGAGCCAGATAATTCTGGCAAGTGACCTGTACCAACATGCTGCAGAGGAAGGTGAATCTAGGAGTCATCTGTCATTCTATACAAAGACATTTGAAATCTAGGAATACAATTAAATTTCATAGGAAAAATGGCATTGGAGTCAAAGAACTGGACTGTGCAAGAAAAGAGACAAACAATTTAGAAAAGGTCATAAACAATTCAAAATATTTATCTTTTTCACATCTAAGGTAAATTATTAAAATTACCCCAAAGGAGGTTGTGTCAAGTACTTTTTAGTTTTTAAATTAGCTCTTGTTCTCTAGCTAATCAGACAATCTACCCCAGTTTTACTAGGACAATGTTTTTCACAGGACATCCTAGCATCCTGAGCCTTGTCATTTGGGACACATGAAAAATCCAGTTTTTCATTTCATCAGCCAAAAAATGTGAGGGTTTTATTGCCACCCTTTGTTTAAGCTGCATTGTGTTAAGTGCTTATGTATTAAGTACACCTGCATTTGATGCTACTCACCTACTGGGTGTGTTCTTCACTCTAACCCAGGGGTGACCAAACTACAGCCTGCAGGCTGGATCCGGCCCGTGAGCCGTTTTAAGCTGGCCTGCAAGCTCCTGCTGGGGAGTGGGGTCTGGGGCTTGCCCCGCTCTGGTGCTCCAGCTGGGGCGCAGGGTCGGGGGCTGCACCATGCAGCTCCCAGAAGCCGTGGCATGGCCCCACTCTGGCGCTTCAACCAGGGCGCAGGGTCGGGGGGCCCCTCTATGCAGCTCCCTGAAGCAGTGGCATGGCCCCGCTTTGGCTCCTATGCACTCCAATGGCCCCCTCCAACACTCCAATGGGAGCTGCAGGGGTGGTGCCTGCAGATGGTGCAGCGTGTAGAGCTGCCTGGCCGTGCCTCCGTGTAGGAGCCAGAGAAGGGACATGCTGCTGCTTCCGGGAGCCGCTTGAGGTAAGCACCGCTCGGAGCCTGCACCCCAAGCCTCTCCCAATGCCCCCACCCCCTAACCCAGTCCTGATCCCCCTCCCGCCTTCCAAACCGCTCAATCCCAGCCCAGAGCACCCTCCTGCATCGCAAACGTCTCATCCCCAGCTCCACCTCATAGCCCGCACTCTCAACCAGAGCCTACACCCCTTCCCATACCCCAACTCCTTGCCACAGCCCGGAGCCCTCCCGCACCCTGAATGCCTCATTTCTGGCCCAACCCCAGAGCCCACACCCCCAACCAGAGCCCTCACCCCCTCCTGCACCCCAACCCCAATTTTGTGAGCATTCATGGCCCGCCACACAATTTCAATGTCCAGATGTGGCCCTTGGGCCAAAAAGTTTGCCCATCCCTGATCTAACCATTGTTCAAGGCCAAATCTTGTCTTACAATACAGGCCCAATGAGAGTCAATGGGAATATCTGTACTGCAGTCAAGGGTGTGATTGCAGTTTGTGTAGGCACATGTGAGCTAGATTTAATCCAGGTAACTCAGGTAGTGGGTACCAGAGCACTGAAGCCGCAGCAGCATAGACTTCAGCACAGGCTGAACAAGCTACCACAGCTTCACTCTGAGATCCAAGCTAGCTAGATAAAAGCTAGCCCATGTATGTCTACATAAGCTGCAGTCACACCTTGTGATTGCGGTATAGACACATTCAGTGACAGTCGAGTGAATGCAAAGTCTCGATCTCGGCCTGGGGGGACAGACTGGGATGGTGGCCCTTCTGTCCTTTGCTGCCCTTTTCTCTGTGTGTTTCCAGAAGGAAGCAAGGAAAAGAGGCAGAGTGCAGACTTTCCTCCATCTGCTCAAGACAGAACTTTTCCAATGCAGGTGGAGCAGATCAAAGAAAGAAACCAGGATTTAGAACATTTGAGTATTTCATAACCTGAAAAAACAGACATTTTTTATTTTTATTTTGAAAATATGGTCATTTTACTAGTACATTTATTGAGTCTCTGGGTGGACAGGTTTTTGTTTGTGTGGGGTTTTTGCGGGGGAGGGTGAGCGTGTAACAAAGTGGCCTTTGGCAGGACACTACTGAGAGTATCAATTCAGGACCAATTGCTTAGAGCAGGGCAGCCACAGCCCAAAGCTGGGGTTCCTTTACTACTATGGCAAACCAAACCAGCCAAACAGAGAAGACTTGGGTTTTACCCCACTGGCTAACCAGAAGTCATATAAGCAATTCCCTCAGACACTCCTGTTCCCCAGTATCACCACCAGTGCCACTCCTTATGGGGATGAATGGTTATGAAAACCAATACCCCAGTAAAAGAAAAAAAGGTTCTCCCAATCCCAAAGGACCAAGCCCCAGACCCAGGTCAATATACAAGTCAGATCTTACCCACAAATCACGCTGTTGCCAATCCTTTAGAATCTAAAGGTTTATTCATAAAAAGAAAGAAATGTAGATGAGAGTTAAAATTGGTCAAAGTAATCAATTACATACAGCAACGGCAAAGTTCTTGGTTCAGGCTTGTAGCAGTGATGGAATAAACTGCAGGCTCAAATCAAGTCTCTGGAGTACATCCCCAGCTGGGATGGGTCATCCAGTCCTTTGTTCAGCGCTTCAGTGTAGAAAAGTTCCTCCAGAAGTAAGAAGCAGGACTGAAGACAAAATGGAGAAGCTGCAGCTGCCTTTTATAGTCTTTTCCCATGTTATGCTCATACAAAGCACACGGGATCTTTATAGAGGAAGATAAATACACAGCATTTATTGAGAATACCACAGTTAGCATATGCTTTTTACACACACACACACACACCTGCCAGTGATGTTCATAGTTACCAGTCTGTTGTAGCTCGAGTCAATCTAATGGCCAGTTAGATTGAGCACGAGTGTGTAGCTGGGTTCTGTCGGTCGTGATCCGATGCTCCGAGGCTTTGCAGGACTGAACCCAGAGTTCCATGGCAAAACACCCCAGCTTTATAGTTGTAAATTCCCATTTGAGTTCATGCATTTTGCAATGTCATTTTGTAATCATTAGTCCTTAAGTGGTGTTATCATTTGATGGTTATTGTCGGGCTTCCCATCGTTATCTCTTATTTGTTGTCTCGCCTTCGGGGGTGCCTGCCTCACCTCTGAGGTCGTCAATGCTGCTAACATGTTTAACATCGGATACAATGGATGTTTTCTGATTGTCTCCTGGTCTTTCCAAGTCTCTCACTTCTTCTTGACCATCTGGACATTTGTAATGGCTTTCACACCTTATCTTTTCCTGATGCATGCATTCCTCATTCACACAAACAATCTCACAGAAACCTTCAAAGGTATACAGACAGCAGTATTGTATATTCAGCAGAATACATTGTAAATCAAGCCTTGCTAAATCTTATAACTAAAACAATTCACATTGGGGCTTCAGGCTCTCAACATTCCTCTAATCTTCTTAACGTAGATACAATAGAGAATCCTGTCTCTTACTTCCTAATTTGTAATACATATAGGAAACCATAGTAGCTTTATAACTTATTCTAAAACAAAAGGATGACCATAATTAGTCATAAGGATTGTTCTGGTCTGTCATTCCTTTCTGCTATTCAAAAAGGGTGGCTGACAAGATGAAATCAAATCATACATTAATTCTCATAGTACATTATAAAATCCAGCTCCTACACTCATGCGCCCTATGCTTTCTTTGTTCCAAACACAAGCTGCCCAGCATATGGCTGGAAAGCCTTAGAGTCCTCTCCGTAGGCATGCCCCTGCATGCCTTGCTGAGTCATAAGGTGTATCTGCCTTCTCTCAATGGGTCAGGTGTATAGCTGATGGTCCTTAATGGGCCATCAGGCAGGCCAGGAAGTGCTGATGCCAAACTGTCTAGGGTGTCACCCAGAAGCATAGCACAAGTTTGAAATACAGACAGTATAGAGCCAATACTTATAACTTTAAATGCAAAACTGATATATGCATACAGATAGCATAATCATAACCAGCAAATCATAACCTTTTCATAGACACCTTACTTGACCTCCTTTGTACAAGGTTTGGTGCCATTACAGGACCTTGGTTGCAACAATAATCTCTACAGTCACAGTTCATGTCAATAATGTCACGGGGTAAGAGGGGGAGAAGGGATGTCTGGCAGACATTGACATTTTTTTAGTTTCAGTTGGAACACAAACTCTTAATGTCAGTTATTACCTTTCTGTTTGCATGGTGTCAACATGTACATGCTCAGTTCTGGGAAATTATAATAGTGTGTGTTTATCTAGTGCTGCAGAAACAGGAAAGGGCACAAAGCAGCAGAAAAGGTGGCTTTGTTCAGCTGTTACCAAATACATTTTCCTTTCAGTATTTTGAAGGTAAGAATCTGGATTAATGTAAAGTTACCTTGGATTCCTTGGACGTTCTAATCAGATACCGTTTCACTGATTTCACAAGAGATGGAGAAGACCATTTGCCATTGAATTTATTTTACTTTCCAAGTACACTTTTTAATGTTTGTTAATGACAAAACCGCTACACTTAAATATTTGTACAGTGATGTGAGGATGTGAAGCACTATAGAAATGCTAAATATCACTACTCGGATGTTTCAGCATTTAGCGCTCATCAGGGCTGATCTCAAGAAACTAGAATGGATAAGAGGGAAAGGATAGGTGACATTCTTTTATATAGTAATGGAGTAAGTGTGACCTTTCTAAACTGCTAGAAACATGTTATTTTGGCAACACAGGCCACAATCCTCTACACCTAAAGTACATCCTCTAACAAGGGGTCCTGGAACAATTTCTATATTGGGGTGTGCGTGCTGATGATGGAAACCATGTATTTGGTGTTTGTTACTTCAAGCCAGGGAGTGCAGCAGCACCCCTAGTTCCAGGACCACTGCCTCTGACACAACATAGCATAGGCCAGTCACAAGTTCAGCTGCTTAACAGTACAGCCCAGTATATGTCATGGCAGGATTTCATAAACAATGCAGCTAGTTAAAAATATTTCACACAAAAAAATAATTGAAAAATGGCATTGATGAAATCTAAATGTTTCCTAAGAGTATTTGTTTTCTCAAAATGTCCAGGCTTTTGATAAAAATTCAAAAAAGAATTTGGGAATAACTTCAAAAATTTTAAAACACCCTTTTCACTTGTTTTTGTCAAAACAAAGGGTGTAGTCCTGGCTTTGTTGAAATCAATGGTAAAACTTCTACTGTTGTCAGTGGGGCCAGAATTTCACCAAGAATTACTGTGAACATTTTCTAATAATTAGGGCTGTCAAGCGATTTAAAAAATTAATCGCGATTAATTGTGTGATTTAAAAAAATAATCATGATTAATTACACTGTTAAACAATAATAGAATATGATTTATTTAAATATTTTTGGATATTTTCTACATTTTCAAATATATTTATTTCAATTATAACACAGAATACAAAGTGTACAGTGCTCACTTTATATTTTTTATTACAAATATTTGCACTGTAAAAAACAAAAGAAATAGTATTTTTCAATTCATCTATTACAAGTACTGTAGAGCAATCGCTTTATCATGAAAGTTGAACTTACAAATGTAGAAGTATGTACAAAAAATGCATTCAAAGATAAAACAATGTAAAACTTTAGAGCCTACAAGTCCACTCAGTCCTACTTCTTGTTGCCAATCGCTCAGACAAACAATTTTTTTTACATTTGCAGGAGATAATGCTGCCCACTTCTTGTTCACAATGTCCCCTAAAAATGAGAACAGGCGTTCTCATGGCACTGTTGTAGCCGGTGTTGCAAGATATTTACATGTCAGCTCCACTAACGATTCATATGCCCCTTCATGTTTCAACCACCAGTCCAGAGGACATGCATCCATACTGATCACGGGTTCTGCTCAATAACAATCCAAAGCAGTGTGGACTGATGCATGTTCATTTTCATCAACTGAGTCAGATGCCACCAGCAGAAGGTTGATTTTCTTTTTTGGTGGTTTGGGTTCTGTAGTTTCCGCATCGGAGTGTTGCTTTTTTAAGATTTCTGAAAGCATGCTCCACACCTCGTTCCACTCAGATTTTGGACGGCGCTTGGGTCGAGTGTTGTAGCTATCTTTAGAAATCTCACATTGGTACATTCTTTGCGTTCTGTCAAATCTGCAGTGAAAGTATTCTTAAAATGAACAACGTGCTGAGTCATCATCAGAGACTGAAATCTGTGGCAGAATGCGCCGTGGGTAAAATAGAGGCAGAGACATACAATTCTCCACCAAGGAGTTCAGTCACAAATTTAATTAATGCATTCTTTTTTTAACGAGTGTCATCAGCATGGAAGCATGTCCTCTGGAATGGTGGCCAAAGCGTGAAGGGGCATATGAATGTTTAGCATATCTGGCATGTAAATACCTTGCAGTGCTGGCTACAAAAGTCCAATGCGAACGCCTGTTCTCACTTTCTGGTGACATAGTAAATAAGAAGTGGGCAGCATTATCTCTTGTACATGTAAACAAACTTGTTTGTCTTAGCGATTGACTGAACGAGAAGTGGGACTGAGTGGACATGTAGGCTCTAAAGTTTTGCATTGTTTTGTTTTTGAGTGCAGTTATGTAATAAAAAAAATCTACATTTGTAAGTTGCACTTTCATGATAAAGAGATTGAACTACAGTACCTATATGAGGTGAATTGAAAAATACTGTCTCTTTTGTCTATCACTTTTACAGTGCAAATATTTGTAATAAAAAATAATATAAAGTGAGCAGTGTAAACTTTGTATTCTGTGTTATAATTGAAATCAATATATTTGAAACTGTAGAAAAACATCCAAAAATATTAAATACATTTCAATTGGTATTCCATTGTTTAGCAATGCATTTAAAACTGCAATTAATTGTGATTAATTATTTTAGTTAATTGCGTGAGTTAACTGCGATTAATTGACAGCCGTACTAATAAAACAAAAGTTTCATTTCTTTCACATTTTTTCAAAATATTTCCTTTACAGTGAACTCTAAATAATAATAATAATGACAAAATCCAGGATCTGAAAGCTCTAGACAATACTAGAATTGCTAATGTCAAAGATGTCTCCAAGACTGAAGATGTGAAAAACATTGGTGCATCCTTGCTTGGAGATGGGTTGGTAGATAAAATAACTGGTTTATACTCAATGATGAGACTGTTTCTTGAACTGGAGGTACCAGGTCTAGTTTGACTTATCTGGAGCATATAGATAATATCCATGAATTCAGATGAAGTTTCAAAAGTGGGTGAGGGAGAGAATCAGGAGAATATTGACAGAATATATTTGCCACTTAAGTATACTGGCATCTCAGAATTTTTAAGGAGGACTGGACTTCTGTTCAAATGAACAACATTCAATTGCCACACTTTGAATAAATGTCCATTTTCACACAAATCCTGTTTGTGTAAATATGTACATTTGCATGTATAAATATGCTAATTTGCATTTAAGTACAAATATAGACTTCTGGAGCACCCATGCAAACTTGTGGAACTTATTTAGGAGACCGTTTTTGAAAATGTGGTCTCTAAACTGCAGATTCCTTAAGTTTATTTATATACTACAGTGCTGTGTCTAAAAATCAATTTATCAGAAAGTCTGAGATGGTATTTCAGTTCCTATGGAACGTTGATATTGCAGGACGATTCAAACAAAAGCCTTTGAAATACTCTGCTAGAGAAAAGAAATTCTTGAAAGTTGATTTGAAGTCAAACATGCTTTTGTCTGTGTTTTCTAAAGTGCTAGAATGGTGTGCGCAGTATGAGAATCTAAACCTGTTGCAGACAATATAAAATGCATTGATGTGGAAAACTGGAAAGGCAGAAAATTGAATATGTCATAGAATGTAACAGAGTGAAGTTCAAACATTCACTTTGGATAATAGGCTTCAGTAAATATATCTAAGACATGGAAAGTATACCTGCTGTAATTACAGAGGATTTTCTTATTTTGAGAAATATACATTCAAAAGATCATTTCAGGTCTAATGCTTTCTATACTGGACATTCACAGGTGGCTAGTTCAAGGTATATCTGCAGTTTCATAGTAACTTTGATATGGAACACTTAATGTGGAATACTCAGATGCTTTTGTCCCCACTCTTCCTCCCTCTTTTTTATTGTTGGTTCTGAATTAGAGGTGGGCAAAAGCCTCCCAATGTACACTCACATCTGGATATTCGACATCCTTAAATGTTGAGACATTCAGATTGGGGGTGGGGGTTAGTTCAGGATTATCTTAATTATTTTATTTGATCTCTCTCACACACACACACACACGAATGAGCAGGGCCAGCTCCAGGCACGGCAATCTGCAAGGGGCGGCAGTCCGTGTGTTTTTGCTGCCCCAAGCAGCGTGCCGAATTGCCGCCGCGGACGGCGGGGGCAGTCCGTGTGCTGTTAGGGCGACACGCGCATTTCCGCGGCGGCGGCAATTCCGCGTCAGCTTCTATGTTCAGCTGCCCGCGGTGGCAATTCAGCGGCTTCTGTCTTTCGGCTGAAGACAGAAGGTGCCGCCGAATTGCCGCCACCGCGGAAATGCGTGTGCTGCCCTAACGCCACACAGACTGCCCCCGCCGTCCGCGGTGGCAATTTGGTGCGCTGCTTGAGGCGGCAAAAACAGTAGAGCCGGCCCTGCAAATGAGCAATGAGTCTGATCCAAAGTCAATGAAAAGACTCCCGTTGACTTGAAGGGATTTGGGATCAGTTGCTAGCCAAATACATAACAAGTAATCCTTGCAGTAATGAGGTGAATCAAAATAAAACTATGAAATTGAATACTGCAGGATATCTGCCATATAAGGCCAGAAGGGACCATTGGCTCATGACTTCCTGTATATCACTAGTGCTGGTCAGGCAGCCCAGCTGGCCTGGGGATCTGGAATCCTGGATTCCCTAGTCCAGGGCAGTCACATGGCAAGGCTGCCCTGCAGCTGCAGACCTCGGGAACCCTGGCATCTGCTGAGTGCAACTGATATTCTTGTCCGTTTTGCTGCTGCTAATAGCAATGCACAGGTGCTAGCAGATTTTTTTTTAACAGAATGTCTAGTTCAAGGAAAATTTTGAAGTAATGAACCAGAAATCCTATATTTTGGCCAACTGTGTGTATCATAGGCCATAGAATTTCACCCAGTTACCCCTGCTGAGCCCAATAACTTGCTTATCTAAAGAGCATCTTCAAGAATGGTATCCAGTCCTGACTTTAAGACATCCTGAAATGTAGAATCCACTAGTTCCCTTGGTAGTTTGTTGTCATGATTAACTACTGACGGTTAAAAATGTGCCTTCTTTCTAATTTGAATTTGTCTGGCTTTAACTTCCAGCCATTGGTTCTTGTTATGCCTTTCTCTGCTAGATTCAAGAGCCATTTGGCACTCCATATTTTCTCCTCCAATGGCCTTATAAAATGTAATGAAGTCATCTCAATCTTTTGATGAACAGATTGAGCTCTTTAAGTCGCTCACTATGACGCACTTTCTCCAGTCCTCAAATCACTTTTGTAGCTCTTTTCTGTGCCCTCTCTAATTTTTCCACATCCTTCTTAAAATGTGGACACCAGAACTGTATGCAGTCTTCCAATATGTTGTACACAGGAGGTAAAATCACCTCTCACTTCTGTTCTCTAGTTATATGTTTATATATCTAAGGATCACATTAGCCACAGCATCATGCTGGCAGCTCTAGTTGAGTAGCTTGTACACTATGACCCCAACATTCTTTTCAATCACTGCTTTCCAGGATATGGTCCCCCATTCTTTAGGTATCGCCTGAGTTCTTTGTTCCTAGACACACGACATTGCATTTGGTTGTATTAAAACATATTTTACATGTGAGTTACCTTTCATTCTTGCAGTCATAACTCATCCATTTAACCTTGATCTCCCAGTGAAAACAGGTTTGGTGGATCACTGTCATTCACGGGGTCTGATGGGAGAATATAACTGGCTGTCCTGGTAATTTAATAAACCATTTCATTTGGCACCGTGGTAGTGTTTTATTTTTAACGTGTCGACTTGTTCCATCAGAGTAATAAGCTCAGAAGGGAAATAATGTGCTGCTGTAATTGGCTGTATTATATGACACCATTTTCAGCCACAATGAAGTTCACACTCAGTGTGCTCCACTTACAGTCACCTGGGGAAACAACAATAAAATGTGTCATGTACAGCCTCTCAAAAGAAATATTTTTGTTTTCTAGTGGTAAGTCATTGCAAATAAATGAATAACATAGCAATCAATTGTATTTCCATTTCATCCTATATGTTTAAAGTGACAGCTATTAAATTAGCTGTTTGCTCCTTTAGGTCATGCACTTTCTTTTATTTTAAACTTAATTTGCCTCTTTAGTACAATGAAATCAATTTTTCCAAGACAGATTTCAATGCCAAGATTAATTTGATTCCTAGTCTAATTGTGCCTGGGGGAAGTACAATACTTTACTTTGTTCATCATTACTGTTTCAGAGACAGAATGATAGATCATCTTCATGAACTTTTTGCACCAAGTTAGTCCTATTTCACCAAAATATTCCTCAGAGTTCCCAAACAATAACAGAATGAAAGCACTTAAGCTCTGATGTTCTACTGTTTCATAGCCACTTCTGTCTTTCCATTTTCACTTAGTTCTGAAGAGTCACCTCTTCAGTTTAAGCTATTGCAAATTAAGGAGATTATTGAAGTGAAAAGCAACTCATTTCACATAAGATACCACTTTGCCATCAGATAGTAATGAGTTTGTCACTAATGACTTACAGATAATGACTTCCATTTATAATATCTTTCATCCAGAGGGATCCCAAAGTGCTTTACAAACTGATTTACAGATTATATAGGAATTGCTTCACCCACCACTGAAGTGCAGCCACCTTTTGGATGGAATATGTCCACTGTGAATAATTCTCAGCAGTTGAGAATGGAAATTGAAGAATATTTTTGTAGGGTGAAAGGAGAACTCTCTGGACCCTGGTAAACAAGAAGTTAGCTACAGGTTGGCTTGTGCCTTATCCTACACAGGTGTTTACAGAAAGGCCTATAAGAGTGTCTTCTTGGGATGTTGAGGGAGGAGACTGCCTTTGGGAAAGTGGGTCTCACTGGATGGGGGGAAACCACAAACAGGGGAGGTTCATGTTTGTTTTCTGATAGCAAGAAAGAAAAATAAGTTGGCTAAGCTGTTCTAAACACTGACTAAACCTTGAAGAAAAGACTTTGCTGACTTCACCTGGTTTCTCTGAGGTCATTCAGCCTGCTGACACATTTAATTAAAACTATAGAGGAAACTTTAATATAGACAGATTTCAACTACCCAAATTAGAATTTGGCCAGGACACCAGAGCACCTGAGGTGGACTTGTAAAACATACCTTGAGGTTTTTAAAGGCTGCTACTATTTGGGATCTCGGGTTTAGGTTTCTCATGAAATAGCAATCCTTCAGCAGCACAATGTTCTGTAACACCGTGTCTGACTCAGTGGGAATGATCGTCTCAGAGCCGTGTGGAATGGTTTCACATCTTTTGTGGGGCATAAAACAGTTTTCTGTTTCCTGCCTATCCATCAGCTCTCTTCTCTTTCCACTGCCCTTGTTACATTCCCTCCACCTAACCTTCTTGCCTAACTGCTTTTTCTATCATACCCCTAAATGTGCTGAGATTCTCCTCCTTGACCCGCTTTCTAAAGCCTTCAGACCCTCTTTGGAACGCATTGCTCCAAACTGGCCAGTAAATGCAAGCTCACCCCTACCTATCAGAAAGGTAACTTAAATTATTGGAAAAAGGTGTATGTTTTAAAAAAAAAAGTCCTATGGTAGTGTATAGGAGTTGGGTATGATCCCTTTAAATAATTTGTGAGCCCTCTAGTGGCACTGTATTCTATGTTTAGTATCAGAGGGGTAGCCGTGTTAGTCTGTATACACAAAAACAACGAGGAGTCCGGTGGCACCTTAAAGACTAACAGATTTATTTGGGCATAAGCTTTCGTGGGTAAAAAACCTGCATCTGAAGAAGTGGGTTTTTTACCCATGAAAGCTTACGCCCAAATAAATTTGTTAGTCTTTAAGGTGCCACCGGACTCCTTGTTTTTGTATTCTGTGTTTGGAAATCTTCCAGTGCAGTAATATATATACATAACTGGCCTTGCATGTTGCATATGGTTAATAAACATCCCATTATTTAGATTCCGTTGTCCCTATGTGATTCCTTCATATTGTTGTGTAAAGAACAGAAGACACAACACATTTTTTAAAAAAAGAACTCAAATAAGCTGCATTTTTTTGCTTTTGGCTCCCTTCTTCTCTCCTTTGTTCTGTACGTTGCTGTGACAGAGTGCTGGGCAACAGCAGCAGGACTCTGACCACTGCATTACCAATTAAATCACTCTCGAGTGAACCTGAGGGGCAAAGTTGTGCTTAAGTGACAGATTAGAATGGACTGGGGAGAGTTAAAGTGCTAATTAGCCCACTAGCTTAGGGAATAGAAAATGATACAGGTAGGAAGTGGAAAGGGAGGAGAGAGACAGGGAGGAAGAGGCAGCCTTTGAGAACTAGAGGCAGGAGAGATCTCCTCGCTCTCCTAATTTTGGTCGAAGAGGCTGAGGAATTATGTGTTGTAAGTTATGTAGCTAAGGCACTGCACAATGCTGTAAAGGTAATGGGAGAACACGGTAAACAAACCACACATGATGTTTACAAGCAGAGACTCTCCAAGCAGTCTGAGTGCGCAGAGGAAGATAGGCGTGGAGGGGGTGCCCTGTTACCCATGGGGGCTTGTCCAGGATCTGTGCAGATGGAGAACCTCCCGGGGTTGCTGCTGTGACGCTTTGGCAGCTTGAATGATGGAGGAGACCTTGCAGTGGCTGGTGAAACAGCAAAAGGAAATGTAGAGGACTCTGCAAAGCTTCCAGCAGTGTCACAAGCTGCAGAGGCGGATTTTCCTTGTCTGGCAGGCGGAGCAGCAAAAGAGTCTGAAGGACTTTAGACGAGAGCAAGTGAATGTTCAGTAGCAGTACCTACAAAGGATGGTGGTCTTGTGGTGGGGAATGGTGACTGGGCCTCTGTAAGACAGGCCCCACAGGTGACCCCAGTGCATATCTGGGGCTAAGGGTGCAGACTAGGACAGGGGAACCTGGTCTCTGCAGCTGGCCCCTATTTGACTGGGGAAACCCATGCAGCTGACATGGTTCTAAAAGACAAGCATGCCCAAGACTATGAGGTGGTTAAGCAGCCATCCTAGATCGGGTGGGCTTGTCCACTGAAAAGTACCGACAATTTTCAAGCTTCAAAATGGACTTGGGTCTGTGGTCTGGGCATTCACCCAACAGTTAATGGATTGGGCCACCCATTGGCTGAGACTGGACACCAAAACTGTGGGGGAGATTATGGATGCTCTGTTTTTGGAACAGTTCCTCTGGAGCCTCCTTGAGAACATATGGGTATGGGTCAGGGCGCATCAGCCAGGTACCATAGATGTAAGAGTTAAACTGATGCAGGAATTTGTGGAGGCAGAACTCCCCAGGAAAGAGAACCGATAATTTGGGCGGGGGGATCAGGTCAGGGAAGAAATCCAGGGAACCCACCACCAGGAAGGGCATGGAGAAGAAGGGGCTTGTTAGGCAGACTCTGCTTGCTCTCTGGTCTGGCAGGAGTTGTTAAAATCCCACTGAGTGATTCCCAAAGTAAGTGTGAAATTAGAGTGTGTCCGTAGGGATAAAAAGCACTGTGCTATGGCAGAAGTACCCCTGGAGCTCTGTGGGGAGGTTCACTTGGAAACAGGAGGGGAAGTGGATAATTTATCCTGTCCTGTTATGCTGGGCACCAAATGGAGGCCCTTCCCATTGGGAAGACAAGTAGATGTTAAGGGGACCAAGTAAGGAAAAAATAAAACCCCATGAGAAGGCAGTGATACCCAAGGGGAAAGGAAGAAAGGGAGAAGTCAGAGCTAGATGTATCTTGACAGGAAGACGAAAGCCAAGATGAAAAAGAAGAAAAGAGAGTTCCCCAAGAGACTGAGGGGGGAGAGGAAGGAAAATAAGATAACCCAAGCTTGTTAATCCTTTCTTCCCTACCGCCACACCAGTATGCCAAAGGGAGAAAGCTCAGGTGCAGTTCAGAGGGTTAGGAGAACCAGGAACCCTGAGTATGGGGGAAACCACCAGCCCCACCACTAGACAGAAGGCATGAGAGTAGGGAAAGGTGGACTCTAGGGTGCCCATGTTGTGAGGACCTGTGGGCATAACATCCACCAACTGAGTGTGATTTCAGCAGGTGGAGAATCGTAGAATATCAGGGTTGGAAGGGATCTCAGGAGGTCATCTAGTCCAACCCCTTGCTCAAAGCAGGACCAATCCCCAGACAGATTTTTGCCTTAGCTCCCCAAATGGTCCCCTCAAGGATTGAACTCACAACCCTGGGTTTAGCAGGCCACTGCTCAAACCACTGAACTATTTCTCCCCCGCGAGGGGACCCTATAAGGTGGGCCTGGATGATCAGCCTGGAGACATAGGGAGAATCTCACAAGGAAGAACAGGGAGGGAGAGAACAGGGTAAGAACAATCATTTGTCAGGTAAGTGGGGGAGGTGTATTTCAGAGTGCTGGGCAACAGCTGTACCAGGACTCTGATCACTGGGTCACCAATTAAATCACCCTGAGTAAACCTGAGGGGCAAAGCTGTGCCTAATTGACAAATAAGAATGGGCTGGAGAGAGTGAAGTGCTAATTAGCCCATTAGCTCACGGTTAGAAAATTCCACAGGAAGGAAGTGGAAGGGTGAAGTGGAGGAAGGGAGGCATGGGCGTGCACGTGGAGGTGGGCAGGCAGGCAGGGCTGAGGCAGACTTTGAGAGCCATAGCCAAGAGAAATCTCAGCAGCAGAGATCTCCTGCCCTGGGTCAAAGGGCTGAGGAATTATATGTTGTAGCGATGGTCCTACAGGTGCTGTAAAGGTGATTGGGGAGGAGGGGCACTGTAAATAAACCACACATGGTGTTTACACGCAGAGAGTCTCCAAGTGGTCTGTGAGTACAGAGGAAGATAGATGTGGGGGAGGGATAGCTCAGTGGTTTGAGGATGGGTCTGCTAAACCCAGGGTTGTGAGTTCAATCCTTGAAGGGGCCACTTAAGGTTCTGGGGCAAAAATCAGTATTGGGGGCTGGACTTGATGACCTTTCAGGGTCCCTTCCAGCTCTATGAGATAGGTATATCTCCATATATTAAGACAGGAGTGGAGGGGGTACCCTGTTACAGTTGTTGATCTAGATTATAAATCCTTTGGGGGCTGGGCCCTTGCCTTTGTATTCCTTTAGTACACTGTGCCCTACACACTTGGTGTATGCATTTTACTACAACCCAATGCAAGGTCATACATCTAGGATGAACAAATGTATATCATACCTAGACGAGAGAGACAGAATCATGGGATGCAGGGACACTGAAGAAGACTTAGAGGTAATGGTAGACAACCAACTGAACATGAGTTCCCCATGTGATGCTGGAGCTAATAGAGCAATGTGATTTTTGGATGCATAATCATAAATAGGAGTAGAGAGATGATACGACCTCTATATATGCCATTAGTAAGACCATTACTGGAATATTGTGCCTAGTTGTGGTGCCTGTTTCAAAAAAGATGTTGACAAAATGGAGAGGGTTCAGAAAAGAGCTAGAATAATTCAAGGCTTGGAAAACGTAAACTTATAGTGAAAGACATAAACTAAATAGATTTAACTTCTTATCTAAGAAGGTTAAGAGGTAACTTGATCATGATCTATAAGTACCTGCATTGGGAGAAGACTTCTGATAATAGATGACTCTTTAATCTAGCACACAAGGGCATAATGAGCTCTTCCATTAGAGCAATGTGCCTAGGTATGTGGTAGATTCTTCATCACCTGAAGTCTTTAAATCAAGACTGGTTATTTTTCAGAAGGATACTCCCACTCATACAGATGTTATGGTCTTGATACAGAAATTATTGGGTGATGTTTTATAATATATGGAGATATATCTATCTCATAGAACTGGAAGGGACCTTGAAAGGTCATCAAATCCAGCCCGCTGCCTTCACTAGCAGGACCAAGTACTGATTTTTGCCCCAGAGCCCTAAGTGACCCCCCTCAAGGATTGAACTCACAACCCTGGGTTTAGCAAGCCAATGCTCAAACTGCTGAGCTATCCTTCCCCCCGGGGAGGGCTTGTGTTATGCAAGAGGTCTGACTAGATGCTCATAGTGGTTCCTTCTGGCCTTAAAAGGTATGAATGTATAAATACCTCATAATGCTGTCAGTGGGCTGTTAAAAATTCAATGGCAGTTCAGACCATTGACATCCTCAGGCTGTTTGGGCTCACTACATACTCTTGATTAAAAAGCTTTTGTTAAATACTGCACCATCTTGTGTCCTTCTGTGAATAATTTTAGACCTGCACATAATCTCAAAATACTTTAAATTAGCACAACTTAATATATCAGCTACACATTATGAATTGATATTAATATAGCTAGCTGAAATAAGACTTCAGGTGACAATGGGAGACCTTTCCCTTGGAAGCCAATAATTAGTACTTCCCTTTCACAAAGGAGTAAATGTTGTAGCAACCTGCATGGAACTTGGAGGGAATGGGCAGAGGTTGCAAGAGGGAAGAGTTTGGAGAAGGCACCGGGCAGGCAGGCAGGCAGGCAGTCTGTACATTAAATGAATGCTAGCTGCAGCACATCTGCAAATAGTTCTCTCAATAAAGAGCCAGTTTAGTTTTGACACACTGATCTCTCATGTTATTACCCAGCACGTGGCATGTGAAACAACTGTGAAAACAAGCATTCTTCATTAATAGAATAATTAACACTGGGACTTTCAAAACTATCTGTAGAGATAAGAAATCCAGAACACCATGGCCAGGGTGAATGCAAGACGGTTTTTATTACCTATTTACACTTACCTCTTTGGTATATGCCCCGTGGTGGCCACTCCGAATGGCTCTAAATGTTCACAGCTAACAGCATAACCTCCTTTCTGAAAAGGGAAGGGTGATAAAATCTTTATTCAAACTTTTCATTAAAAACTTGTCACAGGAATGAAATATCAACACAAAACAAGAATAGGCAGGCCTGTGAAGGACCGGGCAGACTGCCCAAACCTTCAGACTTGTGTCAGGGATTTATTCCACCCTTTAAAGATATTTGACTACTAGCCCTCTAACTTTCTTGAATTCTCAAGGTCTTTTGTAATCCTCCAGGAATGCAGAAGGCAGGATATCTCCTGGCAGGAAGAAGATCTGGAGGATACACTGGTGGTTCTGTGTGGGCAGGTGGGATATTCACAGGTTCCATCTCGGGTTAGTCATCAGGGTGTGTTGCAGGTCCACCTGGTGATGCATCCAGATGTCCCCAGTTCTGACAGAAGTTTCCCATTGGCACTCTAAAAGTAGAAGTGAGGGGTTCTGGAACATCCCTGCATAATTTGATGTTATGGTGCCTGTCAAAGTTCTGGCCTTTGAATCACACAAATTTCCTCTTCTGATGGGGTTTACATTGATATTCCTTCAGTCTTGAGAAGTCATGCCAACAGGGGTCTAGTTGGGAAAGGGTGGCTGGAACAATGGACCTCAATTTCTTTCCTACCAAGAAATTCTGCAGGGCTGAATCCATTTGCCAGAGCTGTGTTGATGTGTATGGCAACAGGGCAAGATGAGGCACTGAGGCTTTAGAAAGAAGTTATTTCATTGTCTTTATTGCATGTTCTGCTTTACCACCATTCTGGGGGGCCAGAGGCCTGGATGTGACATGAGTGAAACTGTCGGTATCTATAAACCTCCTGAAGGTCGTGAGGGCCATTCTCAGAGATGACTTGCTTTGAAATCCCAAAATGGGTAAAGCTGGGTTGTATCCTCTCTACAACTGCACTTGATGTGAGCAAACTGGCAGTTGAACAAATTGGAAACTTCAATGAATCCTGAGAAATAATCAGTCAAAAGATAGATGGCTAATCTTTTCTATACAACCTGACTTTCTGCCACTGCCTGTCTGGTACAGCAGATGGCAGTAATGGTTCTGGTGGGTTGGCTCTTATGAGAGGATAAATATCACATTTCTCACTGCCTCTTGTAGTTGCTTGCTCAGCTCAGGCCACCAACAAGACTGTTCAGTTCTCTCCCTGCATTTTGTAATACCTTGGTCTCATGCAGTCTGTCAAGGATTTCCTGTTGCACTGACGTAGGGATAGTCAGTCTGGAGCACTTCAACAGCAGATCAGTAAGATTCCCAGAAACCGCCCAATATATGGTTTCATAGAAGTTTCTGATCTTTGTCCAGTCCTCCTTGGCTCAGTTCATCTACTTGCTGCTAGTTCTGTGTGGCTTTTAGGTTGTGCTTGCTTGTGTGCTTTCTTTTTCCATTTTTGCAAGGATGTTCTGTTATCTGTTGGGTCTTTGTTTGATCCTGTTCTGACACCATGTAGAGATTAGAGACCCAGGACACTGTCATCTGGGTGAATGCAAGACTGTCCTTATTTTCTGTGTATACAGAGCCCTTCTTCCTAATGGCCACCCTAAATAGTGGTTCTAAACATTCCTAGCTAGTACCACAATACATATGGGAGTTTAGCACCCAACTGCCATGGACTTAGGATCCTTTGAAAATCCCATCCTAAATGTAAAAGGTGGAGATCTTACTGTTCTATATAATCAACTATAAAAACAGAAGAGAGCCCCAGAAAGAGATGCTGTTGCATCCAAACAGAAATGAAATGTTCACAGTTGAATACCCATGCTGCAGCCTTATGGGCTCATTAATATTACAAGGGTTATATTTGGAGGCAGACTAGCAAATAAAGTGATCAATTTGTTGGGTGTCAGAGCCATATATCGGAACTGTGCAAGTGTCCTTGATCTGAGATACTGTATCCTATACTGCAAATGAGCAAGTGCTACAACATTTCCCCCCCAGAAATAATCTTTAAAATATTTTAAATGAATCCACTTAAGTTGTGACTGTTCTCTTTTTATGTCCAGTTTCTGAATTAGGCCCCTATCCAAAGCCCATTGAGATCAATAGAAATCTTTCCACTGGTCTCAATGGCCTTTGAATCACTCTCTAGTCAATGAATTTTGCTGTCAGTAATGTTCATTGAAAGTGAAAAGGGCAGCATATGCATCGAAAACCATTTTAAAAATTGTAATCATGAGCATTTGCACCGGAAACCTGATTGTAAGTGTTACGCTTATGTAAGCAGGGAATAGGCCACTTGGTATGTTCTGATCTGTTGAATCAAAACAGCTTAGATTTGGAATGTTGAATGCTTGCAATGAGCTGCTTATGAACAAACTACAGCCCAAGAAGACATAGCATTTTTTTGGTGGGGTAGTTTCTGATAATGAATAGATTAGAGAAACTTCTCATCTATTTGTCTACAATCCCATCCCAAACAGTGGCAAAATTCACCAAATAAATTCATCAGACTCTTGGTCCCATTGGTCCTACAATGTACACTGATGATGATTTACATATTTGTTTCATCTGCTGATTGAAAGATAAGCTGAAAAATCAAACCCTTTTGCTTTGAGCCCTCTTGTGTAATACAGAACAATCCTTTGTGAAGCATTGTGGAATAGGCACTCCTATACCATTAGGAATAAGTCACTGATGTGTTGCTCATAAAAAATACCGAGGACTCTAATATAGAGAATAGGGCTTTAGCCTAAATGCAAGAAACAGTTGTTAGCCTTTTAAAAATGTATATCCCTTAGGGTGACCTGTCAGTAAAGTTGCGTTGCTCTGCACAAATATGGAGAAAGGGGTCCCAGGACCTGGGAAAATCAAATGTTTCTTGAAACTCTTGCATAGAGGTTTGTCTAGATGCAGAGTTAGTGCATGGCAAGTCGGGGTGCAGAGCTACTGCACGCTAGCCAGACACACACTAACTGGCCATGTGGACCCTGCTATGATGCACTAATGTGCTTTGACCAACTGCTGTCTGAAATAAGAGTGGGTCAAAGCATACGAGGGAACTTTTAGTGCGCCATCACAGGGTCCACACAGCCAGTTAATGCAGACCATGCTAGTGTGCTGTAGATTTACACTCCAGCTTGCTGCACACTCACTTTCCGTCTAGATAAGCCCTAGGATGCTGCTGAGAAGCTGATCCAGAGAGGATCAGCAAGCAATGAAAACTCACAATATCCAGGAGTGGGTGGCATCTTCTGTTCCTTCAAAGTTATTGTAGGTGTTCTATATCTCATCTAAAACAAGATGGCACAAGAATATAGTGACTTGCCTCTCTCTTAGGGATAGGCTTGGAAAGGTATTAAGCACCACTATAGATAATGTATAGTAGAAGTCACAAATCTAGTGGTGCAAAGGTAATGCAGTTGTTATGTAGATGGGGGGGGGGGGAAGAGGAAATTCAAACCAAATATATTGTCCTGAATGTTCTATACATTCATTGAGTCACTGTTAAAGCAAACTAATGAAATGTGTTTCATGCATACAAAAGGAACAACCAATCTTACACTACTACATTATGTGGAAAAAAGAGACAAGTGAAACAAATGCCTTATGCTGGACCTCTGCATGGAGTGATTTCTTACCTTGTAAAAGCAGCCCTTGTAAGGTGAGCTTAAAAGTAAATAAGATACACATAAAATATTGCTAAAAGGTATTTTAATAAAGCCTTTCTAAACCATGGGTCTATAGCTTATTTTACAAACTGCATCATCAATATAGGCTTCAGATGGGAGTGGTTTGTGTATAAGTTACATTGGCTCCATTTAGGATACTTTAACTTTCTTTTTAATTTTCTTTTCTTTTGTTGTTAGCTTCTGAATGAGCAGCTACTGAACCACTGGTGCATCCAAGTTCTTTTAAAGAAGACACTTTATTTAAAGTTGACTGTAATAGAGAAGGTGAAGTCTTTGTTTTTTAAAAAAAATTCCCCTCTCCACATGGTTCCCCAGTTCTCATGGATTTTTCATGTTGTCCAGACAATGGGAAACACCTTGATATTTGGATCACATGAAATCTCAGTGACATGATTCAGAACTGATTCTCTGCTAATAAAACCTTTACAAAGTGATTTTGAAAGATGGCAGCTATTACTTCTTCCATTATGGGGAAAGGTCAATTCTATTAAAAAGGTTTTTGCTCCAAACCTTAATGATTTCTCTGCCCATGGAACCAGAAATTAGAACAAACATTCCAAACCATTCTGAGGGGTAGGTTGGAAGCTAGAATGTCAATAAAAATCCATTATAAATTAATCTCCATAATTTACAGCTTTATAGAATATAATTGTAGGTGATCCTGTGTTATGTTGAGTGGTCAAGATGGAATGATGAAAGGGGTGTTTTAACTTTGTCCAGGAAGGGAGAGAATTCTCGAACAGAGACATGGTTCCAGCTCTCTTCTCAATTTGGTTATGGCAAAAATGTCAGAAGGGGCTATATGAGCTCTGGAGAATCCTATCCTTTGGAAAGTCCTGGGAGGTTTTTTTACCACTGGGCTCAACACTTCTTAAAAAAACCCATTTATTTAACTGTCTAAAAATGAATTTAGAGGTCTAACTTTAGACACCCATTATTGAAAATATTGGACATAAAGACCAATATGCATTCTATATTTCAGCTTGTATTCTAGTATGAGAATAATATTTCCATAATTTATTCCCTCTTCAGGGCCAGCTGCATATGTCAGTGAAGTCAATAGCAAAACTCCAACTGACTTCAATGGGTCCCAAATTTAGCCCTCTGATTAACCAAATGTATATGTGGACATAATACATACAACATAAAAACACATATTACTTGGGGCAAAGGGTGACAGAGGGAGAGAGAGAAGAAATAGCACATAATAGAAGGTAGGCAATGTTAGATATCCTGAATGCACTGAGAATTTAAGTTGTCAGAATACTTCAGCTTTGATGTCTGTGTGATTAGGTCAAAAATTTTAAACTTGGTTGCCAGTGGTTCATAGACTCTTAGGCTAGGTCTACACTACAGCGGGGGGTCGACCTAAGATACGCAACTTCAGCTACGTGAATACCGTAGCTGAAGTTGCGTATTTTAGGTCAACTTACCTGGCTGTGAGGACGGGGGAAAGTCGACCGCTGCCGCGCTGCCGTTGACTCCGCTGCCGCCTCTTGCCGCGGTGGATTTCCGGAGTCGACGGCAGAGCGATCAGGGATCGATTTTATCGCGTCTTCACTAGACGCGATAAGTCGATCCCAGAACATCGATTGCCTGCCGCCGGACCCTCCGGTAAGTGTAGATGTACCCATAGACTTTAAGGTCAAAAGGGACCATTATGATCTTCTAGTCTGACCTCCTGCACAACGCAGGCCACAGAATCTCACCCACCCACTCATGTAACAAACCCCTGACCTATGTCTGAGCTATTGAAGTCCTTAACTTGTGGTTTAAAGACTTCAAGGTGCAGAGAATCCTCCAGCAAATGACCCGTGCCCCACGCTGCAGAGGAAGGCGAAAAACCCCCAGGGCCTCTGCCAATCTGCCCTGGATGAAAATTCCTTCCTGACCCCAAATATGGTGATCAGCTAAACCCTGAGCATGTGGGCAAGACTCACCAGCCAGACACCCAGGAAAGAATTCTCTGTAGTAACTCAGATCCCACCCTATCTAGTGTCTATTGGTTAGGCCTATTTAGACAGTTATAGAAAATGTGACTTGATTTTTTTATAGGCTTTTGAGCCCCCACAGCTATTATCCCCTAAATGCTTTGTTTCCTCTTCAGCATCATTAGTTCTGTAAACCATTTCTAGATCTTTTTATGCTAAACATTTACACAAGGCCACAGACTGATGGGTTTTAGTTTTTATATGGTCTTTCAAGGCACAGAGTAGAAGATGAATTTACTTTTTTTTTCTATTGAGTCTAGACGGTGGTAATTTGTCAGGTTATTTTCTGAAGATTTATTATTTTCACGGTGGTTGAATCCCTTTAAAAATTGCTTTAAAGAAAGATTGGCATTTCAAAAATACTTCATATTTATACAAAAGAGAGCCGATTTTAAAGGCTTTAAGATATTGCTCTGATATAAATGAACATTTCTGAAATGCTGACTAGTCTGTAAAAGTCAGCTGAGCCATGAGCCATGGTAACTTGAAAGCTCAGCACAGAGTCAGTGCAGCTGGGTCTAAAGTAGATAATGTGTTGTGCTGATTTGTTTTATCATCATATTGCATGGGGTGAAAATCTTAGAATCATAGACCCATAGGGCTGAAAGGGACCGCAAGGATCATCTAGTCCAGTGTTTCCCAAACTTGGGACGCCGCTTGTGTAGGGAAAGCCCCTTGCAGGCTGGGCCGGTTTGTTTACCTGCCCCGTCCGCAAGTCCGGCCAATCGCGGCTCCCACAGGCCGCGGTTCACCACTGTAGGCCATTGGGGGCTGCTGGAAGCGGCGGCCAGTAAGTCCCTCGGCCTGCGCCGCTTGCAGCAGCTCCAATTGGCCTGGAGCAGCGAACCGCAGCCAGTGGGAGCCGCGATCGGCTGGACCTGCGGATGGGGCAGGTAAACAAACCGGCCCGGCCCACCAGGGGCTTTCCCTACACAAGCGGCGACCCCCGTTTGAGAAACACTGATCTAGTCTAACCCCCTGCCAAGATGCAGAATTTGTTGTGTCTAAATCATCCAAGACTGATGGCATCCAGCCTTTTTGGAAAACTCCAGCGAAGCAGATTCCACAACTTGTGGGGTTTTTTTCAATTCAAAATGAAATGAAAACAAAATTACAGAGTTTTACAAAATAGACTGAAAAAGCTTTTTGTTTGTATTTAGAGTTTCACGTCTTACTACCTTTTTTCTTTGATTAAGCAAATGCACCTCAGTCTGGACTGTTGTATAATGTAAAAGCTGCATTGCTCAGAAGACCAATTGTATTACAGTTTTCTAGCATTTTATGGTGACACTTAAAAATGAGCTCTTTGATGTTCTTGATTGCATCAGTTGGGAACTCAGACTGCGTCTTCTAGTACATTTATTTTAATAGCTCTGCAAAGTTTTTAAATTATATGTTCAGTTCACTCTGCTTTTAAGAGACAGACTAACTGTTTTTCCCTGTGCTCCAAGGAAGCTGTTAGTTTGATGGGTACTTAATCAGGAGTTACTAGAAGAAATATTGCACGCCCAACAGGAGGAAAATAAGTTTTCTAAATAGCTGTAAGAAGGACCCTTCCTGATCTCAGTTGAATTTTGTCTTCCAAAAGTCTCATATTAACCACTGTCAAAGTATATTTCTTAAAACTGAAAATCAGTGTAATCCAACCCATTCTACTGCATGTCAGTGAAATCTGGGGTCCAATTTAATAATCCAGCCAGGGTAATAGGATAACCCCCCACAAAATAACCCTACATCTGCAGTTCCAAAACAATCACCTCTCCCCCCATCCCAAAACAACTCCATGTGCACAGAATCTCCAACATCAGTGGTTCCAGAATAGAACTGAGCTGATTCGCATGTGGGGATGAAAAGGATGGGTTTTTCTCAAAGCATTGGGTGCCAGTTAATTATTAAAATTTAAATCACCACAAATGGTCAAATTTGACAACTGGGAAAAATAATAATTGAAAAGATAAAACTCACACGACTATTTCAGAGAAAATTAAAATCAGCAGTTACTGATAATTGTTGTGGTTTGAGACGGCCAGGAATGTGATTTCCCATTATGTCCCTGTGAGTTCTTTCCCCATGGGCATGCCAACCAAGCAAAGAAATTAAACTTTGAAATAAAACGTGTTTGTTTAAAAAAAAATCTAAAATCAACTAAGAAACAAAAGATATGCAAATTAGTTACACAGGTAACTTAGAAGGTAAGTAATTCTATTTTGTATAGGTTCTTATACCATACTAATCACCATAGTGTTTGAGCATGTTCCGGTAGTGCATCAAGCAATATGACTTATGTCCATCAGGTATGTGTTCTCTTTCTTTCCCCAGGAGGAGAATTGTGTGCAGTAGATTGTTTTGTTTTGGAATTTATGAAATAATGTATGTATTTATATACACTTGTTGCAACATACTTATATTAGAGGAGGCAAGGTCAAGGTAATGTGCCTTTGTCTTGGAGTTGCAGGTGGTGAGGTTCATGATGGTCCTTAGTTCTTGGGGGAGTTCATTCCATAGACTTGTACCAGTCTCCAAGGAAGCTCTGTCTCCAGAACAAACTAGCTTTAGCCCAGTGGTTCCCAAACTGGGGTTTGTGAACCACTGGGGGTTTGCGAAATGTTACAGGGGGTTCTTGGGGAAAAAAATTCCTAATGGCAGACAGAGCTGTCCCTAGGAACCCCGGGCAGCATGGGGCCAGCATCCTGGAGCCCCTGCACTTCCAGGAGATAAGCAGATCAAAGCAAACATATCTATCACACTGAGGAGATTTAAACTTCAAGACTCCTTATAACAAATGGAAAGGGAGGTGGATATTTTTTGCTGTTTTTAAAATTAAATAGGCAGCTAGTATTGTTTTTAAAATTATTATGAAGAACAAGTTTAAGCTTTGTTGTAACATGCATTGTTTGCCTGGACTGCTCAAGACCTGAATGCTTGTGGAAGGAGGAACTCTTTGAGTTGGCTTCTTAAATACCTTCATGCTGTTTCACATCTGATATTCCTTGATGAAACATAGGAGCCTTGTTTTATAACAGGCTTATTCAAAGTGATACAAGCTATGAAAGTGAGATCTTGGAAGAGTGTTGCCGTTTTCATAATGTAATAAAATACTGTAATGATAAATAATAAATAATAATTAATAATAGTGTGTAATAAGTATGTCATAAAAACAAATGTTATATTTCCAAGATCACTGCTTTTATAATTTATACTCAGGTAAAGGAGAAAATCCCTGGAAATATTCATTTTTAGAAGGGGGTTCACGAGACTCGACATTTTAGTGAAAGCAGTTCACAGGTTGTTAAAGTTTGGGAACCACTGCTTTAGCTTTATGGTAGAAAGTTCCAATGAATGATACAAAGTAATTATGTGCAAGGAAAAAAGATTACAACCTTCAGTTAAACAACTGATAGTCAAGTATCACTAACAACCAGGATTAAACAACTAATATTCAACAACCAGGATTAAAAATCAATACCACATAAAGGAATTCAAATTCAATTAAGGTGTACTTAAATCTAAACCCTAATAGAATCATAGAACTGGAAGGGACCTCGAGAGGTCATGTAGTCCAGTCCCCTGCAGTCGTGGCAGGACTAATTATCTAGACCATTCCTGACAGGTGTTTGTCTAACCTGCTCTTAAAAATCTCCAATGATGGAGATTCCACAACCTCCCTAGGCAATTTATTCCAGTGCTTAACCACCCTGACAGCTAGGAAGTTTTTCCTAATGTCCAACCTAAACCTCCTTTGCTGCAATTTAAGCCCATGCTTCTTGTCCTATCCTCAGAGGTAAAAAAAAACAATAACAATTTTTCTTCCTCCTCCTTGTAACAATTTTTTACATACTTGAAAACCATTATCATGTCCTCTCTGTCTTCTGTTTTCCAGACTACACAAATCCAATTTTTTTCAATCTTCCCTCATAGGTCATGTTTTGTAGCCCTTTAATGATTTTTGTTGCTCTTCTCTGGACTCTCTCCAATTTGTTCATATCCTTCCTGAAATGTGTCGCCCAGAACTGGACACAATACTCCAGTTGAGGCCTAATCAGTGTGGAGTAGAGTGGAAGAATTACTTCTCGGGTCTTGCTTACAACACTCCTGCTAAAACATCACAGAATGATGTTCGCTTTTTTTGCAACAGCGTTACACGGTTGACTCATATTTAGCTTGTGGTCCACTATGACCCCCAGATCCCTTTCCGCAGTACTCCTTCCTAGGCAGTCATTTCCCATTTTGTATGTGTGCAACTGATTGTTCCTTCCTAAATGGAGTACTTTGCATTTGTCCTTCTTGAATTTCATCCTATTTACTTTAGACCATTTCTCCAGTTTATCCAGATCATTTTGAATTTTCATCCTATCCTCCAAAGCACTTGCAATCCCTCCCCGCTTGATATTGTCCACAAACTTTATACGTGTACTCTGTACACCATTAGCTAAATAATTGATGAAGATATTAAACAGAACCAGACCCAGAACTGAACGCTGCAGAACCCCACTCGTTATGCCCTTCCAGCATGACTATGAACCACTGATAACTACTCTCTGGGAACGGTTTTCCAACCAGTTATGCACGCACCTTATAGTAGCTCCATCTAGGTTGCATTTCCCTAATTTGTTTATGAGAAGGTCATGTGAGACAGTATCAAAAGCTTTACTAAAGTCAAGATATACCATGTCTACCACTTCCCCTTATCCACAAGGCTTGTTACTCTGTCAAAGAAAGCTATCAGATTGGTTTGACATGATTTGGTTTTGACAAATCCATGCTGACTGTTACTTATCACCTTATTATCTTCTAGATGTTTGCAAATTGATTGCTTAATTATTTGCTCAATTAATGTAGGTTACATTATATCAGTTATCCTAAAAACAAGCAGAAAGTAGTAATAAAATGAGCAAAACAGACTTAATACCACAAAGAGAGTATTAAATTATAAAAAGACTTCAGTATAATAACTAACAATTCTTTCAATAACATTTAAAAGTGTTTTTTAAGCTGAACAAGTATTCAAAAGAAACAACTTTAAATCCTGTTACAATCATAGTTCAATGCAAATGTTCAGTACACACATGCCTAATTAAAAACAATTACAAACCCAATACTAGCAAATTTGGGCACAAAACAAAATGGTTACCAATAACTCCTAAGATATATTGTATTAATAAGATGCATTAAAAAGAGTAAACATCTTTGTCAAGGCTGTATCCCCACTTTGAACTTTAGGGTACAAATGTAGGGGCCTGCATGAAAACTTCTAAGCTTATCTACCAGCTTAGCTTTGGTCCGCTGCCACCATCACAAGAATTCCCTCCCTGGGAAGCCTTGAGAAACCTTTCACCAATTCCCTGGTGAACACAGATCCAAACCCCCTTGGATCTTAAAACAAGGAGAAATTAACCATCCCCCCTCCTTCCTCCCACCCTCCTTTCACCAACTCCTGGTGAGTACAGATCCAAACCCCCTTGGATCTTAAAACAAGGAGAAATCAATCTGGTTCTTAAAAAAGAAGGCTTTTAATTAAAGAAAAAGGTAAAAATCATCTCTGTAAAATCAGTATGGAAAATACTTTACAGGGTAATCAAACTTAAAGAGCTCAGAGGACCCCCCTCTGTCTTAGGTTCAAAGTACAGCAAAACAAAGATAAACACTCTGGTAAAAGGTACATTTACAAGTTGAGAAAACAAAGTAAATCTAAGACGCCTTGCCTGTCTTTTTACTTACAAGTTTGAAATAGGAGAGACTTGTTTAGAAAGATGGGGAGAACCTGGATTGATGTCTGGTCCCTCTCAGTCCCAAGAGCGAACCACCCCTTAAAACAAAGAGCACACACAAAAGCCTTTCCCCCCCCCAAGATTTGAAAGTATCTTGCCCCCTTATTGGTCCTTCGGGTCAGGTGTCAGCCAGGTTACCCGAGCCTCTTAACCCTTTACAGGTAAAAGGATTTGGAGTCTCTGTACACAGAGAGCTGTTACCCTTCCCTTTATAGTTATGACAATCTTAATATTCAACTATATCAGTATATTAAAATCTGATACCTGGCAAAGGGTTTGGCCTAAAAACTTAACAGAAATACCTAGGTGAAATTATACAGTGCAAGGTAATTCACATCAAAAACGGAAGTGTTTCCATGAATAAACTACAGCAGAACCTAAGAGTTATGAACACCAAAGTTACAAACTGACCGGTCAACCACATACCTCATTTTGAACTGGAAGTACGTAATCAGGCAGCAGCAGAGAGAAAAAATAAAAAATAAAAAAAAACAAATATAGTACAGTGTTAAATATAAACTACTAAAAATAAAGGGAAAGTTTAAAAAAAGATTTGACAAGATAAGGAAACTATTTCTGTGCTTGTTTCATTTAAATTAAGATGGTTAAAAGCAGCATTTTTCTTCTGCATAGTAAAGTTTCAAAGGTGTATTAAGTCAACGTTCAGTTCTTTCTTTTGAAAGAACAACCATAATGTTTTGTTCAGAGTTTGTTCAGACCATTCCTGAGGTGTTCATAACTCTGAGGTTCGACTGTATTGGTGAAGATTACAGACATGCCAAACCCACGAAAAAAACCCACAGAAATGGGGCTTGTTTTTGGCTTAATTGGCTTGTGAGTTACTTGTTGGCTAGTAACTTGTTGCTTGTTTGGCTTGCAGCTTGTTGCTTGTTGTAGCTTGTTGCTTCTTTTTTTTGATCGGCTCCCAGCAAGCAGGGGCAAGGAGGGAGAGAGTCAGGGGTGCAGAGCGGCCCACCACAATCCCAGACTGCACGCCGGGGGGAATCTAGTCACATAGAGTGTTGGGGTTCTTAGGGATTGGCTTGTTTTGAAATGGGATTAACTTGATTTTGGGCTTATTGTGAAAGTCAGGGTGCTTATTTACTGCATGAAAGTTGGCAACTGTGGAAGATTCATGTAAAACAACACAGTGTAAACACTGAGAATGTGGATTTTCAAAAGAAAATAGTACAGCCACACAATTTCTCTCAAGATCACATTAAACAATTGTTAGGTCAATCAGAAATATCTTAACACATATGAGCAAGAATGAAAATCTCTGAAAACTTGTATAAGATATTTACACATGCCAAGATAAGAAATATTGTGTCAGTAATCTATATACACACCACCAAGATTGTAAAGAGGTTTGAGATTAAAAGGAGTTTCAATCTCGTCACACAGCTCACCGCACAGGAGGCTGGGGGTGTGGGAGTAGTGGGGGAGAAGAGAAAAGCTGAAAGTATTTCTGTCTTTCATACAGGCATGCAATCGAAGTGCTGGTCAGGGGTTGAGAGAGATAGAAGTGAATAGGCTGAACAGCAGACAGGGCAGTAGCAGTCTGTGATGATAACACTCACACTGCAGTTTCAAACTGATCTAAATTAAGAAGATAGGAAAAGCCAATATCACTGAACAATAAAGCTGGCTCTTACCAAAATAAAACACCTCAAGTTACACTTAAAAGTATGTTGCTTTTGTGTAGTGTCCATCATGTTATTTAGAACAGAATATTCTGGCAGTATCTATGGAAGTTGTTTAGCTTATTACATCTGTTTTCTCTAGAATTTAGATCTTACCAGCGCAAGTGTCTAGTTTTAGGGAACAAAGATTCTAACTCCAGTTCTCCTGATCATTTAGGAAAGTAGTACTTTCCTCTCTCTCAGGTCAAAATCCTGCCCTCCCTTCAGAGTACGTAGGGTTTACCTATGGAACATGAGTGACAAATATGGCTTTGTTCAACCTCTCTACATTTAAACAAGATAAGACAACCTCACCCTCAGCATTGCGGTTTTCTGGAGTTTCTTGCACAGAGGTTTGTCATTTTCTTGGTTTCCTCAATCTTCAGGAAAGTTTCTCATTCCCACAGAAACTTTGGTTAGGATTTGGGCCCAGTACTCAAATCTTCCAAAGGTTTTGTCCATGAAGGACTCAGTTAAAGAAATTCTCCTCTCTTGGGGAGATGAAGATCCGTTTTCAGGATTACTTTTACAGAAAGAGGGAAGGTGCTTTCTGAATCAGGATCAAGATGACTCTTCACTCAAGATCTTTTCATCTTCAGGTGAGGCTGCTACTCTACTATCCTGTGGCAGTGAGTCATCTTATGCACAGATTTTTCATTCAGTCACATTGTTGGATTTGGACCATCCCCTTCTTAGTGTATGCACATCTTTTTATTATTGGACAACTCAGATTTTGGAATTCTTTCTCCAAGCTACTGGTGTTAAGTCTATCACTCAGGCCAGTCAGATGTCATGGAGTTCATTCCACCCATCCAGTAGGTGTCATCCAAAGCTCTCAAGGGTTTGTCTTTCAGTGCATTCATTCTTAATTCTTTCTAGAGTCTTATAACTCTGTGTTAATTGAAAACATAATGCCAACAGCTTTATTCCAAGACCTTTCAGTTCTGTTAATTCTTCCTGTAACTTTCAATAACAGCCATAACAGTCTCTTTGTATTCTGTTGTATATGTAAAATACTCTTAAAATTTCCTTTAAGCTTGAAGCTTAAAGTTCATTCATTTATTTACAGCTAATTTTAATTCAAGGTAATCACAGATGTTTGAGGACTATATATTCTCAGTCATAAGTGTTAAATGTCGAAACTCTCATTTTAGGTTCCAGGATCAACCTTACTCCTTCCCTCATACCTTCACCCACCCTTAAACTACAGGCATAGTGACACAAACATAGAAATATAGGGTCAGAAAGAACCTTAAGAGGTCATCTAATTCACCCCCCTGCTGTGAGGCAGGATTAAATATACCTAGACCAACCCTGACAGCTGTTTGTCTAAACTGTTCTTTAAAACTTATAATGATGGGGAGTCCACAACCTTCCTTGGAAGTCTATTCTAATATATAAACTATCCTTACATTTAGACAATTTTCCTTTTATCTAACCTAAATCTCCAATGCAGCAGATTAAGCTGTTTACTTTTTATACTACCCTTGGTGGACATGGGGAACAATTGATCCCCATCTTCATAACAACATGCTTGAAGACTTTCATGTCCTCCCCCCCAGCCTTCTCTTCTTTCTATTAAACCTACCCAATTCTTTCAATCTTTCCTCATGGGTCATGTTTTCTAAGCTACTTATCACTTTTGTTCTCCTTTGGACTCTCCAGTTTGTTCACATTGTAAAGTGTGGCACCCAAAACTGGACAATTGAGGCATCACCAGTGCCACGTAGAGCAGAAAAATTAACTCACGTGTCTTACATACAACACTCCTGTTAATACAGCCCAGAATAACATTTACCTTTTTCATCACACCAGTATCACCCTGTTGTCTTATATTCAATTTGTAATCCACTATAATCCCCAGATCCCTTTTCTGCAATATTGCTGCCTAGGCAGTTATTCCCTATTTTGTATCTGTGCATTTGATTTTTCCTTCCCAAGTGTAGTGCTTTGGACTTGTCTTTATTGGGTCTTTGACTTTAGTGAAAGTGTGTCAGGGTAAATTAATTACAGGTTCTTGTGTCCTTGGGATCTGGACCCCTACATTTGTCAGCAGACAGTCCATTGTCAAAACACATCAGGACTGCTGGAAAGGAGATGCTCTTTGTTCAGCTTGGCTGTTTGCCAGGGTGTGTTCCCACTCCTTGAGATTACTGGTTTCTAGACAGAAAGTTCTGCTCAAGTTTAACTATGGAACTCACTCCCTGTCAGAGACTGGGAAACGGGTTGTCATGTGTAGTGGTTAGAGCAGGAGTCGGTAGCCACAAATAGGAGCCCATAGTCAGAGACAAGATGATAGAGCCAAGGATCAGAGCTGAGGTCCGAACCAGGTTACCTGGAGCAATGCAAGCACAGCGTTGGGAACAAACAGGCACGGCAGCTATCACATGTGTATAAAGTGGACAGGGAGGAGTTGTGCACAATCTCTGGATTGTATCAAAGGGGTAGCCGTGTTAGTCTGGATCTGTAAAAGCAGCAAAGAGTCCTGTGGCACCTTATAGACTAACAGACGTATAGGAGCATGAGCTTTCGTGGGTGAATACCCACTTCTTCGGGTATCTCTTCGGGTATCTACAATCTCTGGATTGTATCTGAACGGTGGGATCTCAGGCCCATATCAGAAAGAATCAAAATCGAAGTAGTATGTCAGGTTGTCTACCTCCTTGTACCCTGTGTAAACATCTACACCAGCACAAAGTGCATGTAATTTTTGACCAAATCAGAGAGGTAGTATTTTACACCTCTCTGCAGAAGTGTAGATGACTACACAAGGTGCAAGAGAGTAGAGAATTGGGCCCACTCTAGTTACCTGCCTGTGTAAGGATGAGATCAGCTGAAATCATAACTAGCCAAGTTCCAAACCCTGCTATGGTCAAATTCCTCACTAAGTTGAAATATCAGTATTATTGGGCCAGTTTAACGGGAATGAAGTTAAATGGATTTTCATGAATATTTAAGCCAGCCCTGAAATTGTCCCAAAGTTACAAAATATTGGATAAGTAAGAAGACACCCTACAGCTTTGTCTTTGTGCTAAATTCAACTTCATAACCTCAGTGCAATGCTATTTGCTTCACTGAGATTCAACAGGGACTAGAGGGCAGAATTTGGCTCCATCTTATCCTCTCCCAAGATCAAGCAGAATCTACACCAGTAATTGGAAGACTGTATATCTCCAGGGAAATGTCAGATCCCAGCAAAATGTCTTGTTTTAAGTAATCTCCCTTTGGTAACTAGAAATCTCCTTCTTTTATAGTCCTTAGGGTCTCTGTAGAAGGTACATCTGCACTGCAATAAAAGACCTATGGCATGGTCATGGCTGGTGCAGATCAGCTGGCTTGGTTTTTCGGGATTTGGGCTAAAGGGATAAAAATTGCAGTTTTAGACGTTCAGGCTTGGGTTGGAGCCCGGACTGTGAAACCCACTAGGCGAGTGGGTCTCAGAGCCCGGTCTCCAGCCTGAGTCCGAATGTCTACACTGCTATTCTTAGCTCCACAGTCTGAATAATTTGACGTGGGCTCTGAGACTCGGTGCCATGGCTATTTTTATTGCTTTGTAGACATACCCTAAGTGTCCAGGTGTCCTGTCCTTACTTGCTTTGTGTACATTACCTCCCCCTTTATTGCAGACATCAATACACAACTCAGCTGCAACTGTATTTCAAAGTTTCAACCTATCTAGTTACATTAATTATGCCTTTTTCTCCAAATACAAAACCTGTTTCATTTCCTCCTTTGTTTGCCTGGTTACATATATGTCAAATTCAAAGAATATTTCCCCCCTTTCAAAGGACACTTTTGAACCTGTATAAAGGGTGAGCTTTTTAATTTGAATACGTAGACCTTGTACATAAAAACCTCTGTAAAGAGTCCATAATATTTACCTGTTATTACCGGGGCAACTTTCAGAGGTTCTTTACCCATCATGTTTGTGATTTGAACAAACATGCTCTGTGGAAGAAGTGTCTCAGTATGTTAAGAACCTCCTCTCCACAGGATTTTCTATGATTCTTAGCTGATTGTCACATTGTATAGTGTATAGAGAACAGTATGAAACTCCCAAAATGGTATGTAAAAATACACTGAATGTTACAGAAAAACAACCCTAGTTAACCTTCAAAACATAACCATTAGGCCTTTCTTCAGGAAGGAAAGACCTAATGACTTAACTGCAAATGTAGATTAGATGAAGCTTGTAAAGGTCACTATCTCATGGATAAAATTGCCATGGGAGACCTCTCAGTGCTCCTATCACTTAGGAATTTTACACTGAATAACAGTTTTAATGCAATATTAATAACTGCATGTGGTGTTCATCAAAACCTATCTAATTGAGACTAATTTGAAATGTATAGATCATTGTTTTTGAATTAGCAATGGACAAAATGGCAAGGGAAGTTTGAGTAGTGATAACAAAAAAAAAAAAAACCTGTTTCCCCCCAAGTCTTACAACTGAATAATGGTTTGATTTACCTCAACCTTTCTTAAAAAACAAAAACAAACAAAAACTCAAGCAAATGAAATGAAACTCATCTGCCATCAGACCAACTACTAGACATGTCAGACTAAATGGAAGTTGTGAGTGAGGGGTAAAAAAACAAAATCAGGTTCATAGGAGGGCCTGGGAGCAAGGGCCAGAGAGCAGATAGCAGATAGTAAGTGGCTGCCCTGCAGAGAGGGGAAGTGGCAGAGCTCCCAGCTCTGCACAGCGAGGGGAGGATGATCCCCAATACCCCAGCTGTTCTTTTCCATGCATGGCAGCCGCTTGGTCCCTGCTCCACTCTCTGGTCCCCCTATGCTCCCTAGGGCTGCATGTGCAGAGGCACCCAGGCAACATGCACTGTGAGGGCGGTGAGTGGGAGCCAGCCCTGAAACTTCCCCACAGCTTGCTGGGGATCCCTTAGTCCTGCCTTCCAGGGTACGATGGAGGCAGAGATAAGGAGTCCATGGGGGGTGCTGGAGCACACTGCACCCCAAGTCCTGGGGATGCACTTCACTGCCCAGTAGAAGCTGGGGAGGGGGGTGTTTTTCCACTGAAACCTTCATTTTATGTCATACTTCAGAGCCGACAACAATAAATAAAAAAACAACCAAACAAAAACCCCTTCATTGAACAGCCCAGTTTAAAAATTAAGAATCACAAAGTGTCATGTTAACAGTTTGACAGCCCTGGAGACTGACATCCTAATTATCCTCAGAACAGGGGCACATGGGCATTTTCCTGCCAGCGTAACTCAGCCTAGAGGTGGAGAGTCAATTCTCAGATTAGATGGCAGATCAGTATAAAGCCTTCTCAAACTGCAGCCATTCTACTGAGACAGCCACCAAAGGAGCTAATTGTGCAGTGTATGTGCTCGTCACAGTTAGGAAACCAGGGTGGGCAGTAGGGTTTCCCCACAGTGCCATTCATAAAGCCAGAGTGTCAACACTAAAGGGGGAAGGTGTGCTAGGCACTCCGGGACAGGGTTATTTTGACTCGGGTCTGTGCTCTGCAATGCAAACACCAGCACCCTAAGTTCCAGCACACAGGTCAGAAAATCTTTAACCAGGGGTTGAAATGCAGTGTAGATGCTCAAGCCCAGGGTTCCCTGACACGGGTTGCTAACTCAAATCCCATTATCCCTAGGGTTACATTTCTGTGTAGACCTTCCCTATGGCAGTCCAAGTCTTGCCATTGAATCTGTATGCATTTGAAGTATCCAAACATTCACTTGGAGGAAGCAGACCAACATGTTGGCTGTTCTCTTAAAGGGTGTCCACACAGGACCTCAGTGATAGCATATGTAGACTTTTGCCCTCTAACACTTATTATTGCCTGTGTGGTAGGACAATAGATCATTTCAAGTTTTAGTCAGCCACTAACTATGTAGAGCTAGATTGTTGATTCTATTCTGTATAGTAGAGCTGGTCAGAAATCTTCCTTCAGAAAATGCCAATTTGTCAAAATCGAAACATGCTGCAGGAACATGTCAATAACAATGAAACTTTGGCAGGAAATTGCCTCTCTGGCCCCTCAGCAGCCCAGGCTCTGCAGCTCCTTGGCAGGCAAGTGGAGGACAGGTTTGATGTATTCACAGTAACTAGTGATGCTGAAGAGGTGTGTTGCAGTGATCTATACCAGTTGGAGTTCTCTAAGTGCTGAAGGCTTCGTGCTCAGATATATTGCATTGCTGAAGACCAGATGGGAAGTGACAAAGGCATGTGTTACCCATGCTAGGTCATTGTTTGCCAGTATGGGATGGAGTTTCATAGCCAACTGGAGATGGTAGAAAGCATTAGTCACAGATGCTGCTCTCTGAGAATTTAGCATCAGCGAGGAACCCAGGAGTATTCCTAGATTATGGACTGAATTGGTCCTGTCATATCCTAAATGTGAGATACTTACTTACTATACATTATGGCTGCATCTACACTCAGGGTGAGGGCTGTGCTTCCCAGCTCATGCAGCAGAGGTGAAAATAAGCCGTTGTGGTTGGGTACAGCATACCAGCAAGAGCTGGTATGCCGTGCCAGACAGGACTGGCTTCCCCAGGCTGGCAATTTAAAGGGCCCAGGGCTCCCTGAAGCATCTAGAGCCCAGGGCCCTTTAAATCACCTCCCGAGCCCCGCTGCTGGAGCCCAGGGGTAGCGGTGGCAGGGCTCCGGCAGTGATTTAAAGGGCCCGGGGCTCCTGCCGCTGTGGGGAGCCCCGGCCATTTAAAGCACCACCCGAGCCCTGCCGCCGCTACCCCAGGGCTCCGGCAGCAGGGCTCGGACGGCACTTTAAAGGGCCCGGGGCTCCCCGCAGCGGCTGGAGCCCTGGGCCCTTTAAATCGCCGCCCGAGCCCGGCTTCTGGAGCCCCAGGGTAGCGGCGACAGGGCTCCATCAGTGATTTAAAGGGCCCGAGCTCCGCTGTGGTAGCGGTGGCCAGAGCCCCAGGCCCTTTAAATTGCGCCTGAGCCCCAGGGCTCCCAGCCGCCTCTGCAGCTGGTAGCTCTGGGGGTGATTTAAAGGCCCCATCTCTTCTGGTTTGAGGCCCTGCCTCTTCTAGTTGCGGTCACACCCTGATCAGGACTCTGGCATACTGGTAAGTCCTTTAACTTACTTTCACCTCTGTCATGCAGACATACTAATGCTAGTGCTCATCAAGCTAACATGCTAAAACAGTAGTGTAGCTGGGGCAACATAGGCAGTGGTGAGCACAAGAGAGCACCAGAGAGTTGGGAAGTACAACCCTAGCTCCCAGTGTAGTCCTAGCCTCTGGGTAGTCCCACTGAAGTCAATAGTGCTACTTGTAGAATGCTGTAAGGACCTACAATACTTCTATATTAATTCTCAATTACCCCACTCTTGTCTTTCACATGCGTGTGCACACACACAAAATCCCAAATTACTCATATTAAGGGTATACAATTATCCAGTAAATGCAAAAATTAAGATTCCTACAGTAATGTTAATGCAATTTTACAGTTATATGTTAGTCATTCAGTAAACATAAACAATATATGAAGCTATATATATATTCAACAATTAAAAGACAAATAGAAATTACTATGTTCATATATCATGGCAGAATTTACATTGATTTAAACAACCAATAAACCCTTATTTTATCATTGTTCTACACGGTGCTGCCTGGGTGTGAATAGAAATTCATTCAGAACCCTTTTTATTCTCTCTACCTCAGAGTTACACTGGCAGGCAAGGTGTGCATGGGGGAGAGGGGCTGGGTATATTTTATAAAATCACAGAAATCCATTACTTACTAAAAAATGTATTGTCAGAGAAATTTAAAGGAAGAAGGAAGAAGTGAATTTAAAGAGTTATCCTTGAAAATGGTACTCTGCTGGAATGAAAATTTAATGATGGATGAACACACTTTACACATAAAGGCCTTTATAAATAGATCAGTGATACAGGAGGGAAAGAAGGGGAATGATGATAGCACAGGGGAATAAGTAATGTGTTTTGACATTTAGTTCAGCAAGTTAGGGAGTCATAAATAAGTTGGCTAGGCCTACGCTTTACACCCTATAACAGGCATTTTAACCCAGGAGTAATGTATTGTATTCCTTTTGAAAAGTGCCGTAGCATAGAAGCTACAGAGTGAGTCAATGACAATTGGGGAAGAGAGATGCTATGAACAAGCTTGTGAGAAGAATAACCCAGCTGTAAACTTTACTGTAAACTCCTGCCACCAATTTTTTTTAACCCATTTTTTTCTCTCAGTTTAGCGTTTTCTGTTAGGGCACATATGTTTAGTAATAAATGAAAATGTTTGCAAGAAATGCCATGCCTTATACTTGAAATTTAATAACTAGGAAAAAGCTTGAAGTAAAAGCAATCAGTTTAAAGTTAGAGTCTCAAATCAAGCCTTGAACATGCAATGCGACCTGTATAGGCTGACACCTGTACCTTCACCAACATGCATCTATGTAGGTAAAAGGATCTTCCCACTCAGAGGTCGGTGCAGGCTCAGAGTCTACGTTATTTCTCTTAGTCAATAACTATTTTATTTTAGTCTTCAATGCAAATCAAAATGGGGGGAAATTAACAGTATGGTGTAAAATAATAAAACATCATACCTTTATTTTTAAAGAGGAGAGAAGTCTTATGTAACTGTGACAAAGAACACCACCCATTATAAAATATTTGTTAGCAATTTCTGACCCCCTCAACAATTATATGCTGCCATTTATTTATTTATTTATTCTGGGCAGCAGACATAGCGGAAACTGGCACACAGGGAGAGAAATGTTAAATCGCTTTAAGAAAGTCCAGCTTTCATCATAAAAATCACAAATCATTTTATACTAAATAGGAAGAAAATTAGTTGAACCAAATGCTCCCAGCCATAGAAATTACTGTCACTCCACATCAATTAAGAAACTATCTTTACAAAGATTTAAGAAAGGAAGGTGCTTTTATAGTAGGTACAGTGTGAAATAAATAAATTAGTCATAGAATATCAAGGTTGGAAGGGACCTCAGGAGGTCATCTAGTCCAACCCGCTGCTCAAAGCAGGACCAATCCCTAGACAGATTTTTGCCCCAGATCCCTAAATGGCCCCTTCAAAGATGGAACTCACAACCCTGGGTTTAGCAGGCCAATGCTCAAACCACCGAACTATCCTTCCCTCAATAGAGCTTTTCACTTTTATCACATTTATCTAGTAATCGATGAATCATGGTGCTAAATTGTCTGAAATTGTTTTTAGAAGTAGGCTGTAATTTAATGAGAACAAAGTTGCCAAATGTGCTCATGTTTTTACTACTAAATATTTACTCCAGATATCTACTTATGTTCAAAGGTATCCTTAAGATCTTCTAAAAGAGCATGGGCGGGGGAAGAAATATATGACCTACCTTAATTAATGTAATATAAACCACTAAAAAAACAGCAAATGGGGATGACTTGAGACCTGATCCTCCATGGATTGAGTATGCACATGCTTAATTTAACTATGAGTAGTTCTTTGACTTCAGTTTAAAGTTAAGCATGTGCTTAAGTGCTTTGATGAATCAGGCCCTATAGCTCAGGGGTCCCCAACGCGGTGCCTGCGGGGCGTCTAAGTGCGCCCACGTACTGGCCAGCGGACGAGCATCCGCCGAAATGCCACCGAATTTCGGCAGCATTTCAGTGGCGATACCGCTGGATGACGCTGCTTGTCGGCGGCATTTCGGCAGATGCTCGTCCACCGCCACGGTCGTCCGTGGCTCGTTGTCTGGTGCCCGCCAGACGAAAAAGGTTGGGGACCACTGCTATAACTTGTTTCCCAATTTCATGTTTCTAAAACAGGCACTGTAACATAGGCCATTAAGGGAGATCATTCATCTCTATCATAGAATTGTAGGCCTAAAAGGAATCTCGAGAGGTCATCTAGTCCAGTCCCCTGCACTCAAGGCAGGACTAAAAGTATTATCTAGACAGGTGTTAGTCTAACCTGCTCTTAAAAATCTCCAATGACAGAGATTTCACAACCTCCCTAGGCAATTTATTCCAGTGCCTAACTATCCTGACAGTTAGGAAGTTTTTCCTAATGTCCAACCTAAACCTCCCTTGCTGCAATTCTTGTCCTATCCTCAGAGGTTAAGGAGAACAATTTACCTCCCTTCTCCTTGTAATAACTTCTTATGTACTTGAAAACGGTTGTCATGTCCCCCCTGAGTCTTCTCTTCTCCAGATTAAACAAACCATTTTTTTCAGTCTTCCCTCATAGGTCATGTTTTCTAGACCTTTAATGATTTTTGTTGCCCTTCTCTGGATTTTCTCCGATTTGTCCACATTTTTCCTGAAATGTGGTGTCCAGAGCCAGACACAATACTCCTGTTGAGTAATCACTGCGGAGTAGAGAGGAAGAATTACTTCTTGGGCCTTGCTTACAACACTCCTGCTAAAACATCCCAGAACGATGTTTGCTTCTTTTTTTTTCTTCTTTTCAATAGTGTTACACTATTGACTCATATTTTGCTTGTGATCCAATATGACCCCCAGATCCCTTTCCACAGTACTCCTTCCTACGCAGTCATTTCCCATTTTCTATGATTGTTCCTTCCTAAGTGGAATACTTTGCATTTGTCCTTATTGAATTGCATCCTATTTACTTCAAACCATTTCTTCAGTTCATTTTGAATTTCAATCCTATCCTCCAAAACACTTGCAACCCCTCCCAGCTTGGTATCATCCGCAAACTTTATAAGTGTACTCTCTATATCATTATCTAAATCATTGATGAAGATATTGAACAGAACCGAACCCAGAACTGATCCCACTTGATATGCCCTTCCAGCTTGTCTGTGAACCACTGATAAGTACTCTATGGTAATGGTTTTCCAACTAGTTATGGACCCACATTATAGTAGCTCCATCTCAGTTGTATTTTCCTAGTTTGTTTATGAGAAGGTCATGCGAGACAGTATCAAAAGCTTTACTTAAGTCAAGATATACCACGTCTACCGCTTCTCTCCTATCCACAAGGTTTGTTACTCTGTCAAAGAAAGCTATCAGGTTGGTTTGGCACGATTTATTCTTGACAAATCCATGCTGACTGTTGCTTATCGCCTTATTATCTTCTAGGTTTCTGCAAATTGATTACTTATTTGCTCCATTACCTTTTCTGGTACTAAAGTTAAGGTGACTGGTCTGTAATTCCCCAGGTTGTCCTTATTCCCCTTTTTATAGATTGGCACTATATTTGCCCTTTTCCAGTCCTCTGGAATCTCACCCATCTTCCATGACTTTTTGAAGATAATTTGTTAATGGCTCAGATATCTCCTCAGTCAGCTCCTTGAGTATTCTAGGGTGCATTTCATCAGGCCCTGATGACCTGAAGACATTTAACTTGTCTAAGTAATTTTTAACTTGGGCTTTCCCTATTTTAGCCTGATCAGGTCTGCTGAAAAAACTGCCTCCAATAGAGTGGTCTAATGATGGTATTGCTGCTGGATGACTAGTATTTTGTCTTTCTCAGCAATTTCTTAAATGCAGTTTTTAAATAGTTTTGTGTATGCATGAAGGGAGACTATTTGTTTCATTTGTCAAGGCTTTTTCGTAGAAGGTTGTTCAGTTCAGCTGATGGTTTCTCATTTACAATGAGGTCCAGGATGCATTTAGAAAACTGTAGGAAGAAACATACTGTACAATAACACTAGCAAACACCATAGTTTTGAATAAAAGATAGAGTAGTTGGTAAAGTCAAATGATTTTTAAGGTACAGCAGCATATACAGTACATTTGATAGTTAAGGAAAAAAAGGGGTAACAAAAAGTACTTGGTTAAAAACAAGTGTAGATAAATTCCTGAGTGCTTGTCAAACGAAGCTGTGGTTGGAATGCTGAATTGCCAACTCTGAAAAGAAACTGTCTCAATAACAAGTATCTGACTGCTTTGGTTGTGTGGAGAAATGATTAAAAACCAATTTTGATTAAAAAAACCCCAGCTCTTCAGTTGCTAAAAGTGCTAATTAAATTAAACCAAAAAAGAATATTTGCTGCCTGTAATTTCCCCATCCTCTGTTAAATTTGACTGGACTGTCTGTCTGTATGGTGGGATTCTGTAAAAGTTATAGAGTAAGGAGAGCTGATTGAAGTATCTGTCTGCAATTAACTTTTGTTGTTCTCCAGTTAACATGCTCACACTCTGGTTTAAGTTAAAAAACAGGCAGGGGAGATAATGTTAATTTAGCCCTGTTTTTCCTAGCAATAGATTTATGAATCTGAAATCATGCACAGGCATTTTACATCTAATGTGCTCTGCATACTCTGTGGTATTTAAAAGTCTTTTGACAGTCCTCTAATGACCAACCAGATTTACTCTCCTCCTTTGTCCCTTTAAGTAGCAGAGGAAAATAAATAAATAACTCTTGTTCTGAAGAACGCCCTCCAGAAAACTTGGCTTTTATCCTTTATGGTTCTTATTTAATTTTTTACTTTCCTTTTTTTTCATAGCCATCAAAGCTGCAGTTCTCCAAAAACCATCCCTAAAAATAAACTCTACAAATTATAGGCCTTAGTTTACCACAGTGTCCCAATGTGTCATTAACAACAGTCTTCAAAAGCCATTCTCTCTGCAAGCCAGGAGGCAGCCGAAGTCCATGGAACTTTAACATTCTGTTCAAGTGCTCCTAATCCCAGTACATTTTGACTAACTGTTACTTAACACACTGCTAAAGGGAGGGAGGTATTTTAGAAAGTCTCTGAGCCACATTCACTGCTGGCACAAACAGGTGGGACTCCATTGATTTCAATACTTATGCGAAGGGTGAACTTGGCCTCTGTCTTTTTTGCCATCATTTTCCAGTAGATGACAGCACAAAGATCTGTGATCTGGTGAATGAATATATTGAGGCTGAATGAGGAGTTTTAGGAGGCATGGATAAACCTCATCGACCAGATCCTCAGCTGGTTAAATTGTCCTAGCTCCTTTGACTTGACTGGAGCTATGACTTACAGTGAGGATCTAGTCCCAGGGCTTTATATATTGAGATATCAAGGGTTACCTGGGAGTTGTGAATCTCTTGCTCTGTGAGTGCCTCCTTTCCCAGAATTGTGAAAGTCAGGAGGGAGCAGGGCTTAGGCATGCAGGGAGCAGAAATGGGAGATCTACAATGGTCTGGGTCCCAATCCTGTGGGTAATCCGTGTAAAAACTGCTTATAGGTTTACTTGTCATGACTTTTGTATAAGGCTGTTCCATTCATCTGATGCTGCGGATGTACAATAAGCTCTGGGTGTATTTGGAAAGCTATTACAAGAAACCTAGGCTAAAGCAGCCATTGGACTAAAAAGCCTCTGCAATGTGGCTCTGCAGCCTGGGAAAAGGTTCCGCTGCATCTGTCCAACGCACAGCCTGACAAATTAGGCTAGAGCTTTTGGATAGGATTTTGGCCTTAATGGGTACAAGTTGAATGGCGAGATTTGGTTCAGCATCAAAAATATAAATTATGGGACCATTGTTCTCTAACTGTAATAAATCTTTTAGCTTTACTAGCTAACATCTTAGTACATAATTTATATATAACTTTATCTTTTAAATTGAGGCTTATTGTCCTTTCACTTAAGATGTATGTTGGTACAACTCCATTGATTCCAGTGGACTTTTACCTGATTTACATTAGTGCAAGTGAGAGGAGCACTGGACCCTTAAGCACAAAATAACCTCCAGTAAAGGTTCCATATAATCTAAACCAGGGATCGGCAACCTTTGGCATGCGGCTCGCCAGGGTAAACACTCTGGCGGGCCGGGCCAGTTTGTTTACCTGCCGCATCCGCAGGTTCGGCCAATCGCGGCTCCCACTGGCCGCAGTTTGCCGCTCCAGGCTAATGGGGGAGCAGGAAGCGGCGGCCAGCACATCCCTTGGCCCGTGACGCTTCCCGCAATCCCCATTGGCCTGGGATGGCGAACCGCAGCCAGTGGGACCCGCGATCAGCCAAACCTGCGGACGCGGCAGGTAAACAAACTGGTCCGGCCCGCCAGGGAGCTTACCCTGGCGAGCTGCGTGCCAAAGGTTGCCAATCCCTGATCTAAACCTTTAATTTACCAGAGGCTATGTTATATTAAATGCAAATACTGATAAAAAATAGATATGGAAAAATCAAGTGCAGATTTACCTAGTTAATGTTTAGAAACATGTTTTTATTAAAATACAACATGATTATGTAACAAACATTCATTCATCCTCACAGTTAAAAAAGAGTTTCTAAAAAATCTGATGTAGCCAAAATGCTAAATAAACATATTATTTTCCCCCCATCACATCTCACAAAAATAAAGCAGGGTAGTATACAAATGTCCGTTTATAACATATGTGCATTGTCACACAAGGTTCTCTAAAATAACACTTTTTGAGCCCATACATACTAAAACCTGGGGAGAACCAATGAACCCAGTGGAAATTCCACGTGAATTGTCTAGAGATTTTGTCCCATATCTAAAAAGATGTATATGCTTTACACATGTAAATGCTCCCATTGAACTCAGTGGAGCATCTAACAGTGCATAAAGTTAAGCATGGCATAAGTCTATGCAGGATCAAGGTCTAATTGTAAAACTCACACTAGTCCAAAAAGAAATATAATGTCAGCATGCAGAGGTTTGGTTTGGTTTTTTAAAGTAACCAACCCTGAGGACAGGGCCGGCTCTAGGCACCAGCAAAACAAGCTGGTGCTTGGGGCGGCACATTTTTAGGGGCGGCATGGCCGGCGCCAGAATGCCGCCCCTGCCGCCCTAGCTCACCTCCGCTGCTGCCGCGCGCGCGAAACAGCTGACTCGCGCGCCACTGCTCCCCCTCCCTCCCAGGCTCTCAAACCTGGGAGGGAGGGGGAGACTCTGAGGCGCCGCGGCGCACACGCCACTTCTCCCCCTCCCTCCTAGGCTTGAAAACCTGGGGGAGGAGGCAGGGCTGGGGATTTGGGGAAGGGGCGGAGTTGAGGCGGGGCCGGCGGTGGGGTAAGAAAAAAATGGGGGGTGGGGGCCGGCCAAAATTGTTTTTGCTTGGGGCGGCAAAAATCCTAGAGCCGGCCCTGCCTGAGGATGCTGAAATAAACACAAAATTATAGTTAGAACTAGCATTTTAAAGCATATACCCTTCCAATTAATGAAGACGATGTGATTCAATTAGCTAATTTTCTAATAGGGTATCAAGAAGAGGTTGATCATTTAACACAAACTCTCTCATTTTATCCACTTGCACACCAAGATATTTAGGATAAAATATGAATTCTGGTGAAGGATGAGGCTCAAATTGTATTCAAATGTCTAAATGATATGACATTTTTACTTCAATTAACCAATAAATTGGAATGCTCAGTAAATTCCTTCATAATATCCATCATTTTTTGTAAAATAAAGAAAAACTGGGATCTATCAGGACAGATTTTCTGCATAAAGTGTAAAAATGATTAGAAATAGTCAAAAGCTACATTTCAGAGTAGCAGCCGTGTTAGTCTGTATCCGCAAAAAGAACAGGAGTACTTGTTAGTCTCTAAGGTGCCACAAGTACTCCTGTTCTAAAAGCTACATTGTAATGGGAAGGCTGAGGGGGGCAGTAAAAGGGTATTAGATTCAATAGATATTTGAATGCTGATAATTTAGTTTTATAGTGACTGTGATGATGAACAAAGTAATTTTACCTATCTAATATATTAAGGGCCACTTACAGTCTTCAAAATTAAAACTTAAAATAAGCAAGGCCACTGAAGGGAATCAATAAGCATAAAAAGATAATTGCCAGAATCAATTAATCACAATACAATTTGGAGAATGTAAAAAGTATTGAAACAGATGCCTTAATAGCTATTTACTGAATAGCCTGGAACAAACCAGTAATCTGCTTTTAATTCTATGTAAAACATAGAATTTGGTCTTAACTATCTTGAGCAGTTTAGTATAATCTGCAAACATTGCCACCTCACTGTTTACCCCTTTCTCCAGATCATTTATAAATAAGTTGAATAGGATTGGTCCTAGGACTGACCTTTGGGGAACACCACTAGTTACCCCTCTCCATTCTGAAAATTTATCATTTATTCCTACTCTTTGTTCCCTGTCTTTTAACCAGTTCTCAATCCATGAAAGGATCTTCCCTCTTATCCCATGACAACTTAATTTACGTAAGAGCCTTTGGTGAGGGACCTTGTCAAAGGCTTTCTGGAAATCTAAGTACACTATGTCCACTGGATCCCCCTTGTCCACATGTCCCATCAAAGAACTCTAATAGATTAGTAAGACATGATTTCCCTTTACAGAAACCATGTTGACTTTTGCCCAACAAGTTATGTTCTTCTATGTGTCTGACAATTTTATTCTTTACTATTGTTTCAATTAATTTGCCCGGTACTGACATTAGACTTACTGGTCTGTAATTGCCGGGATCACTGCTAGAGCCCTTTTTAAATATTGGCGTTACATTAGCTATCTTCCAGTCATTGGGTACAGAAACTGATTTAAAGGACAGGTTACAAACCATAGTTAATAGTTCTGCAATTTCACATTTGAGTTCTTTCAGAACTCTTGGGTGAAAGCCATCTGGTCCTGGTGACTTGTTACTGTTAAGTTTATCAATTAATTCCAAAACCTCCTCTAGTGACACTTCAATCTGTGACAATTCCTCAGATTTGTCACCTACAAAGGACAGCTCAGGTTTGGGAATCTTCCTAACATCCTCAGCCGTGAAGACTGAAGCAAAGAATTCATTTAGTTTCTCCGCAATGACTTTATCATCTTTAAGTGCTCCTTTTGTATCTCGATCGTCCAGGGGTCCCACTGGTTGTTTAGCGGGCTTCCTGCTTCTGATGTATTTAAAAAACATTTTGTTATTACCTTTTGAGTTTTTGGCTAGCTGTTCTTCAAACTCCTTTTGGCATTTCTTATTACATTTTTACACTTAATTTGGCAGTGTTTATGTTCCTTTCTATTTACCTCACTAGGATTTGACTTCCACTTTTTAAACGATGCCTTTTTATCTCTCATTGCTTCTTTTACATGGTTGTTAAGCCACGGTGGCTCTTTTTTAGTTCTTTTACTGTGTTTTTTTAATTTGGGGTATACATTTAAGTTGGGCCTCCATTATGGTGTCTTTGAAAAGTGTCCATGCAGCTTGCCGGGATTTCACTCTAGTCATTGTACCTTTTAATTTCTGTTTAACTAAACTCCTCATTTTTGCATAGTTCCCCTTTCTGAAATTAAATGCCACAGTGTTGGACTGCTGAGGTGTTCTTCCCACCACAGGAATGTTAAATGTTATTATATAATGGTCACTATTTCCAAGCGGTCCTGTTATAGTTACCTCTTGGACCAGATCCTGCGCTCCACTCAGGACTAAATCGAGAATTGCCTCTCCCCCTGTTGGTTCCTGTACCACTGCTCCAAGAAGTAGTCATTTAAAGTATTGAGAAATTTTGTCTCTGCATTTCATCCTAAGGTGACATGTACCCATTCAATATGGGGATAATTGAAATCCCCCACTATTATTGAGTTCTTTATTTTGATAGCCTCTCTAATCTCCCTTAGCATTTCATCTGCACTATCACTGTCCTGGTCAGGTGGTCGATAATAGATCCCTAACGTTATATTCTTATTAGAGCATGGAATTACTATCCACAGAGATTCTACGGAACATGTGGATTCATTTAAGATTTTTAGTTCATTTGATTCTACATTTTCTTTCAATATAGTGCCACTCCCTCCCCTTCCCCGACCTGTTCTGTCCTTCCAATATATTTTGTAACCCGGAATGATTGTGTCCCATTGATTGTCCCCACTCCACCAGGTTTCTGTGGTGCCTATTATATCAATATCCTCCTTTAACATGAGGCACTCTAGTTCATCCATCTTATTATTTAGACTTCTAACATTTGTGTACAAGCACTTTAAAAATTTGTCACTATTTATTTGTCTGCCCTTTTCTGGTGTGTCAGATTCTTTTTTATGTGAATGTTTCTCATCTGATCTGGCCCATACTTTATCCTCTTCCATCCTCTCCTACTGACTAGAACCTAGAGAATCTCTATCAATAGACTCTCCTCTAAGAGAAGTCTCTGTCCGATCCATGTGCTCCGCTGCAGCAATCGGCTTTCCCCCATCTCTTAGTTTAAAAACTGCTCTGCAACCTTTTTAATGTTAAGTGCCAGCAGTCTGGATCCATTTTGGTTTAGGTGGAGCCCATCCTTCCTGTATAGGCTCCCCCTATCCCAAAAGTTTCCCCAGTTCCTAATAATCTAAACCCCTCCTCCCTACACCATCGTCTCATCCACGCATTGAGACTCTGAAGCTCTGCCTGCCTACCTGGCTTTGCGTGTGGAACTGGAAGCATTTCTGAGAATGCCACCATAGAGGTCCTGAATTTCAGTCTCTTTCCTAGCAGCCTAAATTTGGCATTACTAACACCTGCCTTTTCCTAATGACTGGAGTTCCCTCCCCCAGAGAGGTAACCTCAGTGCGAGAGGATACCCCAACATCATCTGGAAGGCGGGTCCCAACTATGGGAAGGTTTCCCTCTGCTCCAGTTGACTGCTCTCCTTCCCTGAGCCTTTCCTCCTCCCTAGCAGCGCAGGGGCTGTCTGACCAGAGGTGGGACAAATCTACCGTGTCCCGGAAAGCCATCAACATACCTCTCTGCCTCCCTTAGCTCCTCCAGTTCCACCACCCTGGCCTCCAAAGCCTGTACTCGGTCTCTGAGGGCCAGGAGCTCCTTGCACCGAATGCACCCATACACCACCCACCCACAGGGCAGGTAATCATACATGCTGCACTCGGCGCAATAAACTGGATAGCCCCCAATCTGCTGCTGGGCTTCTGCCTGCATTCTCTCCTACAGCTACCTAGGTTAATGATAGGGTTTTTATTTAAATCAAGAAGATTTGAGTATAGTTTAGTGTAAAGGTTTTAAAGAATGGCAAGTGTACCTTGCCCCCTTCCCACTCCCCTTCCCAACTCCCTCTCAAAACTCCGCATTAGCGGCCCCTGTTCGCAAAGCTCCCTGGTCACTTGCTCACTGCTTTATAAAGTCCTGGCCTTCCTGATAGCCCCACCCACTGACTAAGGCTCAGCCAATGAACAGAGGCTTCTAGATTTCAAACCTTAATTAGAAGCTCACAGCTTCCAACTCTTGGCCACAGCACATGGTCCTTCAAACAAATAAACAAACAGACAAACACAAGCTCAGCACACAACAAGTAACCCCCAAACACAAACACACACTACAGACAGCCACTTACCCCAAGGGTCCCATATCTGCTCCTCCTTCACCTGGAGAACTCCCTCTCGAAACTCCCTGTTAGCGGCCCCTGTTCGCAAAGCCATATGAGGGGAGATTAAAAAGACTGGGACTGTTCATCTTAGAAAAGTGAGAACTAAGGGGGGGTTATGACAGAGGTCTATACAATCATTAATGGTATGGAGAAAGTGAATAGGGAAGTGTTATTTACCCCTTCACATAACACAAGAACTAGGGGTCACCCAATAAAATTAATAGGCAGTCAGTTTAAAACTAACGTAAGGAAGCACTTCTTCACACAATGCTCAGTCAATCTGTGGAACTCTTTGCCAGGGGATGTTGTGAAGGCCAAAAATATAACTGAGTTCAAAACCAGAATTAGATAATTAGATGCTTCCATGGTGATGATGCTCATTAAAAAAATAATGTGTTAATTAAATTTGTGACTGAACTCATTGAGGGAGAATTGTATGTCTCCTGCTCCATGGTTTTACCTGCATTCTGCCGTATATTTCGTGTTATGGCAGTCTCGGATGGCGACCCACATGTTGTTCATTTTAAGAACACTTTCACTGCAGATTTGACAAAATGCAAAGAAGGTACCAATGTGAGATTTCTAAAGATAGCTACAGCACTCGACCCAAGGTTTAAGAGTCTGAAGTGCCTTGCAAAATCTGAGAAGGACGAGGTGTGGAAAATGCTGTCAGAAGTCTTAAAAGAACAGTGTGATGCGGAAACTACAGAACCCGAACCATCAGAAAAGAAAATCAACCTTCTGTTGATGGCATCTGACTCAGTTGGTCTGCACTGCTTTGGATCGTTATCAAACAGAACCTGTCATCAGCATGGAAGCATGTCTTCTGGAATGGTGATCAAAGCATGAAGGGGCACACTAGTATTTAGCATATCGGGCACATAAATACCTTGCAATGCCAGCTTCAGCAGTGCCATGCAAACGCCTGTTCTCACTTTCAGGTGACATTGTAAATAAGAAGCGGGCAGCATTATAGCCCATAAATGTAAACAAACTTGTTTGTCTTAGCGATTGGCTGAACAAGAAGTAGGACTGAGTGGACTTATGGGCTCTGAAGTTTTAAATTGTTTTGTTTTTGAGTGCAGTTATGTTAAAAAATAATTCTACATTTGTAAGTTGCACTTTCACAATAAAGAGATTTCACTACAGTACTTGTATGAGGTGAATTGACAAATACTATTTCTTTTCTTTATCTTATTTACAGTGTAAATATTTGTAATCAAAAATATAAAGTGAGCACTGTTCACTTTGTTTTCTGTGTTGTAACTGAAATCAATATATTTGAAAATGTAGAAAACATCCCAAAATATCTAAATATATGGTATTCTATTATTGTTTAACAGTGTGATTATAACTGCAATTAATTGGGATCATGTTTTAATCTCATGATTAATCACAATTAATTTTTTTAATCCTTGACAGACCTAATTTTGAAATCTAACAGACAGTTTTTAATCCATTTAATATGTTATTAAATATGTTATTTGTATATTGTTCTAGTTTTGAAATCAAAATGCCACGCAGAGACAAGTCAAATGTCTTACAGAAGTTTGTGTTTCTTAGTGTCACTATTACCTTTATCAACCAAACTCATAATCTTGTCAAAAAAGATATGAAGTTAGTATAACAGGATCTATTTTCCATAAACCCATACCGAATGAGTTCCTGCACTGGACACCTGCCAAGTTTTGACAGAAATTAATTTTACAACTAACCTAACCTCCAGTTCCCTGGTGCTGAACGGAAGGTGGAAAACCCCACCCAGCCCAGGCCAATCTGGTAGCAAGTGAAAAATTTCTTCCTCACGCCCAAAAAGTGGTTAGCATGATGCCCACCACAAAGCCTGTAAACCTCATCTTTCCCTAATCCCAAAAGGCTTGGGGGAAGTTTGTAAGCCCTCCCTTTGAGTGCATGAAAGCCAATACACTTATGTTGCACCTTTCTGTCCAACCAGTCATCCACAGTGCCCCACCTCCTCAAATTCAGTGGGGAGGGGGAGTGTAAGCCTTAAAGGGGCCAAGGATTTTCTTTCCCCTGTGGGCCCAGACAAAGACTCCTCACCTTGGTTGGTTTGGCATGTGGTTGAAGTTACATGGTAGAGAGTCTGTTTCTTTGCTTCGCTAAGCCATCTACCTGTGCTTTTCTGGGTCCGTGGAAATCATTTTGAGTGTTTCTGTGAGTGAGGGGGTGAGTGAGCTAGTCCAGAATAAACACAATGTCTGTGCTAGTTTCCAGTTTTTATATTTAAAACAACAATCCAACAGCCTGGGAACTCCTGTGACTCTACTTGGACTCTGATTTATTTTTTCAGTTTTTAAGTCTCTTCAAGCTTCCATGGTATATATGCTTTGCAAATGCACAGGTAGATTAATGTTTAGGGACACACAGCTCTCTGAGAGATATATGTGACAAGCCTGCAGTCCTGCTGACTACTGCATTGCTTTTCCCCCCTCCCCCATTCAGCCAGGAAACTGTGGCATTTCCCTTTATTTAACATTGTCTCCTCACATTACCAGGATGCTGTCTCTGCAGGACAGCTGCCTTCCAAGAATCTGTTCTATTGTGCCTAGTGTCTTTATTGCTTAATTCTGTGTTCCCCTATCTTATTACCATTGATTTATGCAGCTAGGGTACTGATAGCATTTTCATGTACTATGTTTGACTTTCTAACTAAGCCTTACATTTAATACACCATTTTATAAAAGGAACATAGAGGCACTGACTATGAAACTAGAATTCTGGTCAATTGTGACCTCTGATGCATTCTTAAGTGCATTCTTCACAAAAGGAAATGATCAACGATAAACTACAGCAGCTTCTACGTGCAGAAAAGCGAGGCATTTCTCCAACAGAGGAACTATCCTCAAGGGACCACAGCAAATGTCAAGCGCTGGGCCTGGTGGTCATTTCAAAGCTTTCTCAGTCTTGCCAAGAGACCTCAGAGACTCACTGCTAAAACATGTGTGTCTAACTTATTGAGCTTAAGTCTGAGATCAAATAAGAGGGAGGGCAGGGAAGCACAGCCAAAAGCTAGGCTGCCTGGAGTCCACATGTGGAACTCTGTTCCTGTTGCTCAGGGCAAATCTGAAGAGGATGATTCTTCTGTTCTGTCAATTCATCTGGGATAGAGGAGCATGTAAGCAAGGTAGTCCCTGTGTGGTAATGCTGGGAAGGAGGATCAGGAGGGTACTGATGTACAGGTCTGTTGCATCTTACGCGCATTTAACATGCGCGATTTCAGCTTTACCCGGTCCGCAAAAACAAAAAAACAAAAAAGTGAGAAAAATAACAATTTTAATACTGTACCTGTAGTGCGGGTGATTCCACCCGCCATTCAACTCAATGTAATTTTGACTAGACGCGGTTTTCGCTTTACGCGCTAACCGTGGAACGGAAACCCCGCGTAAGATGAGACTCGCCTGTACAGGAGAAGCCACCAAAAGTTAGTGGCCAAGAGGACACAGTTAGCAATTGGAATCAGCAGCACTGATTACATGTGGATAACTTCTCCGAGGCCCGAGGACTACAAGATGAATGTGATGCTTTTTTCAGATGGTCCCAGGGATGCACTATATGGATGTAACTCTAGCGCCCTCCTGACCAAGATGGAATCTGCTCTGCAAGCAGTTCCAGCCAAGAAAAGGTGCACACGGGAATGCAGCAGGGAAAGTCCCTTCCTCCCAGGGGCACCTGTTCCATCTCCTCCCCCCACCCCCGCCACGGAGTAAACACATACATACACACACCAGAATAGCACAATGAATACAGGAAAGAGAAAAAATTATTTACAGAGGGACGAAAAACAACAGGGGAAGAAGATAGGAAGAGCGGTAAAACTGGGTTACATCCAATATGAGGCCCCATAGACCCAGTGGTACCACAATATAAAAGGATAGACTCAGAGTTCGGGAATCCTGGGCAGAGTTCCAGTCTGGCAGTGAGTCTTTGGTGCTCCTAGTCGTCTTCAGTGCCTTTCCCAGCAAACCCTGCCAGTGCACTCTTCTGCTGTTCTCAGCAAACCCCTGTGCTGAACTAGCTACAACCTCCCTCCTTAATTCCAATGCAAAGTCACAGGCCCCAGTACTCATGGCCCAGTACAGTTCTGAGTGACTGTGATACCAGGTCCAGTTCTGGTTTGTCCTTATCAGGTAATTCCTTCCTGGCATGGTGCTCCTCCTGGCTCCCGTCCTGGGATATCCCCAGTCAGTTTCTTTGTCCCTCCCAGGCTTCAGTCTGGTTCTCAGCTGCTTTGCTAGGGGAGGGCCTGCTCGCTGTAGGCTCTTTTGTGTGGTGCTACAGACACACTCACCCCTGATGCTCTCCCTCTGGAACAACCAGCCCTTTCTCTCCCTGGAACCACTGGCATTTTGGCTGTCTCAGGACGAGGATTTAAAGGGGCAGTGGTCTCTAAATCCCCAGGGGTTACATGGGATTTACCCAATATGTCAAATACAGGAAGAAGAAAATGTGTAATTTAGCTCAGCCTTAGAAAATCATGACATGAATGAGCAGCAGGCCTCAGCTGGTTGGGAACCCATTGTGCATCGTCAGGAAAAGTACCTCGCCTGCTCAGAAAGCACAGCAATGGGTCTGGCAGTGCCATCATTCCGAAATCATTGGTTCCTATTTGCAGGCTCAGGAGCAGTCTCCTGTCCAAGCCTAACCGTGAGTACACTCTTGAAATGAGCAGCAAGGATTAAACAGTGAGAAGTGTGTTAAAAGCAGGAGGTCTGCACTGTTCATTTGGGAGGGGAGAGAGGAGCTGTATGTGCCATGTTGTTGTAGTTGTGTCGGTCCCAGGATAATATCCTAAGGACCTATATATGACATTTTCTTAAGCTACCTCAAAGATGCCTGAGGTACAGAGAGGGGTGAATGATGTAGTGCAAAATTTACAACATTTTTGCAGCATAGGCAGTTAGAGCTTGCAATTAACCACGGCAGAGATGGGGTTAAATACTAAAAAACACCTAAAAGGTGAGGAAAAACAAGAAAATTTCATGTACTAAATCTCCAGTTTTTATTACGAAAATCGATCTGTCATTAATTTATCAAGTCAATAACCCTCTCTCCTTTATACTGAATCGTACAAATCCCCACTTGATACAAAGAGAACTGAATGATTTTCTAAATGACTGGTATTTACAATTGTTTTTTTAGTGTCTATTTTCAATAGTTAGTTTTAAGCATATAATTGAGCTTCATTGGAGACAATATATACTCTTATCCTTTGTTTTCCCTTCTGAAGGGAAGCTAGCTGCAAGGAAAGTAGGATAGAAAGATGAGCTGATCTTTCAACGAATCCTAATTGTCTTGTGCTGTAGATTCTGGTTCTCTCTCTAGAAAAAGAAATGGCCGTGAGATCAGAAAACGTGGTAGGCAGTCTGAGGATATCAACAGTGGTATCTAGAAATGCCTGCTTAAAAATAATGTATAACACCACAATATTAGAAGTGTCTTACTTTTAAGCCAAAGCAGTGAAATGCATACAAACAGCATTGCATTATAAATAGCATTCACCTTGAACAGCTCTCTCTCTCAGGAAATTTTAAAGGTTACACATACAATAATTGAAAAAAGAGAGAATTATTACTATATAGGTCTGAGAGGACTAACAGATTGTCATTGATAAATCTATTTTAGCCACTGCAGTAACCAGCCTTTTGTTGAGCTGAATAGATAACCTTTTTTATAAAACCATCAATATTAGATAGCAACATTAATGACTTCAGAAAAATTGCAGAAGTTTTATGCTGCATGTGATAGCATTGATGGTTAGTACTGTGTGAAAAGAAAAACATTTTTCATTTTATTCCTCGGACATTTCAGTTTTCTATGTAATTATGACTATGCAGATACCTTCACCTACTGAAAGAAGGAGTGGTTAAGTGAGCATCTAGAAATGTGGAATAAGATGTGGTGGTGGTTGTGGTAAGTGTGAGAGAGAAATATGGACTATATTTTCAGAAACACATCATTTCACACTTTATTGTTTACACAATCATCTAATTAGTTGGGCATTTTTATGTGCACATCAAAAATTGTAAATTATATACATTTGTATGGGCAAATGGCCAAATAGGCATTTAGGCCTGAACCAAAGCCCTTTGAAGTCAATGGAAATATTGCTGTTGATTTCAAAGAGGTTTGGATCAGACCCTGAACTGGCATTTGCATGGACAAATATCTGGCTTGTACTTATGCAGCTTTGAAAAGCTGACACCATGTAAAAAGAAAGGTGTTATGATGAAAGAGGAAAGGAGGTGCAAGAAAAAGAAGGTTAAAAGGAGGAGGATAGAGTTACTGATGGAAGAGAGAGAGAGGCAGAGCACACTCCTGCAGGGCTTGGGTGCATTTTAAAATGGCACTGAGTAGGCAACCAGCTTCTAAAAAGGCACGTAAGAAGTAATCAGTCACTAATGTACATGCGGTGGTTTGCCTGCTGTTCCAAGTGTCCATAACAAAGTGGACCATCCCCACTTTCATAGATTAGAGAAGCTAGCTCAGCTTCTGGTGGTACTGCTTTGAAAAATGTGAAGACAACCGTAATTTAAAAAGAAGAAAAAAAAATTAGCTGCAACTGCCATTCAATCTTGGAAATCCTGTGCATGAGAAATGCAAACAAAAAATTTGTCGCTCTGTGTTACCATGTCATTAATGGTAAATACGTTTTTGTGTTTACTAGATTATACGATCAGGAAAATGCACAAAATACACTCAACAGGTGTTTTAATGCTGTCATTTACAATACTTTGCTGCAAAATCAAGGATTATGGCCTGTAATATTGTGTGGTAGGAAGACAACTTTTGTCCTTTCATTTCATGGGGATGGATCACTTATTACCTGTTTTGTTCATTCCCTCTGAAGCACCTGACATTGGCCACTGTCGGAAGACAGGATACTGGGCTAGATGGACCTTTGGTCTGACCCAGTATGGACGTTCTTATGTTCATGGAGTTTCAAAACACGCATATACAGTGGACTCACTTAAAGTTAATTCTGGGTTTATAGAGATTACAGCATTTGGAGATATTCCCCCTACTTAAAACAGAGCATACAGAGGATTTTCATGGCTGGAAGGAACTTTTTTTAATACAACCACTGTACATACAACACGCAATAGATTATCTTGTTGCTGGGGTACTTTTTTGGACTGATAAAGTGGTGTGAGTGCAATTCAAAACTGTGTACAAAGGTCAGATACTAGATGTTATGGGGATGGACCCCCTAAGAATACCAAAAAGAGGGGGCTAGAAAAGAGGATGTTGTGCTTGCGGCCAAAGCAGATAATGATGGACTTATTGTGGAGATATTGTAGAGGAAAAAATGTCAGGACTGTTAGCAACAGCACCAGTGTGTGTAGAGAAGTGAGAGGAGTGAAAGACGACACAGAAGTGATGACTTTATGTGGACAGAGAGAATAGTGGAGTTGCCACCGGTAACAGAGGGGGAAAGATTTGGGAGGGAATGTGAGGAGGTCAGATGTAACGTGTTGAAAACTGAACTCCGTGGGGCATGCTTCCAATGATGTAAATATAAGGGAAAGGAAACAGTTAGAGAACACTTGTCTCAATTGGGTTTACGTAGTTCCCTATTATTCTGAAAAAACTACTCTTTCAAAGCAAAAACAAACATTCCCAGGCAGAGCTGGCCTTCTGGTTGCATGTCACTACATACATTTCTTTGTGTACTGTACAGAGCGATGATAGTGATATCAGCAAACTTTCTGACTCAGGAATTATGGACTACAAAGAAGATATGATATAATTTATGTGTTGTAGCTCATAACAACCATCCGTCTGTTCATTTATGCTTTATCTGAAAGACAAATGTCAAAGAACCTGCATGAACAGCTCAGCTCTTTGTACCAGCAACTCATTATCCGCCCCAATCAACTTGACTGTGTCACAAGTTGTTTCTCACAGGAGCTTGTTTGATTGAAAGCTATAAAGGTTATAGCAGATGATTCCCTCACCATTCCAGTGTATATTGTATCGAGTGCACATGTCAGTGTTCTGATCAGGAGAAGTAAATTTCCAAGAGTATTTGAAACCAATTAGTCATTGGCTACTGTTCATATGTTCCTTCAATTAAAGGGGCACAGTTTGGATGGTAATTTCCAACTGAGAGAATAACACTTTTTATTATGGGTACATGGGTGTTGTATTGTGATTCTTGCAGCACTGGGTCCATAGCTTTCTGAGTCAACACTTGTATCATCTTTCAGCAGCTGAATTTACTTAACAGTGCTGTGTTGATAGCAATCGGGTACTTCTGTTAGCACACAGTAAATGACTTACGGTCCGAGTTACCTGTGCAGATTGTCTATTTAATTTTTTTTTTAAGTTAACTCTGATCAATTTAGGTGGCTTCTCTTCCTTCAGGGACTTTTCTGACTGTGCCATTTAGTCGTTATGTAATTTTTACCTGACTAGCCAAATTACAATCTCCGGGGTTAACCTAACCTCCCAACCTTTCCTCTGAGAATTTCATCAAGCACATAGCTGAAATGCTACATTACCATCTCAACCTAATTATCCGCAATGAAAGTATCCTGAGTGTCTCCGCATTATGCTGATCTCTACACTATGATAATGGATGGGTTTCTGATGCTCAGGTTTTAATGGTTTGTCATTCAGATCAATCCTGTTGTAAACTTCTGTTTCGACAGAGTTCAGCACCAGTATAGCAATTTTGCGATTTCTACACTATTGAAGCATTCTTAGACAGTGAGCCAGTATTTTCACTGTTACTGTCACTTCTTATCAAGAGCTAAACTGCTTTAAAAACAACTGTGTTGTGTTATAACACTTAATTATATGTACTAGAGCTCGGCTACTAGTGATAATTATTTGTCACAAATACTTCCTGAAATTTAAAGTACCCTTCAGTTTGATATGTTCATGTACCTTTTATTTCACTTTTCTTCTCACATTCATGTGAGCAATGTTTTTTTTTTTTCATACACATCAATAGAAAATGGTATTTTGGCCCATAACCAAAATTTGTTTCCTGTCAACAGTAAATTAATATCAACGTCAAACAGCAGTGGTGGCCAGCTTAAGAATGGTCGATAGGGTTTTTGAGTGGAGAAGGGGGCTTAGGAGGCAAGAGAGAGAGAGAATGGAGAAGGAAAGACAGACAGACGCAGGAGAGATGAAACAGAGGAAGAGAGAAACGTAAGATAGGAGAAGGAAGAGGGGAGACGTGGGTACCCCATAGCCCTGCCACAGGCCACTGTAGACAAGACACTTTCTATCTGCAATATTTGTCAGAGGCAGGTGAGCAGAAGTGTCCATGGGGATAGGGTATGTACTCCAGCACTGCGGGTTTATTTTCAATCCCACCACAGGTTCCAGATCCAAGCTCTGATAGAGGAAGCTGTTCCTCCTCCTAAGCAACAGTAGGCATGATGGTGTACAGCCAGAGAGAGCAGCCTCCACCGTAGGAGGAGCTACTGCATGAGGGAGAGCAGTCAATAGTGTTCCACCCACAAGGTCTAGTGTATAAAACATAACCAGCCACCCTCCTTTCCTGGGGGCTTCCAAGACCACTCCTCTGTCCACAAGCTGGTGAAGGAGTGCTTTGAGGAGAGCAAGAGACCTGTAGAACAGGAGTTTCTGGTTGAGGAAACTTCTGGAGAGAGAGATGGACTTGATCATTGGATGAGGAAAGTGAAAATTATCTCTCACCAGGCTCTCTGTCAGAATGCCTCCCTGCCATCTGCAACAGTCACCACCAGCAATCCCAGGAAAAATCTCTCCTCTCCCCCCCGCCAAGGCAATCTCCCACTATGGTTGAGAGATGTATTCAGGTGACAGACATTTTCAGAGAGACACAGACATTTAATGTTAATGACGACTAGCCTCTCAGCCTTGCCTGTTGGCAGCCAGGAAAGCCTGTCAGAGCACGATTAGCCAGATATGCATGTGGAGGAACCCTCCACTGTGCACAAGGTGGAGAGGATCAGGTTTTGGGATTGTCTCTCCATGTGTGATGAGGGATAGAGGAGGAGGTAGGATGGAGGTAGGTCTGATAGGCTGTGAGATGAGGGGAACAGGGAACAAATCATTCCCTTTTCACCCCCATCTAGTTTGCCCAGAAAGATTAATTCAGTCCAGCTCCATTAACTTTTCTGTAAAGCATCCTTGAGTATTCTCAAAAGCCAGGGCTGCTGAAGGGATTTCTGATCGAATGGCTTCAATCAAGCTCTGCTATAAGGGAACTGGGGGGAAGCATCAGGAGTCACAGAAAGAGCAGGGACACAGGGTCTGCATGCAGATGGACCTGATCCCTCCCCCCACAGATCCTGCTGTGATCTGCCTGGCTTATAAGCAGCTTTTCTGTAGGGGGCAATCCTCTGAGGGAATGACGTGGGATAGTCTCCACAGAGGAATCTCTGTGGTGATTTTCGTGTTTAACAAACAAACAAATACCAACAAACTGCACCTACCTGTGTCCTGAGGCTTTTAACATGGAAAGGGAAAAACTGGCCCAGTGGCTATTGTATCTGCCATACTAAAAGCCACTCCGAGTTGAGGCTTAAGGGACAGCTACTTTAAAAGAGAACCACTCACAGATCCCCATATACACCAATGGAATCCTGCAGATATCTATGAACATCTGTGTGGCCTTAGTTTCAGGAACTCCTCCTGTATCTGGGGATGTCAAGCCCAATATCCTCTAGCCTGTCCTATAGGGACCGCTCCCTCCCTGACAGCTTCACCCAGCTTCACCCTGCTGTCCTTTTCTCCAAGCAGAGTGCTGCTGCCTAGCTCTTGGATCAGGGTCCTGTTGAATGCACTTAACCACTATGTCAACTCCCCTTTGCTTCCAGTGGGGGTCCCCTTGCCTGCCTCTCTCTCTCTCTCTATCACACACACACACACACACACACAGAGAGAGCCCATAGCGTTTGGATATTCAGAAGTCATGTATGTAGCCAAATACCATGCTCCTTGTGCAAAAGAGGACAGGAAAATATTAGAAAATGTCCTCTGTCTGTCTATCTTCTGCTATGTTGCTCTCCCAGAAGTGCTTGTGGATTTAACACCAGCTCAAGTTTTAACAAGCTTTACCCCAGGGATACCTCCACTCTTGGAATTTTGTTCTGTTTTGGGATATGAGTGACCCCATTCCTGGTATTCAATCCCCTTAACCTGCCTCTCTCAATGGAACTTCTTGGCCTTCCATGTTGGGAATATTGAAGAACGTAGACATGGTTGTGCCCTGCCACTTCTGGGGCATGCCCAGCCTCCCAGCTCTCTCACCTGTCTGTATCTATTGTCATCTGCATTCTGTCCAAATCTTATACACTGCTCCATTTGAAATGAGCCAAAATAACGTGCGATGTTATGGTTTCTCTGAGCTAGCTCACCAGTTACTGTAGGATGACTCTTCTTCCTCAAATACGGGCAAGACCAAATTATTGACTTTTACCTTCAATGGATGTTGAGGGTGTTTAGCAACTTGCTGTATCAAGACTGACTATACATGGGAAACAGTGAAATGAAATGTACACCGAGCACTGTCAAATGTGCTAAGTAAACTCACTGAAAAAAAATACATTTCCCCCTACTAACTTGTTTTAGTAAATGGAAGTGTTGTTTGTAACAATAGTAATTGCACAATTTTCAGACTGAAGTGTGATTTTTAAATTTCATGGTATCCCTTTAAATATTGTGTTTAGTACTCTATTGCATGTGAAAACGACAGCATATTGGAAAATCAGAGCTTATCCAGAAGGACAAAATTGGAGATGTGGAAAGGTTACACCAACTTTCTAGAGAAAATTATACAGTATCTGGTATAAAAAATGAGCCATTCCTTTGAAAGGAAAACACCCAACTTAATTAAGACATGATAAAGCAAAACGTTCCAAAAGTTACGAAGAAATTTGTTCATCAGTTCAAGAGAATGTGGGACCAATATGACTTCGAGCTGCTGAAAAGTGTAGGCTTCTTCAGAGGAAACAGAAAAGTGAATCTCTGGTACAAATTTCAGTAGAGTTAAGAAATATGTCAGCATATTGCCCACTGATAAAACTTTATGAGAAGGCTTTATGGAACACATCAGAGTGTGGGTTATGAAACACAAAAGCAGCTATTTGTACAAACCGACCTTACCATAAAAATGGATAACATTACAGTACAGAGAACTGCAGATAAGCAGGCAACTAGTTACAAGGCATGCTGCCCAGAAACACTCAAAGTTGCTGGGATGAAATCCTGGCCCCATTAAAGTCAATGGTAGTTGTGTCACTGACATCAATAGCGTGAAGATTTTACACTTCTTTTTTTAATGACAGGCACCATGCAACATGTGATAACTTTCTAGCTTGATATCTGTTTCTTAAAGGGAAGAATTATAGCTGATACATTTTTCAGGAAGAGAGGAAGCTGATACAAGCTATGGAATTCCATAAATGTGGAATGGTTCTCTATTTCAGTTTCAGCCATCATTTCTGGATGTTTAGGTTTTACTGTGCTTATGATGCTAATGGACACTTATTTGTTCTGCTTTGTTCAAAATCACTATCCTCAGAAGAGTGGGTATTTTGGACACATCTCTCTTTCCTGCCAAATGATATGCCTTTATTTTCTATGCAATGGGGTGGTTTGTTTTTTTTAATTTTGGGGGAGGGAGGTTGTTTGTATGTCCAGATAATGTGTTCAGTCTCCTGACATCTGCAGAATTTTGCACCTTTCAGTTACTTGAATTGAATGGCTTTCTTTGTCACGTCCCAGGGATAGAGTCTGTGCCACTGAAGTCAATTGCAAAACTACCATTGATTTCAATGGGACACTAATTCATCCTAGGGGTAGCAATAAAATGAGGAACTCAGAGGGTCACATTTACCATTGTACATAATGCAGGGGACAGGACTGGTATTGTTGGCTCTCTTTCCACTCGTTAAACTGGTAGAAGATTAAAGCTGTGTGTGTATATACAGAATGACCTTGAAAGCTACTGTCCATATATCAAGTGTTTGACAATCAATTGGCTACTGCAGTTAGCATGGAGGCTGCCTTGAAAGTGGAGGAAAAAGCTATTCCTTACATGTTCTGCTACATTTTCTGAAGGACAAAATTGCAGAAGAGCGGAGAAGACTGGAAAGTCTAGATCGTTTAATAGGGCGGATTTACCTCCAAATTCAAAGGGTGCTCTATGCTAAGCTTCCAAGGGGGCACTGCCCACCCTCTGCTCCAGCATTGCAGCCCTAATCCTGGCCCCATGCAAAAAAAAGACCCTGGGGATTGGCCTGGAGTGGGAACACCTCCTGCACTCACCCCCCAGCTGCAGAGGGCAGGGGTGTAACAATATTTGGATAGACTCCAAGCACAAATTCAAAGTGGACTCCTCTGTATAACACTGCAGTGCCTCCTAATGATGCCCTGTTAATTTGCCACCCAGTTAAAAATATCTATCCTAAAACATGCTGCTCTCTTCTTACTCTTCCCTCTGCCCAAAATCTGTCAATCTATCCCTCTCCTCACCTCCCCAAGTCTTTGAAACGTCTTTCATTATTTTCACTAAACCTGGTTTCTCTGTCCTTTTCCTTCCCCACCCCACCTTCCTCACATATCTCTAGCTACAGAAACCATTCTCGGGGGGCTAGAAAGAAAAGATCACACATGCAGCCTTCTATTGCCCAGGGTAGACAAGTGGCTACTTCCTGAAGTGTTGTTCTCATGGCTCACTGCCCAATGGCTACCGCAGGAACTGGAGGGCAGCAGGCAAACAGATAAGGAGGCAGGTGGCATCTCAGCCCTGCCTCTGTAAATTATGAAGGGATCTATTCAACACTATCATCAATGGAAGGGTTTTTTTAGAAGCCCCTTCACCCAAAAGGTAAAACTGCTGTAACTGTTCTTTGGCCCTGTATGTTTTCTGAAATATACCCTGATAGCTAAAACAACTCAATTAGGCAATTATCAGTGAATGTTATCTGGGAGCTGGGTTCGGCATGCCAAGCAGATTTCAAATCACTAAAAACAGGTTTTAATACACGGGAATGTAGTAGAATGCCATGATCCTGATAAACCACTAATTCTTGTGGCTAAGGCTTCTCTTTCTGGGCTGGGCTCTCTCCCTCCCGGCCAATTTGGGAAATATTCCATCGCTTATTCACAGAGGTTCTTAATGCGAGTGAGCATGCTTACCCAGTGATTGAAGCTTTTAGCTGTCATTTTCAGAGTGAAGCAATTTCTCAACTACCTGTGAGGCCAAAAATGTGCATTAATCACCAATCACAAAACCCGGCTTCAATTTTTAGAATTGAAAAGACAGAAATGATCCTTTTATTGAATCACGTCTCTGGAGAGATAGGACACAACTAGATTGCCCATCAGTGTGGCATCAAATATGCTGCTTCATGACATAATGCTGTGCTGAGGGGAATTACAGGTTGCCTTTGGAATGCACAAAGACCTTGAAGAGGCACCCCTGAGTATGGTATATGAGGTGTCACCCTCACATATCACACTTCTGGACAGTATCCAAATCAACCAATTAGCTGCGTTAGTCATAGATGGTAGAGATAGCAAGGAGTTTTTGGGTCATCCAACTAATCTCCCTGACAGTGCAGAATGGTTACCAGACGTACCTGTCTGAGTGGTTTGTTTTTTTTTCTCCAGCCATGTTCCAAAAGACCCAAGGGATGGGGCTTCTGTCACTTCTATCTGAAGATTTTTCCAAATACATCTCACTGTAAAGAAGTTCTTCTTGATGTTCAGTGTCAGGTTTTCCCTTTCCTGATTTCATCCCATTATTCCTTGTTGCACATAATAAATAATTCCTCTCCCTCCTTGGTCTTCATATCTTTTAAAATATTTGCAGATTATTGTGTCTGTCTTTAGTTATCACGGACACCCTTGATCATTTTTGTTGTTCCTTTTTGTACTTCCACCAATTTGTCACTGTCTTTCTCATACTATGGTATCCAGAACATCATTCCACTTGTGACTGCACCAGACCTGGATAGAGAGGGACTATTATCTCCTTGTCCTGTGATATGCTGTTTTTGTATGTCTATGTATCCCAAGACCTACTAGGTCATAGGGATTTAATTTTCATGACGTTTCAATGGGTGAGGTTTTTTTTATGCCAGTGGCATCCATCTCCTCCGCAGGCTGTTTCTGTATATGTAGCTCAAAATCATGATGGTGCCGTATGGCAAATCTTGCTCTACATCACCTCTATGTTTCTTTCAACAATTGAGGATGTGTGTTTCCAATTATTTTTAGCAGATCTGATCTGTTCAGGCCACATGAACAGAAAAGTTGTCTAAAGTTCTATACTTTATATTATGTGTATGACTAAATATGAAATTACTTAGTAGTTTAGATATTTACTTTCAGTAGAGAGAGGATATCTCCTGTTGAGAGGATTAACTATTCCCCAAAAGTATCCTCCTCTTGTATAGGATTTTTATGAAAACCATCCACGTATGGTTTATGTGAAAGCCTTAGCTAGACAGCACACTTGGTGGTCAGATATGAAGAAGGATATTGAAGAATCAGTATAAAACTGTAAAACTTGCCATTTTGTACAGCCAGAGTTTTTTCTTTTATCACCAAACCTGTGAATATGACCATTATCCTTATGGAGAAAAGCTGACAGAGATCTTGCAGCCCCTCCATGATTGAATTTTCTAATAGTTTTTTCCAATCAAAATGTTCAAAAGTCAACAGCATGTCCTCATTTATTATTAACAATACCCTTAAGACATCATTCTTGCAATTTTTGGCATACGCAAAGAAGATCTGTAATGGAACTTCTTGAGATGTAAGAACTCTTAGCAGTTTAATAAAATAGGATGCATTTAGTCAGCACTCTAACACACATTTTTTAATGGGGAAGCCAACAATTGTGGTGGTAGTTTTTAAACCATCACCAAAAACTGTTAAGGAAGAAAGTGTTTTTAAATCAGAAATCATTCTTTTTTGCAATTATATAAAACACTATAGTACAATTTCCTTCAATATCCTTAAAAAAAACTTTTTTGAATGAAGCTTAAGTATCTTTGGAGTCCATTGTGTTAAATGCAAAGTTATGTATTATCGTAGATTAAGGACCATACAGAAAAATATGTCAGACAAGAGCCTTTTTTTGGAACAATAGGTATGAAATATCTAGGGAAGGGTAAATGCAAATTCCCCACCCCCAGTTATGCAAAAACCCAGCCTTTTGGAGTGCTGCCTTGGGAACTGGTTTTTGTCTGCTGATCCCCTGTTACACGAAGCCAAGATCAAAGGGCCAGGCTGTATAAAGGACAGACGGAACTAGCCATTGGTTGTTCTGATTCTGAGCTAAGTCTGTTATGAATTTGTCATCACAGAAAAGCCCCTTTGTGAGGTTTGAAGGACTGACTTCTACCCCTTATTGGAGTTGGGAGGGGTGTGATCTCTGGTTAGGTTATTAGCATGTGTGTAGGTTATTTCATTGTTTTTAATATGATTTCTCAGTAATGCTTTCCCCTTTTATCTTAAGAATAACGGTGCTTGTTTATAAACAGCTGTATGGTAACATATCACTGCTGGGAACTACACTGTTCATAAGCTTTCGGAGAGTGAGCAAAGTGCAGACGCTGGCCTGTTTAGTCAGTCTGGCTTGCTGGGAATATTATAGTGCAGGCAGGGAACTGTGCAGCCTGGAAAAACCCCAGGACGGAGAGAGATCCGGGTCTCTATCCAAGAGAGGTTATGGCTAGGGTGCTGGGAGTTGAGAAGGGGTGCCCTCAAGGGACCACAGTTGGGGAATACAGGCACAGTTGCTGTGAACTGTGACATATAGGCCCACTCTTTGATTTATCTCCTTAATCAGATATCCAGATATCACATTTGGATGCTCAATTTGGCATTTACAGTGTAGGTGGCTAAAGCAATTAAAGCACCCACATATGAAAATTGGTCTCTTTGTTTGGGATGACTAAAACCTTCTGCTTCTGAACAAACAATATGTACATATTTGTGATTCACCACACACTCTTCATTCTCCTTTTCAGTCGGGCCTAATAAAAATATGAACTTTTTGCATAACTAACTGTCCATGTGGACCCTGCTGACATGCACTAACTGTTCGTTAATGCACCTTATTAGTCCTCTTTGAAAGGTGACTAAGCAAAGCACATTAAGGAACTGTTAATGCATGTCAGCAGGGTCCACATGGATAGTTACTCCAAAGGAGGCTAGTGTGAAGTCCATTTATACCCCAGCTTGCCCTGAACAAATTGTTGCTGTAGGTAAACCCTCTGTGTGTGTGTGTGTGTGTGTGTGTACACAGTGTATTTATATACATACACACACAGAGGTTAGCATGTGTGTGACATTTTTCAGAGATCTGAAACAAAATCAGCTTGTTGTATGTTTTATACACTATTATATAAACTTTAATGAAAACCTTCACACCAATAATGAATTTGATAGATAATGGAATAAGGGGCTCTAACAAGGCAGGGCTTCTCCCCAGCTTGCACAGGATCTACTGGCACATCCACAGTCTCCTTTAGGAAGCATTATTTTCTAACAAACAAAAACACCTTCTCAGCTCACCCTGGGCTACAAACTCCAAGCTTTATCTTTCAGGCTTTCTCTGCCTCTCCTCCCAGTGGACTTGAGCAATCCTGCTGCTCCTGCTTCCTAACTGAGTCACTAAGTCTCTCACAGGGTTTTTAATGGTCTTTTCTTTCCTCTCCCTCCATGGCCCAGATGCCCACTTTTTTAAAAAAGCCTAATCTGAGTCAGCTGATGTAGCACAGGTACATTGGCCCAGCTCCCTCTTAAAGGTCAGTGTCACCTTGTGTCAGCAGGCTTTCTTTCTAAGCCTCTGGTCCTATTCTCTTGTAGTTCAGAAGTGACCAGAACTTGCAACCATCTGATGCATGATCAGTGGCCTGTTGAATAAAGCTTGGTCTCAGTTCAGTTCTGGGAGTCCACATCACAAAAATAAACCACATAATTGATTCAGCAGAAAAGCCAAGTTTGAATAGAGAAGCCAGTTTCATTACCCTTTCACCAAGAGCACTGCTCCCTCCGGAAAAAGAGTGAGCAACAGTGGGGAAGTTTGCACCACTTCTGCCTTTTTAAAATCTGTATTTATGTTTGGAATGGAAAACAAAAGGACATAGGTAGCCCTGGGGATTGGTTGTCTTTAATAGAGGTGGGTGGGAAATACGTTTCCTGTCCAGGGAAACATTTTGAGATTATAAACATTTCTCCTGTCCCAAATCAGGCCAAAAAGGCAAAAAATTTGAATTTTTTTCATGGAAACAAAATCCTACAATATTTGTTTCAGAACCACCAAAATGTGGTGTGTCCTAAATGAAATAGGCTGTCCCAGATCTCGCATCAGGGCTGCAATGGCTGGGGGACTGTGGAAGCCCAGGAAGCTGCTGAATGAAACTGACAATTTTTGTCAGTTTCAGTGCTGCCAACTACTCAGTAGCAGCAGGGGAAATGACCAGACTCTTGTTGTCAAGTTAACTGCCTGGGGTTCATCCAGATTGAAAAGTTCCACAACAACGGTTTGATTTTGACCAATCAGCAAATTCTAATGAAAAATTGTTTTGTCAGAATTTTTCCAACTAGCTCTAGTCTTTAGTGTCTGTGGATGATAGATTAACATTGAATGATTTGTATAAATTTTATATAAAGTATAGAATATGAAAATACATTGAGAGAAATTGTGCATTTTGATAGTCCTATAAATAACAACTTACATCAAGAAAAGATCAAAAAATGGGTTACTTTGCTATTTTAAAACACTTGAAATTTTGTCTAATCTCTTGTGCAATATTCAGGTCTCAAATATTTCATATTCACCATAAAATTAATTGTATGGAATACAATTTAATGAAAATCTTTACAGGTGAATTGGCAGCTGTTGAAATGTATTGTCTTATACTGAGTACTGAAAATTATTGTCCTTTTATGGCCCGATTATGTATTTCTTGCACACTCAGAGCTCCCTTTAACTTTAGTGAGAGATTTGGGTACACAAGGAATGTTGGTTTAGGAGCTTCACAGATTTCTCTTGTCCACATTATATTCCAAACAAAGAGTTAGATAGTCAGCAGATGTTACTTGTGAATTGTAGTTACAAAAGAATTCACAATGCTTAAAAAAAAGAAAAAAAACTCAGCAGGAATTCAGGCTTTCTTAACATCTGAAAGTGGGACTAATTTATATGCATGACTTTTCAGCTAATTGTGTTGTGATAAATTACCATGTCTTTAATATAATAATAGTGATTTGGTTGTACAGTAAATGTTAAATGCAAATCACCCAATGCTAATGTTTTGAAACTTTGTTACATCACAAGTTTTAATAAATTAGAGCTATCAACAAAGTCATAATAGTTAATGAAGTTTAGTATTAGAGGGAGCATGTTCAAATACATAAACCCTCTTGTGTGACCTTATGCGAGTTACTTCACCTGTCCGTGCCTCAGTTTCTCCACCTGTACAAGGCAGATGATGATACTGATTTTCCTTTGTAAAGTGCCTTGAGATTGATGGGTCAAAAGTGCTGCATAATGGCTAAGTAGTAAACTTTTTAAAAGGTTCCATGAATATTAGATTTTGTCTAACCCTGGTCTATTTTCTATTTAATGCTTGTTTTCATTATATGCGCACACGCGTGCACACACACACACACACACACCCCTTCTATTTCAACACCCTAATTCAGGACATTAGAGACAGGTTTTTGTAAATCCTGTTAGTTTCAGTTTGTATGAGACTGCATAAATAAGGTACTCAAAGCACAGATCCTCCTTCCATTACTAGATTCTCAAGCCAACCCACCTTGAATATTGTTGGTATGGAAAGGCACAGCTGAATCCCCAAAGAGTGAGTTGGACTTGGTAAGAAGAGCAGAAGTTCATAAATTATTAAACCAGAACATGAAAAAATGCATAAAATATTAGTGCCCGGGGTACTGTCACTGCATCATCTTACTACATCTCAATCTGTATATACTGTACATTCGTTTTCAGAACAGCTAGTTGTAAGAAACCATTCTGAGCCATTTGCAGTACTAAAAGCACTCAGATAACATGAGAGACTGCTCACTCAAAATACACACTATTCACTTATAAATATTAATGAATTGACACTACAAGTTGCCAAAAATTCTCAGCCACCACTAATTGTTCGCTGAAAAACAACACTGGTTCTATTTCCTTTCCATTGGAGCATTACACACATAAAATGGAAAATAACAACACATTTTACATAAATATTTATATTGACTTACATTTGTATTAATGTTTTGACATTTGGATGAACCTTTGCTAAATTTAATTTCAACTTTTCTAAACAGCAGGGCAATTATGTGATTATTTTTAATAAGACTGTATTTAGCTTTTTACCTTCAAAACACTACATAAGCATGATTGAATCCTCCACATCATACATAAGGTAGGCATATATTAACCCTATTTTATTTGTAGGGAAATTCTGGCAAAACATTTAAGTGATTGACTCCTGCTCCTAGAGCCAATCAGTGTCGGAGAAGGGTTGCCAACTCTGCCTGAAGCTATTCCGGAAGATTTTTTTCCCCAATATGACGTAACGTCATTTTCTTAAAATATCCTATTAAAATCTCCCGGATTGCTTTCAATAGTCACCTGGAGATCGATGCTGATTCCAGGAGACTCCAGGTCAATCCTGGAGGGTTGGCAACCCTATCTCAGAGCCAGGCTGAGAACTGAATTCCTGTGTTGTAGTTCTGTGTTCAAACCAACCTCTTGCAAATGCCCAGTCTTAAGAGTTGCACGATTCTAATAGTTTACATATGGTGATTCTGAGAGAGCTATTTGTCTTACCTATTGATAATCAGCATAACGGCCGCATCACTTCAGCGATTCCCAGCTGTGTATTAGGCCCTAGAAGTTTGTTACCCACTGGCATAGGTTGGAAGAGCCTCTAGTATTTCCAAGATTGGGGCAGTGTAAAAGTGGCTTTAAGCCACCTTTGCATCCCACCATTCCCCTCAAGTCCTGCACCTGGGTTCAACTGAGCTGGACCCAAGAATGTGGGCCATGGATTTCATTATATCTCAAATTCAATCCAGTCTCCTTGGTAGACTCTGTTGGAAAACATAGGCCCAAATATCATAAGCCATTTTAAAAAATTCCCAAGATAAATGCATAGAAAAGAGATGTTCTTCTTCTTTGCAAGATCTTATTAATTCCAATTACTCTTCATGATCCTTTAGATCCTTAGTTAAAACCTAACTAGCTGTGTATGTGGCTTATGGAGTAAGCCTTTGATCTTATGGTCCCTCCTCTCCTCTTCTGCTCAAACACCTTTTTGTTTGTTGGTTTGTGGCTTACATTTGTTGTGTCAATTCTGATTTTGGATTCAAAGCTCTTCCCAGGAGGTATTGTCTCTTTTTACTTATTTTTCCAAAGCATCTAGCACACTTCAGGTTGCTGCAAAAGTAATGAGTAAGGCACAGGGATTTACAAGAGCCCATTGGTGACCAAAATCCATCTCGACTACTGTATTTCATAAGAAGCTTCCACCTGGAGTTAAGGGATCAGGCAGAAAGAGGGAAGGGAAATTACTGTCCACTCCCACTCTCTATCTGTGTAAAAGAAAATATTTCTCTAAGTTTAAAAACCTACTGACTCTTGGCATTTTTACTGATGTTCATGGATAGAAACATACGGTGAGTAGCTATGAATAAATAAATAAAATAATACATATATAATACATACAAACACACACACTAAACCAATGAAAATTAGCTGATTGTAAGAGATAATTAAACATGATTGTATCGGATAATTAAAAACTATGGAGAAAACATTAATTTCCACTGTATTGTAGTCGAGGGCTTCCCCAGTGATACTACAAATGCTCACTTTCTTTTTAAAGTATTATTAGATTGGCCATTAGGATACCTATGCATTATGTAATGCTCTCTGTTTTAAATCTGATCTTTTTCCTCTTCTTTGTTCTGAATATTATGCTTGATCAGTGGTTCCCAAACTGGGGTTTGTGAACCCCTGGGGGTTCACGAAATGTTACAGGAAAAAATTCCCTAATGGTGGACAGAGCTGTCCCTAGGGACCTCAGGCAGCACGGGGCCAGCAGCCCGGAGCCCCTGAACTTCCAAGAGCTAAGCAGATCAAAGCAAGCCTATCTATCACACTGAGGAGATTTCAACTTCAAGACTCCTTATAAGAAAAGGAAAGGGAGGTGGATATTTTTTGCTGTTTTTAAAATGAAAGAGGCAGCTAGTGTTGTTTTTAAAATTATTATGAAGAACAAGTTTAAGCTTTGTTGTAACGTGCACTGTTTGCCTGGACTGCTCAAGACCTGAATGCTTGTGTAGGAGGAACTCTTTGAGTTGACTTCTTAAATACCTTCCTGCTGTTTCACATCTGATCCTCCTTGATGAAACATAGGAGCCTTGTTTTATAACAGGCTTATTCAAAGTGATACAAGCTACGAAAGTGAGATCTTGGAGTGTTGCAGTTTTCATAATGTAATAAAAATACTGTAATGATAGATAATAATTAATAATAAATAGTATGTAATAAGCATGTCATAAAAACAAATTGTGTATTTCCAAGATCACTGCTTTTATAATTTATACTCAGGTAAAGGAGAAAATCCCTGGAAATATTCATTTTTAGGAGGGTGTTCGCGAGACTTGACATTTTCGTGAAAGGGGTTCACAGGTTGTTAAAGTTTGGGAACCACTGTGCTAGATTTAATGAATGCTTGTGAAAATGCAGCCATCTCTAAATCCTTAAGTGGGTCAAGATGAGCAGTGTCTGGCTAGTCTGATCATGGGTAGTGATGGGTGAACCCTTAAAGCTTGTGAGGTTTGATTGAGGTTAAATCACTCCAAAGATCCACTAACCTTACCACCTCTATTTTTTGGGAAAGGGGGCATGCAAATTACTGCAGTCTATTGGCTGCACTACACAGAGCAGCTGTGCAGCTGTTCTAGACCAAACCAGATAGTGAGGGAGGTCAAACTATTCACAATAAACCAATTATGAAATGACTGTAGCCCTATATTCTGTTGGTGAATTGTCTGCTTTTTTCTGACCTGTTGGTTATTTGAAATTATTCAATAAAGAGGATTATGTAAACATATTTCAGCCTCAAGATTACTCGCAAACTATTTGCTATGACTATTTGTAATTCATTATTCATGCTTTGGGATTATTCATGCTGTGTGATTGTTCAGCTAAGTCAGATGGTAATATTTTGTGTTTCCTAACTGGATGACTCTCAAATCCACCAAGAGTTTGTAAGTTGGCAGCATATATACTTCTGAATTTTGCACAAATATTCACAACACTTACTCTTTCCATGACATTCTTTGCTCATCTGAATGTTCACAGACAAGTAAAAGTGGTTGCAAATCACACTGAAGTGAATCAGAGGTTTTTATGTAAAGGAATGATTAAGGATACTTATTTATTATTATTTCCCCCGCTTCTAGACAGGGCCGACGAGAGGGGGGGAAGCCAGTATAAATTACCGGGGCCCAGCTGTCCGGAAGGGGGCCCGGAGCTCGGCTTTCCTGGCTTCCTCCCCCTCTCGTCGGCCCTGTTTAGTCGGTCTGGGGCCCTTGCTGGGGGGCCCGAAAAAATTCCTGGCCCGGCTTCCCCAGCTTCCCCCCCTCTCATCGGCCCTGTTTAGCTGGTCCGCCCTTGCTGGGGGGCCCGAAAAATTTTTTTCACCGGGGCCCGAACCCGCTCTCGGCAGCCCTGCTTCTAGAGAGGATTCCTTCACCCTTATCACCCCTGAAATCCCTTAAACCTGGGTTGTTAACTCAGGTCCTGGGGGGGAGAAGAGGAGTTACAATAGTCAGTCCATAATAATTACATCATTGTTTTTTATAATTCTATCTGTGTTCGCATATGGCTTCAGTAGATTGAAGTAACCTTTTGGTCAGACTTTTTTTTACTACATCTTCATCTGTCATATCAGCTTTTTCTATAGTACCCATCACCATAATATGCAAATTCTATTTATACTGTATTGTAATTTACAGGCAGTATTACTAAAGTAGACAAGGGAAATATATTTAGTAAAATCAATTTTTGCGTCAGGTGAATTATCTATATCAACCAATATTCTTTTCAAGTATTGTCTTTTTGAAGACCATACAAGCCCATGTGTTAATAAGGCTCATCATCTCAGCTGCATATGAACTTTGTCTCTCCTTCAGATATGAAATCATCCTCTCACTATCTGAACCAATTTAAATCACTTTGCAAATATATCCAGTTACAGCTAGTAGACTGAAATATTAATTCTTCACTGTTAACACATAATTGCCTGTTCATAAAAGTAGAAACCTTTAAAACAAATGTATGCTTGCTTCAAAAATCAGCGAAGGTAAGCAGGCTATATGACAAGTCCTTTGTCTATTTGTCTCTCTTGAATTATTTAAATTTGCTGTAAGTAAAATTGAATTTTGGCAACTGTTATAATTCTGAGATCATTCTGGCTCACAAAACTATAAGGCAAAAAGAAATAGTTACTTACTGTAACTGTGGTTCTTCAAGATGCCAGTACTTAGAACATCTTCAGAGTTTCTAAATATTATAGATGACAATTTTCTAACTCCAAAAGTGCTGCATCCAACATGGGGGAATTCTATATTAGCCCTCATCTTGACATATAAACAGGAAATGATCATTGAACTAAAAATTTGTGGTATCTTAAGTACAAGTTATCATGACTTGATCACATTTATTATGTGCAATCAGAATAAAGTACAAACCAGTAGCAAAACATCTCTTAGCAAAACATCCAATCTTGATTTAAAAATTGCCAGTAATGGAAAATCCAGCACAACACTTGGTAACTTTTTGCAATGGCGAATTACTCTCACTTTTTATACTGGTTTGTACTTTATTCTCTGTGTGTGTGTGTGCTTAGTGCTTCAAAAAGGGCCAATTTCACAAAACTGAAAACAATTATGGGCCAAATCTGCTGGAAGAAGAAATTAAACAGCCAAGCGTGACTGATCATTGGGAATTCTTTAAGATCATTTTACTAGATGCCCCCAAAGCCACAATTGGAAAAGAAGGCCGCTTTGCTTAAAAACCAGCCTGGCTTAGCTGCTTTCATTTCCTGTCAATAAATATCTATATATAAAAAGCAAATGGACAAAGGGGAAGCTGGGAGCAATGGATATAAATCAGAAGCTGGAATTGTAGAAAATTGACAAGGGAAACAAAAGGACTCAAGGTAAAATCCATGTCCAGCAGAGCTAAGGACAATAAGCAGTTTAAGTATATTAGGAACAAAAAGAATCTTAATGGTATTAGTCTATTACTTGATGGCAATGGAAGAATTATCCATAATAATGCAGAAAAGGCAGAAGTGTTCAATAAACATTTCTGTTCTGTATCTGGGAACAGGTCAGATGATGTAGTTATATTAGATGATGGTGATTGACGATGAAACACTTTTCTATTCCAGCAGTAACTAAGGAGAATGTTAAGCAGCAGCAACTATAGTTAGACAGTTTTAAATCGGCAAGTCTAGATAACTTTCATCCAGGAGTTTTAAAAAGCTGTCCGAGGAGCTCTTTGGATACTTAATACTGATTTCAATAACTCTGGCAACACTGGAAGAAGACTGGATGAAAACTAATGTACCAGTATTTGAAAAGGTTAACAGCTGAACAGAACTTGATTAATAAAGAATTAAAGGAAAGTAATATAATTAATACCAATTAAGAGGGCTTTATGAAAAATAGATCCTGTCAAACTAACTTGACATCTTTTTGATAAGACTACAGGTTTTGTTGATAAATGTAATTATAGAATATCAGGGTTGGAAGGGACCTCAGGAGATCATCTAGTCCAATCCCCTGCTCAAAGCAGGACCAATCCCCAACTAAATCATCCCAGCCAGGGCTTTGTCAAGCCTGACCTTAAAAACTTCTAAGGAAGGAGATTCCACCACCTCCCGAGGTAACCCATTCCAATGCTTCACCACCCTCCTAGTGAAAAAGTTTTTCCTAATATCCAACCTAAACCTCCCCCACTGCAACTTGAGACCATTACTCCTTGTTCTGTCACCTGGTACCACTGAGAACAGTCTAGATCAATCCTCTTTGGAACCCCCTTTCAGGTAGTTGAAAGCAGCTATCAAATCCCCCCTCATTCTTCTCTTCTGCTGACTAAACAATCCCAGTTCCCTCAGCCTCTCCTCATAAGTCATGTGCTCCCGTCCCCTAGTCATTTTTGTTGCCCTCCGCTGGACGCTTTCCAATTTTTCGACATCCTTCTTGTAGTGTGGGGCCCAAAACTGGACACAGCACTCCAGATGAGGCCTCACCAATGTTGAATAGAGGGGAATGATCACATCCCTCTATCTGCTGGCAATGCCCCTACTTATCCAGCCCAAAATGCCGTTAGCCTTCTTGGCAACAAGGGCACACTGTTGACTCATATCCAGCTTCTTGTCCACTGTAACCCCAGGTCCTTTTCTGCAGAACTGCTGCCTAGCCATTCGGTACCTAGTCTGTAGCAGTGCATGGGATTCTTCCGTCCTAAGTGGACTCTGCACTTGTCCTTGTTGAACCTGATCAGATTTCTTTTGGCCCAATCCTCTAATTTGTCTAGGTCCCTCTGTATCCTATCCCTAGCCTCCAGCATATCTACCACTCCTCCCAGTTTAGTGTCATCTGCAAACTTGCTGAGGGTGCAGTCCACACCATCCTCCAGATCATTAATGAAGATATTGAACAAAACCAGTCCTCGGGGCACTCAGCTTGATACTGGCTGCCAACTAGACATGTGTTGATATAATATACTTTGACTTCTGTAAGGTGTTTGACTTAGTACCATAAGACATTTTGGAACCAGAATAATAAAAAATCAACATGGTACACGTTAAATGGATTAAAACCGGCTAAATGACAGGTCTCAATGTAATTATAAACTGGGAATCATCACCAAAAAGGGACATTTATGGGGGTAGAGGGGTCTAGAAGGATTAGTTCATGGAACTGTGCTATTTAACATTTTCATCAATGCTGTGGAAGAAAACCGAAAACCATCACTGACAAAGTTTGTGGATGATACAAAAATTGAAGGCACCGTAAATAATGTTGAGGCCAGGACAGGCATGCAAAGCAATCAGGATCAAAAGGTGAGCCCTTTCAAACAGTAAGTATTTTAATATTGCCAAATGTAACATATACATCTAGGAACAAGTAGTGCAGGGGCGGGGCGAGATTCTATCCTGGAAAACAGTGGCTCTGAACAGTACTTGGAGAGCATGGTGTATAATCAGCTGAACATGAGTTCCCAGTGTGATTCTGTTGCCAAAAGGGGTAATGTGATCCTGGGACTTATAAACAGGGGAATATTGATTAGGAGTAGGAAGGTTATATTACTTCTGAATTTGGCACAGGTGTGGCCACTGCTGGAATACTGTCTCCAGTTCTGCTGTCCACAATTCAAGACGGATGTTGATAAATTGGAGAAGGTACAGAGAAAAGTCTTAAGAATGATTAAAATATTGGAAAACATGCCATAGAGTGAAAGACTCCAGAAGCTCAATCTGTTTAGTTTAACAAAGAGAAGGGATAGAGGTGACTTGATTGCAGTCTATAAGTACCTATCTGGGGAAACAACATTCAATCTAACAGACAAAGGTATAACATGATCCAATGGCTGGAAGTTGAAGTTTGAAGTTTGCACTAGAAATAAGACACAACTGTTTAAAAAATGAGAGTAATTAGCCACTGGAAAAAGTTACCCAGGGTTGTGCTGGATTTCCATCACTGGCAATTGTTAAATCAAGATCGGATGTTTTGCTAAGAGATCTGCTCTCGTTCATGTAGGAATTAATTCAGAGGAGCCTTCTGGCTTGTGATATACAGGGCTATATCTACACTGCAGTTGGGAGGTGTGATTCCCAGCCCAAGCAGACAGACTCACATTAGCTCTGCTGCAGCTAGTGCACTAAAAATAGCAGGATGGGTATTGCAGCATGAATGGGGATTCAGGTTAGCTACCTGTGATTGGACCCAGGGGCCATGTGGGCTTGGATTTGGGTGGCTAGCCCGAGCAGCTGCCCGGGCCCCAGTGTCCACCGTGCTATTTTTAGCCTGCTAGATCACATGGAGCTAGCACAAGACTGTCTCCCTGTGCTGGGACTCACCCCCCCCCCCCCCCCCCCCCCCCCCCCCCCGCTGCAGTGTAGTCATGCCCTCCCCTAAGAGGTCAGACTAAATATTCACAATGGCCCTTTCTGGCCCCAAACGGTGAATGTGTTCATCAAAAGTTGACAAATGTGTTCTTTCAGCAAATTGACCAAGAAGTCTCAGCCTGGGTTCTCTTTGCTTTGTACAGAAAAGGCCTGATTCAGTCCTTCTCCCTGCAGCTTATATAGTACAGTGCTATCTCTGACTTCTTTTGCACAGCATGTCACTGTGAACACTACAGCAAACAGTCAAATCCTAGTTTTGCCCCCACCTTCTCCTGTGGTACATTTATATTTGTCTTACAGTGCTTTTTTTCTTATTTCTCCTTCTTCTGTGTGGTGATAAAAGCAGTGTTCTCTGCACTGTATTGAGGTTCATTTTCATCCCTAGATAAAAGCATACAAAGGCACTTACCAAAAGGCAAAGTTAGTACAAACGTAATGATGCCTACAGCAGTAAAACAAAGAGGCTTTGAAAAGCTTAAAACTTCAGCAGCTTTGAACTGACAAATAATGATAACCAGAAAAAAGTCAGTTTCTTAAGTCCAGGTAACCTATGTGATTCAAGGTTCAAGCACAGGACTAGAAGTCTGGACTTCTGGCTTTTAATTTTGGCTCTGCTACAGACTCTCTGGGATTTGGAACAGTTACTTATCCTCTTTGTGCCTCAGTTTACTTATCTGGTAACAGGGAAAGTAATGTTGTATTAACTAATATTCTAAGAGTTTTGAATTTCTTGGATGATTATTGTAGTAGTAATAATAATAATCATAATGTACAACAGATCTTCAGTAAAAACAGTTCTATATCCAACAGGCCTACTCAGTACCATTGCTGGCACCAGGTGTCTACTGGAGCAACCAGATAAGCTAGGGAGAGACTGAATATCAGCCATAGCAAGTCATCTCCCCCGATACTTTTATTTTAGCTTTTTTATTTGAATGCTTCCTTGGACCCTTTGAGTCTTTTGAACCTTGGGGGGAAAGAGGGAGTCAATTTGGGATTGTGTGATAAGCATATTAGCTGGGTTTTCTTGCTTAAATGATCATCTGTTAAATAGTTAACTTTGAAACTGAATGATGAAAATTGTTAACACCCAGTGTGTTGAACTGGGCAGTTCACAACATTGTGTTTGTTTTGGGCTGCCCTCAGGCTCAAGCAGACAGCATTTTATCAGCTGATTGGATTCAGTTCACACTTGGAAGATTTTTCTTTATAACCATAAAGATCAGACACTTAATTTTTTTTTTTTAAATAATGAAAGTATAGATTCAGGAACACATTCCTACTACAACTGATGGAGCTGGTGGCAGTTTCTCTAGCTATGGAATCAAAGTACTTGTACTCTGCATATGAATCAGTGGCAGAATCAGGCTGTGTGTTTGGATTTGTGGCAATCTTTTGAAACAGGAAGAGAGTAGGGCTGAGCTAATACTTGACTTTTCGATTCTGTGGCTGAACCAAATTTAAAAAAAAAAGGTTCATTTCAAACTAAAGCGGATTTTCATTTTCTTACCAAAACACACCAAAAAATGAAAAAATCATTTGGGGTGAATGAAACATTTTGATTGTTGTTTTCAAAATAACATGTCATTTCAAATAGACATTTGAGAAACATGATTTTCCCCTTGGTGTGGACAAGGACAATTCTGTTTAAAAAGTTTGTTAGCTGGCCATGGTTAAACCTAGCTGGGGGATCCAGGTTCATCCAGTCTTCTTCCAGGTTTAGTGAGACTATCTGACACGTCTAAACCCAAATGTCCTTTCCACATTAAGAGCAAAATGTTGGTCAATAATCTGTTAGTTAAATAGTATTAGGTATCATAATGCATTTGCACAGTATAGACAAGCCCTGAATCAGTATCCCTTCCCTCCTATTGGTGTATTGTTTATTCAAGTTATCATTTAATTTTATAGGGTATTGGATTATGCTACCCAAAATCCATAACTGGAAATAGGCAGTGGCTGTCTTGGAAATAGGAGAAAACAAAACATGTTGAGTTGTAAGCAGTAAATCTCTAGGTCTCTGTCTTTTCTTAAATAACAAATAATAAACCCCAAATGAGTACCATATATCACAGTTGGCTGGGTTTTGTTTATTTGTTTGTATCCTGTTTTCAGTGAAGCAGCAACATTTCTACCAAGACTCTGGTGAAAAGCTAATTAGAAAGGCACTGCTGCTGCTGAAGCAAAATGTACCTGTTTATCAGTGGCAAATGACAGAGACTACAGACCTGTCACCTGTTTTGTGTTTTGAAAGACAGTGTTGGACTCCATTCTGCTCTTTGGATCTGGGTCATTATTTGGGACTGAGAAAGTCAGCACAGAGTCAGGCTTTAAAAACAAAGCTATATGCAGAATATATTATCCTTAAATTGAACCTTAATATTCCAGTTTACCTCTCTGACTAATTTGAGTTGCTTTATTCTACTAGCCACCTGCATAAATAACTATCCAAATTACAGGCTTGTAAGGTAGATTTTTTTACTTTTTTCAAAAAAGAAAAAGTTTCTGGAAGGTGCTAGTCTGACAGCCCTGGAAACCAAAGTGCTCTACTACGGAGCAGATACAATTGCCTTACTAAAGTGTCTCAACTCAGTTTTGGAGAGATCTCCTCTATCCATAGGAGAGTATTTCAGTTTGTATGTCCATTCTGTTAGATATGTGTACAGTGCACAGATCTCAGTGCATTAATGAATTAACACAGGGGTGGGCAAACTTTTTGGCCTGAGGGCTGCATCAGGTTTCGGAAATTGTATGGAGGGCTGGTTAGGGGAGGTTGTGCCTCCCCAAACAGCCAGGTGTGGCCCAGCCCCAACCCCGTATCCCCCCCTGCTTCTCGCCCCCTGACCCCCACCCAGGACTCCTGCCCCATCCAACCCCCCCGTTCACTGACAGCCTCCGCCCCCCGGGACCCCTGCCCCATCCACCCCCCCGTTCCCTGTCCCTGACTGCCGCCCATCACCCCATCCAACCCCTTCTCTCATTCCTGACTGCCCCCCCGGGACCCCTGCGCCCATTCAACCCCCCGTTCCCCACCCTCTGACCGCCCTGACCCCTATCCACACCCCCACCCCCTGACCACCACCCCAAACTCCCCTGCCCTTTATCCCCCCCCCCCACTCCCTGCCCCCTTACTGCGCTGCCTGGAGCACCGGTGTGCTTTTTCAATTCATAAGATATTCAATTCGTAACATGTCCGATGGGACTGGCAACAAGAATATTGATTGGTGGTAATACAGTGGTGGTAGCGGGGCGGGTTGTTTGTTTTTTGGTAATAAGAACTGCTGTCTTCTAGGAATAGGAGTGAAATCATCAAGTCATTGCATATGGACCACAGAACAGTCTTTAGGTGTAAATAACTTGATTGCTTGCCCTTCATTTGGTTCAGAGGCAGAGGGGCCAATTTCCAAATGCTCAACCCTCACAACTGCTGACAGACTTTTGAAGTGCTCAGCACTCAGAAGCTGTCATTGTGATTCTTATGGACAATTTTTCAAGTGTTCCACATCCATTCTGCTGAGTGCTTTTGAAAATTTGGTTCAAAGGTAGAATCATAGGACTGGAAGGGACTTTAAGAGGTCATTTAGTCCAGTCCCCTGCACGCATGGCAGGACTAAGAATTATCTAGACCAGGGATTGGCAACCTTTGGCATGTGGCTCGCTAGGGTAAGCCCCCTGGCGGGCGAGGCTGGTTTGTTTACCTGTCACGTCCGTGAGTTTGGCCGATCATGGCTCCAACTGGCCGCGGTTTGCTGCTCCAGGCCAATGGGGGCTGCGGGAAGCGGCGCGGGCCTAGGGATGTGCTGGTCACTGCTTCCGACCGCCCCCATTGGCCTGGAGCGGCGAACCGCGACCAGTGGGAGCCGCGATCGGCCAAACCTGCAGATGCAGCAGGTAAACAAACCGGCCCGGCCCGCCAGGGGGCTTACCCTGGCGAGCCGCGTGCCAAAGGTTACCAATCCCTGATCTAGACCATCCCTGACAGATGTTTGTCTAACCAGCTCTTTACAATCTCCAATGATGGAGACTCCACAACCTCCCTAGGCAATTTATTCCAGTGCTTAACTACCCTGACAGTTAGGAAGTTTTTCCTAATGTCCAACCTAAACCACCTGTTCTGCAATTTAAGCCCACTGTTTCTTGTCCTATCCTCAGAGGTTAAGGAGAACAAATTTTCTCCCTCCTCCTTGTAACAATCTTTCATGTACTTGAAAACTGTTATCATGTCCCCCCTCAGTCATTTCTTCTCCAGACTAAACAAACCCAATTTTTTTCAATCTTCCTTCATAGGTTATGTTTTCTAGACCTTTAAACATTTTTGTTACTCTTCTCTGGACTTTCTCCAATTTGTCTACATCTTTCCTGAAATGTGGCACCCAGAACTGCAAACAATACTCCAGTTGAGGCCTAATCAGCAAGGAGTGAAGGAAGAATTACTTCTTGTGTCTTGCTTACCACACTTCTGCTAATATATCCCAGAATTATATCTGATTTTTTTTTTGGAACAGTGTTCACTCATATTTAGGTTGTAATCTACTATTACCTCCAGATCCTTTTCCGCAATACTCCTTCCTAGGCAGTCATTTCCCATTTGTATGATTGTTCCTTCCAAGGTAGAATTCTTTGTATTTGTCCTTATTAAATTTCATCCTATTTACTTCAGACCATTTCTCCAGTTTGTCCAGATCATTTTGAATTTTAATCCTATCCTCCAAAGCACTTGCAACCCCTCCCAGCTTGGTATCATCCACAAACTTTATACGTATATTATCTAGGCCATTATCTAAATCACTGATGAAGATATTGAACAGAACTGGACCCAGAACTGATCCCTGTGGGACCCCATTTGATATGCCCTTCCAGCTTGACTGTGAAGCACTGATAACTATTCTCTGGGAATGGTTTTCCAACCACTTGTGCATCCACCTAGTAGTAGCTCCATCTAGTTTGTATTTCCCTACTTTGATTATGAGAAGGTCATGTGAGACAGTATCAAAATCCTGACTAAACTCAAGATATATCACATCTGCCACTTCCCCCCATTCACAAGGTTTGTTACCCTGTCAAAGAAAGCTATTAGGTTGGTTTAACATGGTTTGTTCTTGACAAATCCATGTTCACTGGTATTATATCTTTATCTATCCAGTGTCCTCCTGAACATAATTTGTTGGGGAAGAGTCAACATGGTTTTTGTAAAGGGAAATCATGCCTCACCAATCTACTAGAATTCTTTGAGGGGGGTCAACAAACATGTGGACAAGGGGGATCTAGTGGATATAGTGTACTTAGGTTTTCAGAAAGCCTTTGACAAGGTCCCTCACCAAAGGTTCCTAAGCAAAGTAAGCTGTCATGGGATAAGAGGGAAGGTCCTCTCATGGGTTGGTAACTGGTTAAAAGATAGGAAACAAAGGGTAGGAATAAATGGTCAGTTTTCAGAATGGAGAGAGGTAAATAAGGGTGTCCCCCAGGGGTCTGTATTGGGCCCGGTCCTTTTCAATATATTCATAAATGATTTGGAAAAAGGGGTAAACAGTGAGGTGGCAAAATTTGCAGATGATACAAAATTGCTCAAGATAGTTAAGTCCGAGGCAGACTGCGAAGAGCTACAAAATGATCTCTCAAAACTGGGTGACTGGGCAACAAAATGGCAGATTAAATTCAATGTTGATAAATGCAAAGTAATGGAAATTGAAAAACATAATCCCAACTATATATATAAAATGATGGGTCTCAATTGGCTGTTACCAATCAGGAAAGAGATCTTGGAGTCATTGTGGATAGTTCTCTGAAAACATCCACTCAATGTGCAGGGACAGTCAAAAAAGCAAACAGAATGTTGGGAATCATTAAGAAAGGGATAGATAATAAGACAGAAAATATCATATTGCCTCTATATAAATCTATGGTACACCCACATCTTGAATACTGCATGCAGATGTGGTTGCCCCATCTCAAAAAAAGATATATTGGAATTGGAAAAGGTATAGAAAAGCGCAACAAAAATTATTAGGGATCTGAAACGGCTGCCATTTGAGGAGAGATTAATAAGACTGGGACTTTTCAGCCTGGAAAAGAGACAACTAAGGGGGACTATGATAGAGGTCTGTAAAATCATGACTGGTGTGGAGAAAGTAAAGAAGGAAGTGTTATTTATTCCTTCTCATAACACAAGAACTAGGGGTCACCAAATGAAATTAATAGGCAGCAGTTTAAAACAAACAAAAGGCAGTATTTTTTCACACAACACACAGTCAACCTGTGGAACTCCTTGCCAGAGGATGTTGTGAAGGCCAAGCCTATAACAGGGTTCAAGAAAGAACTAGATAACTTCATGGAGGATAGTTTCATCAATGGCTATTAGCCAAGATGGACAGGGATGGTGTCCCTAGCCTCTGTTTGCCAGAAGCTGGGAATAGGCAACAGGGGATGGATCACTTGATGATTACCTGTTCTGTTCATTCCCTCTGGGGCACCTGGCACTGTCCACTGTCAGAAGACAGGATACTAGGCTAGATGGACCTTTGGTCTGACCCAATATGGCCTTTCTTATATTCTTATGTCCCATTATGTTTCTAATGTATATTTTAATTACAAAGAGTGTATAAAGGTCTGTCTTCCTCTCTACATATGTGTGTATGAGAATATACTAATCTATCTTGTCTGGGACTCATTCCAAAGTCCTGAACTTCTTCAAACAGCATCATTTTGTTTCAGAAGTTTCCTCCTCTCTCCAGGGCCGGCTCTAGGTTTTTTGCCGCCCC